>NC_088354.1:12437500-12780000 GCF_036884655.1 Musa acuminata AAA Group
AAAAAATTAAAATAAAAACCTAAGACATATAAGCATTGTCCTAAACGTATTCCTCTGAGAGAAAATTTTAGTATATTTTTTGACATACAATGTTAGTTGAAAGTGATTTATTTATAGTTAATAATAAGTGTCATGTGGCTTGGCCCAACTTTGCCAATTAATCTTTTAAAAAAAATATTTTGGGGGAGAGTAAAAGAGTTGAGAGAAAAGTCTCTCATTGATGTGAGACTAAAATCCTTCAACAGTGAAGGGGAATTTGAGTTTTTTCCTCTTCAAGCTTTAATAATCCCTTTAAAAAAAATTCCCATTCAAATAAATAAATAATTTTAAAAATAAAATTATTAAAAAATAAATATTGCTGGTAAATGTATTATGTAGTCAATGATGTATCTTTTCAAAAACTAAAACTCAATTAGTAAAATACCATATGAAAGATACGGAATAAATTAGGTCTTTGAACTACGTTTCTTTGACCTAGACTGCAACTAACTTATACATAGTATAGAATACGTCTTCGTGTGTTGTATAGTAATGATCATACATGAGTATCTTGATTATTCATAAGAGATTCTAAGGGTTGCCTAGATCTCTAGCCACGATCGTCTATGGATTCTCTCATATAGGAGAACTCTTATCAAGAATATGTAGAGTCGTATCTCACAAAAAATACCACCTCGGATTTTTTTTAGAGCTATGCTCTTTCTATACTTCTACATATAAGCGCTAATTACCATAGGGATGGGATTGGAGATAAACTCAATATCTATATGCACCGAAGTTCTAACTATTGTGCTCCTTAGCTAATCAATCAGCTTGTTATTACCATATTGAATCTCTTTCAATCGATCGCCTATTATAGAGGTCGGGTTCCCACTGTTGGAAGGCTTATTTTAGGTTAAACACTCATCCTCCTCAATGACATTAGGACCTTAGTCCTATTTAAGCCTTTAGTAAGATAGTCAATTAGCTTATTATCAATTTTAATATAAAACATAAAAAATAATAGAATGAGAATTTAGCCATCTAATATAATTTTATCTAATCTTTATGTGTCTACTCAGTTTAGTATGTATAATTTTTTTATAAAAATCTATTACAACTTTATAATGATAATGAATAGAAACATGAGGAGTAAGGTTTGAGATCATCAATAGAGTATAAATTATATTCTTAAGTCTTTTATTTTTCAGTACAAATTGTGTCAAGTGCTATAAGCTCAGCTTCCATAATGCTTTTGGCAATAATATTTTATTTAGTTGATTGCCAAGATATAACACTTCCATCAAGAAGAAATATATATCCAAATATATTTAATATATAAAGAATTAGAAATCCAATTGGCATCCTTGTAACATTCAAGAACTGAAAGATATCTTATAAAGTTAAGTTCATAATCTGAATTATTCTTAAGGTATCTAAAAACTCATTCAAGAGGATTCTAATGAGCTAAACTTTGGATACTAGTATATCTATTAAATTTGGATATTGCATAAGAAATATCAGGTCTAGTTTTATTCGATAGATGGAAAAGAGATATGATGATTTGAGAGTATCTTTCTTGATTTATAGGATTGTCATTATTTTTCTCATGATAAACATTTAGATCATAAGGAGTGGAGATGGATAAATAATCAGAATATTAAAAAAATTTAATTAATTTTTTAATATAATGAGATTGAGATAATGATATAAAATTAAAAGATTTTTGGATATTCATTCATAAGATGATATCAGCTTCATCAAGATTTTTCATACCAAAGTGATGAGATAAGAATAATTTAATCTTTAAAATCAAATCCAAATTCGAAGCAAGAATTAAGATATCATCAACATAGAACAAAGAAAGATAGATTTATTCTTTATCCTTTTACAATATAGATAGATATCATACTCATTGATTTGAAATTCAAAAGATAGAATTACAAAATCAAAATATTTTGTCATTACTTAGGGGTTTGCTTGAGTCCATACAATGATCGGATTAGCTTGCATACTTTCTCTTCTTGTCCAAGTATTACAAATCCTTTGGGTTGATTCATGTATATCTTTTCTTTTACCTCTCCATGTTGAAAAGTAATCTTCATATCCATTCGATGAATAAGAAGTTTATGGAAGTAAAAGCAAGAAGTTTATAGATGGAAGTAAAAGCAAGTAAGTATTAGATGCTAGTAATTTAAATTATAGGTGCATATGTGTGAAAATAATCAATTTTAGGTTTTTGCCGAAAACCTTGAGCAACACTTTGTATATTTTTAATTGTACCATCAATTCTAATATTCTCCTTGAAAATTCATTTATCACCTAGGTGTTTATTATTAGGAGGTAAGTAATTGAAAATCCATGTGTGATTATTAATTATGGATTCTATTTCACTATTAACAATCTCTTTCCAGTTTAAAGCATTGAGAGAACACATGCGTGCAAGCAGCTTGGCCGACCTAAAAGGCAACAATAGTTGTCTTTTTTTCCACTTTTGTGTTAATAATTTTGACATCAAAAGCCTATCTAAAATATTTTTTAATAAAAAAAGAGGTGTTTATCCAGATATGAAAGATACGATAAAAAATTATAACAATCATGTATAAAATAATTCTACGCGATTCATCAACACAATTTAAAAATTAATCGTTACGTGAATCAATGTGATTCTGATACTACTATTAGGAAATTTAGATAAAGCATTATATGTATAGTGGAATAACAAAAAAAGCTAAAAACTCAGATTTCTCAAAAAATATTTTGTCATTATACAACAATTGGTACACAAAATACGAAAATTGAAAACCACACATATCAAGTGAGATTTATTACTAAGGAGATCATATTGTTGGGAAATCTGGACAGAGCATCACATGCATAGTAGAAGAATAAAAAAAATAAAAATCTTAGATTTTTCAAAAGAAAAAGGTTATCATCGTCGTCCGAAGATTGATATGTAAAACAAAATGCAAAATTGAAACAATGCGTGTCAAGAGAGATTTGTTACTTAGAGAGATCGTATATCCTTATAAAATCTCTTATCTATACGAGTGGATGAAGGAGGTCAACTATCCTCCTCTCTAACAGTGATTTACATGGTAGATGTGACGAAGATACTCCTCAAATCACCATACGATCTTCCTCTCCATACACATCACATGATCAAGAATGGGCTGGCCAATCTTACTATCCACATGCCTCAAACTAGGACTGTCGGCTGAGGAGGAGAGGAAGGCAGGAGAATAAGAGGTAATAGCTAAAAAGGGTAGCCTATGCCCCTTTGGTTCCCTTCGATTTATAGAGGTCCCTATCAATTTAACCATAATGGATCCTATCATATTGGGTACTAGATCTCTATCCAACTGCCTAAACTTTTTGGATTAGTAGATCTCTACCAAATAATCTCTCATGGGCTCTTATTGGATCTTATACATAAGATCTAATAATTCAAGGGCTTATTGGATATCCAATAAGATAGGGGCTCTAGTGGATATCTCATATCCGAACCTTTGCTCGTCGTAACACCTGCCAAATATATGTGACCCTCTAGGCCCAATATCGAGCTAGCTGTGAGTCATACTTGTCATTGTTGGGAAATCTAGGAGCGAGATCACATACACAACGGAAGAACATAAAAACAAAATCCTCAATTTCCCAAAGATGTATTCGTCGTTCTACGAAGATTGGTGCGCAAAACTCACAAAACTTAAAACTGTATATATAAAAGATTGTCTTACCTGTTAGGATCAGGGTCGACACTAAGTGGGGGGGTGAATTAGTGCAGCGGATAAAAATATCGGTTTCGAAAAATCTTTCATACAATAAAAACCAAACTCGAAAGTGCTTAACTTGAAAGCATGTTCATAAAGGTATGGAGCAATAGTAATGAGGAAGTAAAGCAGGTATGGAGGTTTGTAGTAAGGTAAATAGCAATAAGTAAATGCAAACTAGAGAGCACGCCAATTTTATAGTGGTTCGGTCATTATGACCTACATCCACTCTACTGATTCCTCTTCCGTCGAGGTCACTAGCATCCACTAACGATCTTCCTTTACTAGGTGAAGATCAACCTCCTTCTTACACCCCTCTTCTCCTTTTACCAGGTTTAGGAGACAACCTTTACACTCCTTTCAAACTAATCTAACACTTAGACTCAAAGAGGAGGATTCTCATAAGAGATTACAACAACATTTTTTTCCTCTTTAAACTCTCTGTGCTTGTGTGTTTTAACCAGGGATGAGAGGGGTATTTATAGGCTTCAAGTTGATTCAAACTTGGAGCCTAAAACTTTCTCATCCCGGGTTCCCCGGGCACGGGCGGTACCACCGCCTGCGTTGAGCGGTACCACCGCCTAGTGTCAATCTAACACTGACACTGCGCTGGGTGGTACCACCGCTTGGGATGCAATGCTGGGCGGTACCATCGCCCAGACTGGCAGTACCACTTCCTGATATAGTCTCGAAGACTATGCCATGACGGTAAGACTTCTTGGGGCATTGTTTGGACCTCTTATTGGGCCCAACATAATTCTTGTATAGGCCTAGCTGGCCTCTAATTGGGTTGGCCCAAATCCAAGCCCAATTACATGCTAACTACGAAATCCTAAGACATTTGCTAAGCTAAACAAATCCCTATGTCTATTCTTCTAGCGAGCTTCCGGCGAACTTCTGACGAACCCTCGACAATACTCTAGCGGACTCCCGGCAAGTTCCTGGACTTCACGATGGTCTTCTTGGTGAGTTTCGATGAGCTTCTCTGGCAAGCTTCGAGACTTCTCAACTGGTTCCTCCATAACTTCCGACGAACGTCCAGACTTCCGACGAACTCTCGAACTCCCAATGTGATCTCGATCTTGACTCTGGGACTTCATTTTGCTTCATGCCTTGCTATCATAGTTAATCCTACACATGTAAAATATACTTCGATCTAGATAATTAATACTAAGCATTAATCAAGTTGTCCAACATGTCATTGGTCCCTCGACGCTTCGTCCGATTCTTCGGCGCATCGTCCTCTCTTGCGGCCTATTACCTAATCGGCCAGTTGACTTCACAACTCCGATATCCTTGGCGCAATATCCGCTCTTTTTGGCTCGATGCCTGAATCCATGGCCCGAAGCCTTCTGTCGATACGTCGACCGTTCCTCCGGCTCGATGTCCAATATTCTGATATGTTATCCTCTAGCACAACATGATTTTTCCTGCTTTAATTGTCTCATCCTGATTGAAGCATCCTGTATCATTCAAAATGCAGATTAAAACATAAATATATATCGATTGGTTTCATCATCAAAATCCAAGATTCAACATTACCTAGAGAGATCGTATATCCCTGAATCCTTGTAAATCTCTAGGAGAGGGTAAAGGAGGTCAAACACCCTCCTCTCTATTGATGATTCACATAGTAGGGTTGCGACAATACTTCTTAAAACTCTAAGCTTGTTATCTGAGGAGGAAAAGGGGAGGAGAATAGGAGAGGCAACCCAAAAAGGCTCTAGCCTATGAACCATTAGTTCCCTCCTATTTCTAGAGGTCCCCTATCAACTTAACCCTAATGAATCCTACCCTATTGGGTATTGGATCTTCATCCAACTATCTAAACCTCATAGATTAGTGGATCTCTATCTAATAATCTCTCATTGGCTCTTATTGGATCTCATCCATAGGATCCAATTATTCAGGGGCTCCGGCGGATATCTTATATCCGAACCTCTACTCATCGCAATGCCTATTATATGTGTGTGACCCTCTAAGCTCAATATCGAGCTGGCCATGAGTCATACCTGTCAGAACTCCTTCTGGCTTACTGAATTATTATCTCCATAATAATTCACTCGATTCATCGATTACGGACGTACTAGGCCACTACGTCACAGCCCCTAGATGATATAGGGGAATGGTAAGACCCTAAGGTCTTATCGTGGAAGAAAGGAGAGAAAAAGGAATGATAATAATTGCTTCGAGGGGATCAACCTCCTTGATCGCTTCGAGGAGATCGACCTCCTTGATCACTTCGAGACGATCATTATTATTCCCTTTTCTCTCCTTTCTTTCACGATAAGACCTTAGGGTCTTACCATTTTGTATCAGAGCATTTTACAATAAGACTTTAAGGTCTTATCAATTGGTGTCAGAGCAGTGATCCTCGGCGTTCTTGTTGCAATTCATCATCTCAAAAAAAAAAAAAAAAAAAAGCCCCACAGCCACACCCTTGCTTCCCAAGCTGCAGCCATGCCCCTGCTTCCGGCTAGCCCACCTGCCGCCACTGCTCTCCGGCCAGCAACCATCGTCGCTGCCCCCCAGCCACCAACCTCTCCTTCTCCACAATCGGTGCTGCTTCCCGGCCGATCAACCACCGCCGCCACTGCCCCCCCTACCAGTGACCGCTTCTCCTCGCTTCCCCATCTCGCTCGAGCAAGAAGGACCGCCGGCGCCGTTTCCCAGCTAGCGGACCACCCCTTCGTCATTGACACCATCATCGACGTTGCCCTAACCGCTCTGCCATCGTGCCCCACCCCCCCCGGGTCGCAGCCGCAGCCGTCGGTTGCCTCCCTCCTCGTGGTGACCGAAACAGGGCAACTCGCCTCCGCTGCCCTTGTTTTCAGCTACACCACCACCACTTATCTTCCCCTCGAGCGCCGTCGCCTTCCAGCCGACCCACCACCGCTGCCAGCCACCGTGCGATGACCGCTACTCTCCTTCCAGCCACCGCTCCCCCTGGCTCGAGCGAGAAGGACCGCCGCCGCTCCCCCTTGCTCTACTCCCTTGGTGACCGAAACAGGACAATCCTCTTGCTGCTGCGAACGCCGGTTGCCACCACCATCGCCGCTGCTGCCCAACTAGCGACCACGCCACTCGCCGCCCAGCCTGCCACCATCGATTCCTATTTTCCACTACAACCTCAACCCCGGCAATGCTACCGCAGCCGCCCTCCAACAGCACACGCAACAAGCTCTTGTGCGGCCGCTTCAACCTTGACAATGCACGCACCGACTCATCTTTTCAACCTCAGCCACTTCAACGGCATCTTTTCAACCTCAGCCACTTCAACGGCACTATCGTGTCCTCAACCGCACATGATCCCTCAGTGTCACCAGTGCCTCCTTCCTTCCGTAGTGCTGTAGAGACAAAGCAACGCTGCCTTCCTCGGTGTCACTAGCGCCTCCTTCCGTAGTGCGGTAGAGACAGAGCAACACAGCCTTCCATTCGCGCCGTTGCAACCACCACAGCGACAAGCCCTTGGCGATGCTGCCCCCAGCTGCACCACCATCGCTGCCTCCCAGCCCTCAATAGCAACGATCCCTCCACGCAGCGACCATAGCAAGCATCGCTGCCTCCCATGCAGCGAACATAGCTACATCCCCGAATCCTCGCAGCAACCCTTCATTCTAATAGTGCTACCACCGATTGCATCACAATAGCAGCACCGAGTAGGGCAGTGATTAATGCCCTTGACCGACATCAAAAATAGGAGTTGAGATTACATATTTGCAGTCGTACATAATGGCTGCTAATAACTCAATGAAAGCACAAATGGAAGCGTTGGAAACCAAAATTGAGAATCGGCTAATGGAAGCGTTGGAAACCAGAATTGAGAATCGACTATAAGAAACCCTTTATGATTTCAAAAAGAACTTGTTGGAGCACTTTAGCAAGTTTCAATAAGATGGAAGCTCAAGTTCTACGTTGCATAGTTCTAGAAATACAAGAAAAGGGCCCCAAAACTGTGACACAAACTACTCATACATGAAGGTGGAATTTCCGAGGTGGGAAGACGGGGATCCGACTAGTTGGATCTCTAGGGCAGGAAATTTTTTTCATTTTCATAGAACCCCAAAAGAATCCAAGGTAGAAGTGGCCTCAATCCAGCTCGATGGAGATGCAATCCATTGGTACGATTGGTATGAAACTTTCCACGGAGTTCCTTCATGGGAGTAGTTCAAAAGAGGGATTCTTGTTCGCTTTGGCCCATCAGAATATGAGAATGTTGATGGATAGCTCGTTAAAATTCATCAGACTTCTACAGTGTTGGAATATTAGAGCAGGTTTGAAAGATTATCAAATCAAGCTAGAGATTGGTCGAAACGACAACGTTTGGGTATATTTATTGAAGGGCTTAATCCAGAGATTTAGTATGAAGTTAAGGCTCATTAACCCCGCATCATGATAGTTGCGATTTCATTTGCATGCCTGCATGAGGAAAAAATCAGCATGGAATACCGTCGGAATAGAGGTGTTAATAAACAGGTGAGCAGCAAGTAGCCCACCCTATCTACTCCCAGTCAAAATCCTATCACTCGCAGACTAACCCAAGAAGAACTCAAAGAAAGATCAGCGAAGGGTTTGTACTATGATGAAAAGTGGAGTATAGAGCACCGATGTAAACAAGGGCAACTTCTGATGATTGAACCAATTGGAGAGGTACCGAAAGCTAAGAATGTGGACTCCGATCATAAAGGTATAAATCAATGAAGTAATCAATTAATGAAATGTTATTTTAGTGTTATGACCAAACCTGAGGAGGCCGATCCCCTCGAAGTGATCATCCCCTTTTCTTCTATTTCTTTTATGATAAAATCTTAGGGTTCTATCATTTGGTATCAAAGCTTTATAATTTCTTTCATTTCTTTTACGATAGGACTTTAGGGTCTTATCAGGGAATCTAATCTATTAGATTTATCTATCCTCAGTTACCATGTACCTATAGTCCCTCATCCATCTAATATCCCAAAGACTGTATACAGGGCATGGTACCGTCAGACCCATACGGTTTCTACTCGAGTCTCACTCTAATCAGATTTTCTTAGAGAACTCTTTCTCTCTCAATCTGAATGACCCTAGCAAGGGATTTGTCTGAGTAAGAACACATAGGATATTCTTCTCATGATACCAAGAGTGGATGATCCTCTATCAATGCTCAATAGTCCTCATAAGGTTGGCTACCACTCCCGATGACCGATTGTACTATATATGAAACCTCCAGACTGATAGAACCCTAAGGTTTCATCGTAACAGAAAGAAGGGCTTTGATACCAAATGATAAGGCTCTGATACTAAATGATAAGGCTCTGATACCAAATGTTAAGACTCTGATACCAAATGATAAGGCTCTAATACCAAATGATAAAACCCTAAAGTCTTATCGTAAAATGTTCCGATACTAAATGATAAGGCTTTGATACCAAATGATAAGACCCTAAAGTCTTATCATAAAATGTTCTGTTACCAAATGATAGAACCCTAAGGTTTTATCGTAAAAGAAAGAAGGGCTCTGATACTATGGTCTTATTATTTGGTATCAGAGCCTTATATATAGAGAGCCCTCTTTACTTACTCTAATGGATCCTACCTTAATGGGTACTGGATCTCCATCCAATTATCCTGGCTTAATGGATATTGTATCCCCATCCAATAACCACTCTAAGCCCTATTAGGCTTCATATAATGGAACTAATGAAATAGGGGCTTATTGGATATCTCATATCTAATCCTCTACTTGTTGTGTTGTCTACCATATGTATGTGACCCTCTAGGCTTAATATTAAGCTGATCGTGAGTTGCTCCTGTTAAAACTCATTTTGACTCAGTGAATTATTATCCCTATAATAATTCACTCAACTCATCAACTATGGACGTACTAGGCCACTATGCCTAGTCCCTAAATAGTACAAGGGGATCTAATCCATTAGATCTGTATGCCCTTGGTTACCATGTATTTACAGTCCCTCATCTATATAATATCCCAAAGATCGTATACCAAGCATGGTGCTATTAAGTCCATATAAAATCTATCTAAGTCTCACTCTAATCGGATTCTCCTAGAGAACTCCTTCCCTCTCAATATGAATCTCACACTTATCAGATTCATCATAATTGGATCAATCATCACTAGGGATTTACTTGAGTGAGAGTATATGAGATATTCCTCTGATGATAACAAAAGAGGATGATCCTTTATTGACACCCAATTATCTTCGTAAGGTTGGCTATCACTCCCGATGAATGACTATGCTAGATCTAGAACTTCCAGACATATAAGTCCAATATCAAAGAATGAAGTACTCAAATAGAGTGGTGTCTCAAGTCTAAGGACCAAACACACAACTAGGATTACAGAATCACTATCTGACGATGAGGTATTATTAACCAATTAACATTCTATAAATAAATCATTCAGTGAACTCATTCTCCAATAAGTACTTGTACTATATCCCTAATATCCCCACATAAGTAGCTATGAGACTAACTACCTCTATTATATGGACGGGTATATATCACACTAGTTTATTCGGCTATCTTGGTGCCCCTCTCTAGTAACCTATGTTCGGGAATATTCAGAGTTTATGTTTATAGACGAGTTAGTGTTATTATTATAATCTCATCATGATCCAATTTCTATTGCACAGATCCAAGGATATCATAATATATTTATCATCCAATATAAAGTAAAAAATACTATAATACAGATTAACCAAAAAGATTATGCAACATATCACATGTGTCATCACTCGTGTGATTGGCTTGTATGGTACATATAACTAGCAACTAGTTGCTCAGTTGGCTCTAGATGTGGTAATGCCTTTGCAAGATCCGGGGATCCATGCAGGGTAGCTCAGGCTTCATCTTCTTTAATATCGGGACCACTGTTAAGTAGCACTACCTTGATTCTTGAGGGTTGCTCCTCATTTCTCTAACCCCGACCCGGGTCGTCTTCCTTGTTGGTTAGCCTAAGCTTCTAGAAGGTGTCGAAGTATAACATGTTGGCGGAACTCCCAGTGTTCACCATCACCCGCTTCACTCGGGCATTGGCCATCTTAACCAAGATCACCAATGCACCATCATGCTCAAGGTATTTGGCTTCCTCCACGTCAAAGGTGATCTCAGGGTCATCTTCCTATCTCAAACACTTCTCCACTATAGCTCGGGTATAGGCTTTATGCCCATATGTGCTATCTCCCCCCGAGGCTTACAGAGATATTGCTCGAGGTGCCCCTTGCAAATGAGCTCTTTGATATGATATTTTAGATCCTAACACGCTATAAGATTGGCCGCCTCCATCATATAGATGAGTATACAACACACTAGTCTGACTAGTTTTCTCAATGTCCCTCTCAAGTAACCCATGACCGGGATTATTTAAGCTCTGTGTTTAAAGGTAAATAAGTCTCATCATTATGATCTCATCATGATCCAATTCTCATTGCATAAATCTATGAACATCACAATATATGCAACATACAACATAAAGTGAGAAAATTTTATTAATAATAATAATAAGCAAAAAAACTACATAACATGTCACATATGCCATCACCCATGTGATTGATTTGTAGGACACCTATGACTAGCAACCCCATGACTAATGCCTCAGCAATGATGTACTGTTTAGCCCACTAGAGCTTCTTGGGAACAATCACTAGTGGCCTCTCAACCAACGATCAAAAGAACTGCATGGGCCTCAAGCCTATCATGAAAGCCTATATGGCCATTGAGGAGTGGGCGTCAGGCTCCTCTCAAATCTCAATGGCAAAGTGTGCGACGAAAAGGGAGAGAGATTTGTCCTCCCTCTGCCTATGGAGCAACATTGTGGATGACCAAGGTTGCACATTGGCTAGGAAGTGCAACTCAAACTCCTTTGCAAGCTTAGTGAAGGCTAAGATAGAGAGTGGCTTCAATCGGCTATACCATTCTTGAGTTGGGCCTCTAAGGGTGGTGGGGAATACTTAATACCTCAGAGCATCATATATGCCATACAACGTCATTTGGGCTTGGAAAGTGGTAGTGTGCTCCCCTAGGTTAGAGCCGTCGTTGAAAGCCTCTAGCATCGGTAGGCGAAAGTTGGATAGGATGGGTTCATCTTAGATATACGAGATGAAAGGGGAACTTCCCGAGGTGGTATTGTCGAGCTCCCCCTTCAATCTCTAGAACTCTTTCTGCACCTTGTCTAGGTGTCTATTCACTACCCGCAACTAAGCTCTCAATAGGTCCTCCGAGTCGGCTGATTGGGTGTATGTCTTGGGGAAGGCTAAGACAACACGGTGATGTGGTGGAGGGCTACATTCCACCATCGGGGACCTCAAGTCCTCAAGTTGTCCCTTGGTTGATCGGGGGTAGTCTGTGGTTGTTGGGGGTTGATTTATCGGAGCAACTTCGAGGGCTTGGGGGCGAGTACGGGCTGCACCACTAGCCACAGTGTGTTAGGACCCTTTTTCGAAGCTTTTGAATAATGTTTATTGAGTCTGTTTAGTCCAGTTGTTTATTGAGTCAGTTTGGTTCAGTTAGAGTCAAGTAGAGGTTTATTTAATATTTATTTATTATTAGAGTTCAAGTCCTGATGGACTTTGGGTGGAACTCTATAAATAGGGATGTAACTGCTTCTTTTCAGTAATCTATGAAAAATACTATTCTATCTTTTGGACAAACCCTAGGAGGCTGATCCCCTCGAAGTGATCAAGGAGGGCCGATCCCCTCGAAGTAATCAAGGAGGGCCGATCCCCTCGAAGCGATCAAGGAGGCCGATCCCCTCGAAGCGATCATTATCATCCCTATTTCTCACATTTTTTCCATGATAAGACTTTAGGGTCTTATCATTTGGTATCAGAGCCTACGATAAGACTTTAGGGTCTTATCACAGTGATGGAGGGGATGCCGCTTGCTAGGTTAGCTGAGGCAAGAGGGGAAGGATGGCCTACATCATCCAAACCAAGGTCTGCACTTGGTGGGCAAGACTTTAGAAGGCCTTAGTGGGGATGCCTAGCTAGCTCACACTGGCTCCAGAGGGCGAGAGCCCGAGGTCATCGAATAGGCACTAGTAGCACCCTAGTGTTTGGGCCGAGGTGGACCATCCACTTATGGGAGAGTAGGCAGTTGCCCTCCTTGGCCGAAGGCGTTATGCATGAGTGGAGCCTCCTTGTTGGAGTGCTCATTGAGTGGATTCATCAGTGGATGGATGCTCTTGTGACATTCTGTCACGAACTTAGCTGGTTTTGCTGAAGTCATGCGGCACCCTTGCGTGTCCATCCGTAAAGGTCAACCTCCCTGAAGCCTCCCATTGTCCCTTAGGACCAACAAAAGAGAGAATGGGTTAGAGAGAACGCCTCACTCGGGATCCACAAGCAAACATCTCTGAAAACACTTCATAGACAATGCAAATTACAAACAAACTTTACAAGCTCTGAACAGTTACACAACAAAGGGTAAAATGATCCATTATAGATCGAAAATCTCTCACACGTGTCCTCATGACACAACCTTTATTTACAAGCCTAAAGAGGCCACCAACCTAACTAAAATGGGACTATTAAGCCTTCGGTCGTCCCTCTACATATTGTACAAAGCATGAACATACCAAAAGACATGGATATACATGAGCATTACATCAAACATCTTGTTTAGAAGTTTGTCTGTGACATTCTCCCCCACTTATTCCTTTGACGTCATCGTCGAAGCCTTTGTTGACACTGTAACTCCTCGCCTTTGCTGAGTCTTCAATCTTCTGCTCCAGCTGCAATGTGCCTCTTGGCTCCCAACTGCTCTCCGCTGCTGTTTTTGAGTAGTCAAACCTTTAATCCGCCATGCTGCTTCAACTCGCCAATGGCTCTGACTCTGGTGTGGGGTTGGCTGAGTTGTGTTGATCCCTGTTGGATCCTCCAAATGAAGGAAAAGACCATCCTTATGTTAGGATCAAGAGCACTAAGAGGAGGGGGGGGGGGGGGGGGGGGGGGGGGGTGAATTAGTGTAGCGAAAAACTTTCGATGATTAAAACTGCGTTCATACGATAAGAGCGATTTCGGTAGAAAATCCGATTCATAAATTACTTTAACTTGTGATCAAGCAAGATGCAGTTAAAGCAAGTCTATGAAGGCAGTTTGCAGTTGTGATGGAAATTAGAATGTAAGCGTAAACTAAAATATGATGTTCGTACGATAAAACTGATTTACGTCTAAACGCTGATTCGGAAAATACTAAACTTTGAAACATGATCGTAAAAGCGCAGAAGGCAGTAAGCTATTGAGGAGGTTTGCAGTAAAGATAATATGCTCAAAGTAAATACAAACCGAGATTTAGAGTGGTTCGGTCAATCTTGACCTACATCCATTTTTGGCTTCCTCCATCGATGAGGTCATCGACGTCCACTAGAGGCCTTCCTTCAATAGGCGAAGGCCAACTACCCTTTTACAGTTTTACTCCTTTTGACAAGCTTAGGAGACAACCCTTACAGAATTTTCTTTCCTCTCTTGACAGATCAAAACTTGGAAGAAAAGAGGAAGGAGAACTTTTAACTCATACAACACTTTTTGAGCTCTCAAAAACATAAAGTAAGATCAGGATTTTGGTGGTTTTTGGTTACTCTATCATTGCTGAAAGGGTGGGGTATTTATAGGCCCCAACCCAGTTTGAATTCTGAGCTCAAAATTGTCAATTCCCGGAATTCCGGGGTCTGGCGGTTGCACCGCCTGGCAGAGCTTGAAGACTGAGCCTCTGGGCGGTGCCACCTCTTGTCAAGGACGGTTGCACCTCCTGCCAGAGCTTGGAGATCGAGCTCAGGCAGTGCCATCGCTTGACTAGGGCGGTTGCACCGCCCAGCCAGAGCTCGGAGACCGAGCTCAGGCGGTTGCACCTCTGTCAGAGGCGGTTGCACCGCCCAGCCAGAGCTCGGAGACTGAGCCCTGGGCGGTGGCATCGCTCGGTGCCACCGCCGACCCAGGCGGTGCCACCTCTGGCCAAGTAATCTGGGTCCGAATGAGCTGATCCATTCGGCCCAATTTGGGTCTGTCAAGGGCCCAATTGCCCCAAGATTAAGTTAATGGGATCACCTCCCATTTCTAGCTTAATCATTGTGCTAACTATGAATTTCTTAAGGCATTTACTGCAACTTGCTCCGGTGCGTCAATCGCTTCTTTCGGCGAACTTCCGGCGAACATCCGATGAATCTTCGGCGATGCTCCAACGGACTTCCGGCAAACTCCTGGACTTGCGACGATCCACTTAGTGAGTTCCGATGAGCTTCTTTGGTAAGCTCCTGGACTTCTCGGATTTGTTCTCGTAGAACCTCCAACGACCGTCCGGACTTCCGTCGAACTCTCGAACTCCCAACATGATCATAGTCTTAACTCCGGCGCAACTTCTGCTGCATGTCTTACTTTCATCGTAGTTAATCCTGCACACTTATCTCAACATATAGATTATATAACAAATGACAATTTACGTCATCATCAAAATCCGAGATTCAACACCTTACCATGCGCTAGTCTCTCAAATGCTCATGCTGCTTGAACTGGGTGGATGCTTGTTGGAGCTTTAACAAGCATCGTCTCACAAACTTTTGAAGTTTTTGGGTCCTTCCTCCATAAAATTTGCCCATTGACTCTTCTTTCACTTAGTTGTCACTTCCAAGTAGGTTCACATCACTTCCGTTTTCGATTGGCAGTTCGTTGGAAAATGAAGCAGATAATCTACTCTCAGTAGCACTGATCACCGTTGGTGAGGATTTGACAACTATTGTCTTCCATTATCTTCGAAGTGTCTTTGAACATGTGCAGAGCTCCTCTGCTGGATAGATAAGAGAATTGGGGTACTCGGTTTCGCCTAGTCTCTTAAGAGTTGAGAAGGCAAAGGTTACTTGACTTCGCCCGCCTCCTCGAGGTTGTACTCCATGCATCGAGCTGGTTACTGGCCTTCGCCTACTCTTTGCTCACACTTCTGAAGCACTTGAAGTGTTTGCACTCCTTGCGTTGAGTTAGCTACTGTGATTCACCTTCTCAATGCCATCAAACTTCTGGAATGCAAGAAGTTTTCACCCCAACTTGGAGTAATTCTCTAATAGATTTGGTCGCCTCTAGGATTGTACCGTCTTCTCCATCAACCCTGCCGCCTACTCCCTTGAGTAGCAAAGGTACAACATCGTATACTGCCTGCTTCGTTCCTTGGTTGTGCACTCTTGCATGACCCGAAGTCCTTCACTTTCAGCTATCTTGATGAGAAGCTCGATGACACCGGCCTTACGAAGTTCCTCGGCCTCTGCCCTTCAACCTTATCTCGGTACTTAGAGTTTGCCTCTGCATGCTCCATCTCCTCGGCCCCTTTCACGACCAAGCGCTCTCTCTCCATAAGAGCAAGGGATCAATGACTTTCACGGAAGTCTCGCCTCTGCGATACCATGACGCTGATATACCCATGGCCCTACTATTCGTCGCCCTGCATCTGCATCCCTTTTCTTCACGATCAGTAGATATGTCTCCGTGGCACTCCTCTGAGTCCACCTCCATTCTAACTGATGCTTGATTTTGGGTAGCTAAGTCCCTCTGGACTCATCGTCGCTTCCTCGCCCCTTTCGACCCCCTGCTTCAACACCTCTATGTTATCCAAGCAGCTCCCTTTGGTCGATGGAAAGACAGACTATAACTCCCATGCATGGCCTCTGCCATCGCATTATAGGATTTGCACCGATTCTGTTCTCCTTAGCTTCCTTGGTAGCAACGTTCGCTTACTCGACCTTGTCCTCTGACTTGTCAGGCTCCCTTAAGCAAATACGGGCTCTGGAGCAGTCCAACTCTCCAACTGCTTCGATCATACCTCTGCATGATCAAGTCCCTCCCATGGAACTCACTGGTACTTGCATTCGAACTTTTCCCTTGGTGGAACACAGCCCCCATATGTTGATGACCAAGGCTTTCATCCGATGCAAAATTCGATGCACGTACGGAAGACCCACCTCTGCGGTACCATGGCCTTCACTCCTTGAATCCATAGCCCTTCTTACCGTCGTGTTGTTCACCGAAGTGGAGCTTCCAGTAGCTCCCGATCATACCTTCATATGATCTAGTCCCTCATTGGACTATGTCGTGTGTATCGCATTTGCCACGAACTGTTCCATCACGATCCGCTGCACCATGTCGTCTCCTGGTGACATCTCCATTGCATTCTGATCCTTGTGGGATGAACTCGAATTGTGATCCCTCCATGTGTGGCCTCTGCCAATACATCGCAGGGTCTCTTCCACCTTCGATTTTGTTTGCTCCTTTGGCAATCGACCTTCATCCACCCACTCTTGGGTCACACTTAGATGAAGCACTACTCTAGGATAGTCCGTTGCCTAGTAGCTCACGAAGTCCACCGACTTCGCTGTAATTAGTGCACCATTGTCTGGATCCTGGGCCTCTGCCCCTACCAGCACAATCTCCGCTGCGCACCGCTTCCTTCATGGCAACTTGAATGGCAACACTGTGGCATATTCTTCAAGAGTACCCACCTCTATGTCCTCTTGCCCCGTGCTAAGGCCTTCTGAACCTAACTTCGCCTCCGCAAATTGAGTCGCCTTAGTTCTTCCATCAAATCCTCCTCCGAGATAAGGTGCATGTGCCCAGAAGCTCCCTTCATCTTTGGCACCATGCAAGATGAGTTCGCTCCGTCAGAATGAATGACCCATGGAACAACATGATCTTGCTCTTGCCTCTGCAAGAGTTTATGTCCTTGACCTCTGTCCAAGGAAAGCACTATGCCTCCGCTCCATGTTCCATCTTCTATGCTGGCTCCCTTCATGCGGCTTGGGTACTTCACCAAGTTACACCCAAGTTGCTTCGCTCCTCATTTTTGCATTGAGTTGATGGTCGCCCTCGCGCCCACCATTCTACGAGCCAGCCCTCCCTAGAGTCCGATCTCCATAACGACTCCAAGTGTGCCTTCATTTGTGTTGCTTTGGGTCACTCCCTCACTTGATCTCGCAATGCATTCTCTCGAGCGAGATCATGCGACGACTCCTCGCCGCTTGCTCAGTCGATTGAGATTCGTGGAGTTGTTGTTTGTTGAGGTACTCCTCCTTAACTTATGAGGTCCGTCCCACATGATTCTCCCTCTGGAGAGCCGGGACTTATCCCTCCTAGATAACTGTCCTGTTGGAACAACATCTCTCTTCATTTCGGAGATCACCATCCCCTTGGACTACTCCGATCTACTGAACAAACTGTGCATTATTCTACCTTCTGCAAACACCCTTGCTAGATTGCGACTCCACGTCAATACAGCCCCCGCTGCACCACTCAAGGCCTAGCAATATGCTGAACTCGTTGCACACTTCAGCCTCCTACGGACGTATCCTTCACATGCCGAAGAGAAAGTTTCAATGCTCCATGGCGCCGAGTTTCGGTCGCCTTGGGATGGCCACGAATATTCCATCGTCCGCATACAAGCCCATGCATGAGTACCGAATTCTTCGAGTTACCAATTCCTCTCACCTCTATGAGCTTTGCATAACTCTTTCGGTTGTTGAGCAACTCATTCCACCTTGGATGGTCTCATCCTTTACAAAGTGTCTCGCTTGCCTTGGGCACCATCAAGTATAGTTGTCAACGTTGAGCCGTAGCTTAAACTTAGCCATCCCAACCTTTGTATGCTCCGCATTCTTCCAAGCTTGTCTGTTCTTGTGGTACCTCTTGCACGAAGGGTTGGTCATTCCTCTGAATGCCAATCTCAGATGCCCGCTCCTCCGAGCGACTCCTTTTCCCTTCATCTCCATGCTCGTTTTCCCCCAAACGGTTGCGCGTATGCTGACTGCCCTCAACGCAACTCCGCTAGGTCCCCCACGTTTGCATGATAAGTGTTTCTATGAGTGCTTGTCCCACTCTGATACCATCTGTCATGGACTTCGCTGGTTTTGCCTAAGTCGTGCGGCACCCTTGCGTGTCCGTCCGCAAAGGTCAGCCTCCCCGAAGCTTCCCATTGTCCCTTAGGACCAACAAAAGAGAGAACGGGTTAGAGAGAACGCCTCACTCGGGATCCACAAGCAAACATCTCCGAAAACACTTCATAGACAATGTAAATTACAAACAGACTTTACAAGCTCTGAACAGTTGTACAACAAAGGGTAAAATAGTCCATTATAGATTGAAAATCTCTCACACATGTCCTCATGACACAACCTTTATTTACAAGCCTAAAGCGGCTACCAACCTAACTAAAATGGGACTATTAAGCCTTCGGTCGTCCCTCTACATGTTGTACAAAGCATGAACATACCAAAAGACACGGACATACATAAGCATTATATCAAACATCCTATTTAGAAGTTTGTCCGTGACAATTCGGCTCTCTTTCTAATGTCAAAAAATATTACACACCTTTATGTCATGTCCCAGGAGTTGGTACAGCTCGGTCTATCCCGAACATACGAGGTCGTCCATATGGGTCCTTAGGGCGAGAAGGCTAGGGAAGCAAGGTTGGGTCGAGGGGCTAGCTCTTGGGCTTCCGTTGCACTTTTGTGGCCGAACCGAGATGGATCCTGTGTCATCTCGCTCACATCACATTCCTACATGACAGGTCAAAGTTAGGAGGAGAGATTCCCGACACGACCCCTCCAATGGTTAGGCCAACGAGTGGTCTTGTAGTGTCAAAAGTTTGATTCCCTTTCCCCATGGGAGTCGACAAATATACCTGCGGAGATGGCTTGAAGGTATATAGGTCATTAATGTCCACCATTGTCCTGTTCGATATGGCCATGCAAGCAGCCAACCCGTACGTTCTCGACAGTGGGCATGTGTCGGATCATTCCATGTTGACTCCGCTCTTCAATGGGCATGTGTCGGATCATTCCATGCTGACTCCTCGATGGCTACCAACTGTCGTAGATGCGAAAATATTCCCTACATTGTGACTACCTCTCCCATCGGACCAGAAAAGGGAAAAATTTTTCAATCGAGCTGATGATATATATAATAAAAGAGGAGACAGATATACGCAAAGAAATGAAATGCACAGAGCTGGCTATCAGTCAAGGGAGATGCATTATGGCAGGGACGCGAGGGGTAGGGAAAGATTCACAGGAAGATATGGTGAGAGAAATATATACCGACGGAGTGGTTTCCAGGCAGAAAAATGGAATCTTGATCTTTTCGACGAAGCAAATAGAAGCCCTACTCCAAAGAATGAAGAACAGATCGCGAAGGTTGTAGTACTGTTGTCTCTGTCGTTTGTGCCCCTCTCAAGCGGAATGGTTATGCTCCTCAAGGCTTACTGCTCATTGAATTATGCACCTCCGTAAGGCTGTTGGAAATTTAGTTGGAAGGTTGTGTCTTTATGAATTTTATGTCAACTCCATATAAATTCTCTGCGTAAAAGAAGGCTGTGATTTGTTTTTTCGATTTTTGGACTATCTGGATTTTGTGAACTGGTGATCTTATATTTTGTAATCTTGTGGACTAAATGTGTTTCAGAATTGGTATGGATTGTTGTTGGAAACAAAATTTTGTACGTGCATGTTTCTTCTCCTCTCCTCTTAGTTGAGCAGTTGCATTCTCCCTTGGCCATATGGCAACAGTGAAGCTTAGATAGAGAAGGAATTCTGCAAACCGTGCGTCATTCTTGAAGACGAATGTGGCTTTCATCTGCACAAAGAAGCATGCATCTGCCGTACTCCATGGGATATCAAGATTCCTGTTTCGGCCCATCCACTGTTCTACGATGCACGAATAAGATTGCTAAACAAAACTTGGAATTAGTTAAATTTCTCACGCATGAAGATTAATAAGATATATATATATCTTATTAATAAGATATATATATATATATATATATACACACCTCACCCTGCAGAGTCAATTCAGTACATTCATCTCTTCCCCAAGTGTAACCTAAACTTTCTTTGCTTTAAATTTTGATTCATCATCAAATATATCAAGATTTTGCTAGGTGATGCAATAGATGTTAGTGATGTCTGAATCAATCCAACTTAGTTTGGGTCCACGTGTGCATAGAGTCCGATGTGACCAAAAAGATGGGTTAAGCGTGTGAGAAATAGTCGAGCTGTACAAAAATAAAAATTGTATGAGGTGCTTGACAAAGCGTCTGCGAAATAGTTCTGAAATTATCGGTTCAGTTTTTCAAAATTAAAAATCTGAATCGAATCTCCTAGGACCAATTTCGATTCAAACGTTCGTTCCGGTTTGAACGATTAATTTATTATTTTTTAAATTGAAATAATTTAAAATATGATAAAAATTATAATTTTGTTTTTAAAATTTTACAAAATAGATGTATAACTATAATGAGTGTAAGGACATAATAAAGTTGATAAAAATAAAATTATAATTTTTTTAATCAAACTAAATGACTCTATCTATTATTGGGAAATCTATGGTAATATCACATGCGCAGCTAACAAAAAACAAAATCCTAGAATTTCCGTAGAAAAAATTTCTTATCGTGGTGCAAAAGTTGGTGCATAAAAACCCACGAAATCGAAAAACTATGCATTAGAGAATTACTTAGGGAGATCATATATCCCTGAATTTCTGCATATTTGTGGGACTGAATGATAGAGTTCAAATGTTCTCCTCTCTAGTGGTGATCCACATGGTAGGGGTTGCGAAAATGCTGCCCAAAACTCTTCCTCATGCGCACCACACAAGCAAGAAGAGGTTGCCCCTTCTTGCTATCCACATGCCCCAAATAAGGGCTACAGCGTAAGGAGGAGAGGGAGAGGGAGAGGGAGAGAGGAGAATAGGAGGTGGCAGCCAAAAAGAATCTAGCCCATGGCCTTTTAGTTTCCTCCTATTTATAGAGGCCCCTTATCAACTTAATCCTAATAGATCATGTCATAATGGGTACTAGATCTCTATCCAATTATTCAAGCATCTTAGATTAGTGGGTCTCTACCTAATAATCTGTTATTGGTTCTTATTAAATCTCATCCATAAGATCTAATAATTCAGGAGCTTATTGGACATCTAATAAGATATGAGCTCCAACGGATATCTCATATCGGAACATCTACTCATCGCAATACCTACCATATGTGTGTGACCCTCTAGGCCCAATATCGAGTTGGTCATAAGTGATACCTATCAAAACTCTTTCTGGCTTAGTAAATTATTATCTTCAAAATAATTTACTCGACTTATCGACTATGAACCTACTAGGCCAGCCACAGTCCCTAGATGATACAATGAATTTTAATCCATTGGACATGTTTATCCTTAGTTACTATATATTTATAGTTCCTCATCTATCTAATACCCCAGAGATCATATATCGGGCATAGTGCTGTCAGGCCCATGCAGTTTCTACTCGAGTCTCGCTCTAATCAAATTCTCCCGGAGAACTCTTTCTCTCTTAATCCGAATGACCCTTGCTAGAGATTTGTCTGAGCAAGAATATATGGAATATTTCTCTCATGATACCGAGAGCAGATGATTATTTATCGACACTCGATAGCCTTTATAAGGTTGGCTACCACTCCCGATGACCGATTGTGCTAGATCTGGAACTTCCAGGCCTATAAGTCTGGTATTAAAGAGTGGAATACTAATACAAGACATCCTTTGTGTCTTTATTGACTCTCAGATTTTGATGATGAAATTAATTGATAAATTTATGATCTAATATGCGTTTTGAGAGATGTAGGACTAGCTTCGATCATGGAGAGACAATTTAATTAAAGTAGGAAGAATCAATGTTGGGTCGAAGTAGAACATATCAGAAAATTGAATATCGAGCCGAAGGATCGATCGATGTGTCGGTAGAAGGCTTCATGCCATGAGTTTAGGCATCGAGCCAAGAAGATCGGACATTGTGCTAAGAAGATCGGATGTTACGGGAAGACAATATGTTGATTGGGCAATATGTCGAAGGAGAGGATAATGCGTCGAAGGTTCGGACGAAGCGTCGGATGAACCATTGACATGTTAGACAATATGTGATTAATGTTTTATAATAATTATCTAGATTAAAATAGTTTTAGGTCTAATTAGGTTGGTTTATAATGTAATTAGGCTAACTCAATTAGGGGTAAACTAGGCCCGAATTGGGGCTGTTTTGGGTCAAGTGGAAGGCTTATTCGGTGATCCAAAAGTTGGGTCAAGCGGTGGCACCGTCGGTCTAGGTAATGGAACTGCTAGCAGCTCAGTCTTGGAAAATGTGGGGCAACATCACATGTACAGTAGAAGAATAAAAAATAAAATCTCAGAAATCCCGTAGAAAAAGGTTTCTTATCATCGTGCAAAAGTTGGTATGCAAAAACCTACGAAATTAAAAAACTACGCATAAGAGAATTACCTAGCGAGATCATATATCTCTAAATTCCTATAGATACATAGGATTAAATGAAGAAGTTCAAATACCCTCCTCTCTAGTGGTGATTCACATGGTAGGTGCTGTTAAGATGCTTCTCAAATCACTATCCAAAACTCTTCTTTGTGCGCACCACACAATCAAGAAAGGGTTGCCTCTTCTTGCTATCCACACGCCCCATATAGGGGCTGCAGTATGAGGAGGAGAGGGGGAGAGGATAATAGGAGGTAATAGCAAAAAAGAACCTAACCTGCCATATTGGATATCGTATCTAAATCTAACTACCCAAACCTCTTAGATAAGTAGGTCTCTACCCAATAAACTCTTATTGGCTTTTATTAGATCTCATCCATAGGATTCAATAATTCATGGGTTTATTGGATATCCAATAAGATAGGGACTCTAGCGGATATCTTAGGTTTATTGGATATCCAATAAGATAGGGGCTCCAGCGGATATCTCATATCTGAATCTCTACTCGTCACAACACCTACCATATATGTGTGACCCTCTAGGCCCAATATTAAGCTGGTTGTGAATCATACATATTAAAACTCCTTCTAGCTCAGTGAATTATTATCTCCATAATAATTCACTCGACTCATCAATTGTAAACGTACTAGGCCACTACGCCGTAGTCCCCAAATGATACAAGGGAATCCAATCTATTAGATATATTTATCCTCAATTATCATGTATCTATAGTTCCTCATCCATCTAATACTCTAGAGACTATATATCGGGCATGGTGTTGTTAGGTCCATATGGTTTCTACTCGAGTCTCACTCTAATCAGATTCTCTTGGAAAACTCTTTCTCTCTCAATCCGAATAATCCAAGCTAGAGATTTGTTTAAGAAAGAACATATGAGATATTCCTCTTATGACATTGAGGGTGGATGATCCTCTATCGATACTCAATAGCCTAGTAAGGTTGGCTACCACTCTTGATGATCAGTTATGCTAAATTTGGAACTTCTAGGCCTAAAAGTCTGGTATAAAAAAGTGGAGTACTTATATAGGACATCCTTGGTATCTCAAGTCTAAGAACTAAATATACCACTAGGATTACGAAACCGTTGTTTGACAATAAGGCATCATCAACCATCCAACATTCCGTGAGCGGATCAATTAGTAAACTCATTCTCCAATGAGTATCTGTATTATATCTCTAGTGTCCCCATACGAGTAGATATGAGACCAGCTGTCTCCATCATATAGACGGGTATATAGTACACTAATTTATTCGATTATCCCGATGTCCCTCTCGAGTAACCTATGATTAAGATTATTTAGGGTCCGTGTTTAAAAGTGAATTAGTCTCATTATCGTGATCTCATCACGATCCAATTCTCATTGCATAGATCCATAAACATTATAATATATATTCATGCAACAAGTAATATAAAATAATAAAATATCAAATAATATAATAAATAAAAAAAATACATGTCATCACTTACACGATTAACTTACAGAATACATTCAAACCTAAGTTAATTGGATTTAAACCTAAGATTTAACTATAGACCTCATTTATATTTTATTTTATTTTTTATCATATTTAATCAGTTTGAAATCGAAATTATAAGATCAGTTCGATTTTGATTCAAATCGAACCATTGCTAGGGCTAGTTTTAAGTAAAAATTCTGCTGCATCGATAAAATATTCCTCCAGGATTCTTTATTGTGGTTTGGCTTATGTGATTGCATTGCTGGCAGGTGTTCCCTGTTTCTTGCAGATTTGATCATCATATGTCAATTGAGGGTGAATATTTATCGTATCATTAAGTTGAAGGCCATTTATTATGGATTGTTGCACCAGTAGTGTTTAAGTTAAAAATTTTATTATATCAAATAACATATATGAAGGTCACAAGTTGACTCCAACATGAAACCTATCAATTTACAATAATACATAAATCTAACTTGGATATCTGGACAGCAATCCTTAGTTAGAAAGTTAAATTCACTAAATATATTTTTATTCATTTCCTTCCATTCACGAATAGATACACTGGCCATATTGTGCAATCCAAAACCCTATAAATCACCACCAAGTCCCAAGGCTCTGCGTCCCACATCAAAGAAATCGTTTGTCATCCTCCGTAGTCCGTCTGTGATATTGAAGACCATGGTTGGTAGAAGCTACATCGCTGCCTTAGCGCTCATCTGCTTGTGCCTCTTCTACCACCTGGAGATCACTGCGGCCACAGAGTTCACCGTAGGAGACTCTGCTGGTTGGAGCTTTAACATCGAGAACTGGCCCAACGGCAAAAGCTTCAAAGCAGGCGACGTCCTCGGTATCATCCACATCCTTCCTCCTCCATCTTTATCGTCTTGATTCTGTGGGAGCATTTGCATGTGTTTGATATTCTTATGTGGAAACGTGTGCATGCAGTGTTCAAATACGGGCTGGGAACGCATAACGTGGTGGTGGTCGATGCCGAAGGCTATAATAGCTGCAAACCCAAGTCTGACTCCAAGACCTACACATCTGGAAACGACAAGATCACTCTGGCTGCAGGAACCAGTTATTTCATCTGCTCCTATCCTGGTCACTGTGAGGCCGGCGTGAAGATTAAAGTTACTGCAAGCTAAGCTTAGCCGACAATGTTGCTTGTAAGGCTGACTTCCAATAATAAATAAGACACATCTTGTTTGACACTGTCGCATTTGACAGGAAGATAAAGTTTATCTAACACAAAGAATACATGATACTTTCCATTAATACAATTCTTCGGCGCATCGTCCTCTCTTACGGCCTATTGCTCAATCGATTAGTTGACCTTCACAACTCTGATTTTTTTGACATAATTTTCGCTCTTCTTGGCCTGATGCCCGATCCCATGGCCCGAGGACTTCTGTCGATACGTTGATCGATCCTCTGGATCGACGTCCAATCTTCTGACATATTGTACTTCGGCCCAACATGATTCTTCCTGCTTTAGTTATCTCTCACTGATCAGAGCTAGTCCTGCTGTCATGGACTTAGCTGGTTTTGCCTAAGTTGTGCGGCACCCTTGCATGTCCGTCCGCAAAGGTCAGCCTCCCCGAAGCCTCCCATGTCCGTTAGGACCCACAAAAGAGAGAACGGGTTAGAGAAAACGCCTCATTCGGTATCCACAAGCAAACATTTTCGAAAACACTTCATAGACAATGTAAATTACAAACAGACTTTACAAGCTCTGAACAGTTGCACAACAAAGGGTAAAATGGTCCACTATAGACCGAACTAAAATGAGACTATTAAGCCTTTGGCTATCCCTCTACATGCTAGTCAAAGTATGAATATACCAAAAGACACGGACATACATAACCATTACATCAAACATCATGTTTCGAAGTTTGTCCGTGACACTACGTCACTCAAAACACAGATTAGATCATAAATACTATCAATTGGTTTCGTCATCAAAATCTGAGATTCAACAATAAAAATTATATTTTTATTTTTAAAATTAAAAAATTAGACGTATAACTATAATAAACGTAATGACTTAAAAAAGTTAATATAAAAAAATTAAAATTATAAAATTTTCAGTAAAACTAAATGACTCTATCTAAATTCAAAACTAAGTTAATTAGCACTTTAAACCTAAGATTTAACCACTATACGATAGACCTTACATTATATTTTATTTTTATTTTTTTATCATATTTAATCAGTTTGAAATCAAAATCGTAAAGTCAATTTGGTTCCTGTTCAAATCAAACCATGGTTAGGGCTATACTATAAATATTAATTGACCTCAGTAACTATGGTTTGATGAGCTTTTATAGTAAGTTTGAAATAAGAAAATATTCTTTTATATGGATGTTAGTGAACAAAAGTACCGTGGCTGGTGAGTCAGTATGGTTAGGTCCACAAGCTGATGTTGGGAGCTTCTTGCGAAGTGAGCGGGATGATGAGGTGGGCGCATCCTCGGGAAGGAATGCTGGTTGGCGTCGATCGGGATCCCGGGCCAGTTCACTGCTCCCCCTCGTGCGATGGGAGGTGTTTCTTGGGTCGAGACGCTCACCGCTCAAGGGTGGTCGTTTCGAGGTGGCTCGGGTAAGAGTCGAGCTGGCGGGGTTGACTGGGCCCTCATGAGAGGATGTTGACCAGCGTTCCTCGGTCTGCTGACCCGGGCACCGTTTGTGATGGGTCGTGTCTCTTCGACTCTAAGGTGAATGGCAGTGCATCCTCATGCACTGGATGGCGATTCCGGGTTGAGACACTCGCCTCTCGGGGGTGGCCGCCTTCCTATAAAAATGGCCTTTGTCGGGTGCTCCCTGACTTTGGCTCCTTTGACGAGCAAGTCAGTAGAGTGTTTTTATCTCGATCTTATTTTTCTCCCCCTTGGCCGAGTGTCAGCCAAGGGTTTTTATACTGTCGTGTGAGGATTGATTGCTCCTCAGTTCGGTGTGGTCGCTGACCTTTATGGGATAGAACAACTTCTCTAATGAGTTGACATCTTTGGGGGTGCTTGAGCGACGTCAGACAGCATCGCCCCGAGCTCTCGGGATAGTCATGTCACATAGTGTCTCGGTACAGAACCCGACGTGGCGTGCACCATGGGGTTTCGATGGTGCGTGGCATCGGATTCTGACATTGGTTGGGATGTGGCATGTGACGTCGATGGTGACTCATCCGGGGACCAAAATATGCCTTATCACTTCTCCGCCCCCCCACCCCAAGGCATGCTGCTGGGTCCCTAATGGACCGGGAGTTATGCCTGGGGCCGAGGGACACGATTGTGCTAGCCGCTTGCGCGGGAGAGCTGGATTGGCTCGTCACGGGGTGATTTAGAGGGGTGGTGCCCCATGATTCGGGTAGGACCGACCCTACTGATCGAACAGTAGGGGCCTAACGAGGCAAAATTGAAGTGTTGACGCCAGTGAGTCGAGGCCCATGCGGTGAACCTTACAATAACTCCATTCAAAGAACCGTTCATTGCTCTCATCTACATGTACAGCTGTTTGGCAGCATGTTTTGTCTTGGTTTTGAGTCATTTTGCTTGTAAAAATATAAGTTTGAACAAGTTGTAGTGCTACAAAGTGACTGCTCATCGAACCGAGCAAAATAACCCCAAAACAGCCCAAAATAGCTCCATTTTTATGTGCCACAGGCTATTTTCTATAGTCTGCTTCTACTCACCAAAACGTCAGCCATCTCAGCCCCTTGGAATCCCCTAGGTGGCACAAGACTGGATGGGGCTTCGGTATAGTGTCGGGCATTGAACAACCTTTTGCAAGTTCGTACGTTACCTTGACGGAAATTTATTGTCGCGCCCGGCACCCGGTGAGCAGCTGTTTATGGACTTACAGCTGTTCGTTCAACCCTTTAAAGTCCTTATTTTTCCTCTCTCCCTCGTTTCTCTTGTGCACGCAAGGTGCTCACTAAATTGCTTGTAAAGCTTCCCCTTTTCGTGAGACATCGGGACTTGTCCGTCACTCGTTCTTTCGAACTAATCAACTTTCTCTTTTACAAGTCCTTCGGGACCTACGAGAGGTTGCAAGTGGGCTGATCTTTGTGGAGCAATATCGCAAGGGCAAAGTACGACATAGGTAATGCAAGCTAAGTTCGTGTCTTTGCCGAAAGGGTGCCTCACGACTTAGGCAACCCAACCTAAGTTCGCGTCTTGGCCATAAGGGTGCCTCACGCCTTAGGCAATTCCAGCTAAGGTCGTGACATTGTGGTATCAAAGTGGGCAAGCACTTCGAGCGAGCAGTGAAGGAACTTCGCAACTTCACCATGGCAAAACATCATGGCGAATCAAGCAAGACGAGGCAAGCCGGACCCTTGCCCCAAGCAGCCGCAGGTGGGCTGCATGTGCACACTTACTCTCATGCTATTGGAGCTGCTCAAGAGGAGCGTGGTAGCGAACATGATGAGCGAGAAGTTGGCTACTCTCCGCGAGCGAAGGAGGCACAATCTGGAGCGCCAACCGGGAAAAAGAGTCATAAGGAGAGACTCACAACGGCGGAAACCCGCTTGGATGTTCTTGAAGCGAGCTTAGAGGAACTCTACCATGGCCAACAAATGCTTATTAGGGTAGAAAGCTCGTAAGAGGAAGCAGAGTCTAGGATCGACAAGGTCGAGGCCCTAGTTGATTGACTGTCAGATGATACTAAAGACTCCATGCAACACCTGCAGGAAGTTGTGGCGGAACTCACTTTAACGATGGCCATGCTTAAAAGAGCACTAAATGCGGGAGGAAGCAACACCCACGTTGCACCACCACAAAACTTGAGGGCACCCGAGCCTCATGGTTATGGAGGGGCTAGAGATGCCAAAGAGCTCGAAAATTTTCTATTCGACATGGAACAATACTTTCGAGCTACGAGTCCCGATTCCGAAGATACCAAAGTTTCTATAGCAACAATGTATCTAAACGGAGATGTAAAACTTTGGTGGCGAACCCATTGGGAGGAGATCCAATAAGGTCGGTGTTAGGTTGACACATGGAAGGACTTGAAGCGGGAGTTGAGAACTCAATTCCTACCGGAGAACATAGAGTTCATCGCAAGAAGGAAGTTGAGACAACTCTGCCAGAGTACTTCCATTCGAGACTATGTGAAATAATTTTCTGTGTTAATGCTGGACATACAGGACATGTCCGAGAGGGATAAGCTGTTCAGCTTCCTCAATGGTTTGAAGCCATAGGCTCAATAAGAACTAAATCGAAGGAATGTCACCGATGTGGTCGGGGCAATTTCTGCTGCAGAAAAGCTCATCGACTTTATTTCCTCCGAAGACTTAGGAAGAAGGAAACAATCTTCAGGCAATCGCCCTCCAAAGTATTCTTGAGGGAAGGAGCTCGGGGGTGAACAAAGGAAGAAGAGTTCCCACAAAGGGCCAAGCCCGAAAGGCAAGGCCCCAAAACCTGGATGATGCTTCTTGTGCGGAGGGTCGCACATGGTGAGAGAGTGCCCACAAAAATAGGCACTCAATGCTTTAACAGCTTCCATCCATCCCCCCCGATCGGACAAGGGCAAAGCTGTCGCTCTTAGTTCGAACAGTTCTAAATCCAGTAACGATGACGAGGAGTTGCAAGGACCCTGGATGGGAGCAATGCGTTTGTTGAATGTCATGCGGAGTCAAGTGGGGGAGAGCACAAAGACAAAGCTACAAAAAGCAAAAAGTGGTGAACTGATGTATGTAGACATCAAGCTAAATGGCCAAACGACCTGTGCAATGGTGGACATGGGTGCTACCCACAACTTCATTGTCGATCGAGAAGCAAAGCGACTTGGGTTGATCTTGGAGAAGAGCCTAAGTCGAATGTGTAGGGAAGAAACCTGTTAATGCGGAATAATTCTTTTCCCTCTTTGTGTATCAAAATAGGTTCCTCATCAAAATACCAACTTGATATCAAAATGCTAATATCAATCAGCACAGCATAAACAATAGAGCAATAAATCAATCACACAGTGAGACCAAATCTTTTTAACGTGAAAAACCCAATGTGGGAAAAACCACGGGACCGTAGTCCACCTCAAACTTCCACTATCAATAATAATAATAACAGGTTTACAGTAGGTCTTCTCTAGAATAACTAGAAGATCAGAATAACATCAAGAACATAAATCTTGGCTCAAGAATAGCATATCTTCATCACATAGGTGGATCTCCTCCAAGGAGAATTCTAGGTCTCACAAAGTGGATATCGCAGGAAAGTACCTTAGAGAGGGTAAACTACAGATCAACACCGTTAGGATTGTAGAGTTTGCTGCAAGAATTCTCCACATAAAATTTGGGCCGAAACTGACAACGTTTGGCCACCGATCGTCAAGCAGAAAAACTCAGAAACTTTACTTTCTCTCTCTATTTCTCTCTCCTCTTTTTTTCTCTGCACGCCGCTGCACGCACGCTGCAATCAGATCTACTTTCCTCACCTTCTCTCTCCTCTTTTTAATTTCTTTGATTTGTTGATTTGGGCTCAATAGGCCCAATTGTCCAAGCCCACATATGGGCTGGACCCAACAATTCTCCCCCTCCAGCTCATATGGTGGGCTGTACCAAGCCCGCCCTTCGCCTACATGCTTCAAGCTTCTCCTTAGGCAAAGACTTTGTCAACATATCTGAACCATTCTCATTGGTATGCACCTTTTCCAACTGCAATTCTTTCATCTCAAGCACATCACGAATCCAATGATATCTCACATCAATATGCTTGGATCTAGAATGGTATGTTGAATTCTTGGAGAGGTGAATAGCGCTCTGACTGTCACAGTAAACAATATATCCTTCCTGTTTCAAGCCCAATTCCTGTAGAAACTTTTTCATCCATAAAGCTTCCTTGCAGGCTTCAGTAACTGCTATGTATTCTGCTTCTGTGGTTGATAGAGCAACACACTTCTGTAACTTAGACTGCCAAGAGACTGCTCCTCCTGCAAATGTCATCAAGAATCCCGAAGTGGACTTCCTGGAATCAGTATCACCTGCCATGTCTGCATCTGTGTAACCTTCTAACATAGGTTCATCACTGCCAAAACATAAACACAACCTGGAAGTACCTCTTAGATATCTTAATATCCATTTCACTACTGCCCAATGTTCCTTTCCAGGATTTGAGAGAAATCGGCTAACAACTCCAACTGCATGAGCTATATCTGGCCTAGTACAAACCATAGCATACATCAAACTGCCTACTGCAGATGAGTAAGGCACTCTGGATATTTCTTCTTTTTCTTTCTCACTTGTAGGACATTGTTTTAAACTCAGCTTGAAATGACCTGCAAGTGGAGAACAAACTGCTTTGGCTTTACTCATGTTGAATCTTTCAAGAACCTTTTCAATGTAAGTCTCCTGAGATAGCCAAATCTTCCTTTTCTTCTTATCACGAAGAATCTTCATGCCAAGTATTTGTCTCACCGATCCCAAGTCTTTCATGGCAAAAGACTTACTTAGCTCTCTTTTAAGCTTTTCAATTTTTTCAACATCATGACCAACAATTAACATATCATCAACATATAGCAGTAAAATAATAAAATCATCATCTGAAAATTTCTTCATTAACACACAATGATCAGATGTGGTTTTATGATACCCTTGGCTCATCATAAAGGAATCAAACTTCTTGTACCACTATCTAGGTGCCTGTTTGAGTCCATATAAGCTTTTCCTAAGCTTACATACCAGATTTTCTTTTCCCTTGACTTTGAAACCTTCTGGTTGCTCCATGTAAATTTCTTCTTCTAAGTCACCATGAAGAAATGCTGTTTTTACATCAAGTTGCTCAACTTCTAAATTCAAGCGGGCAGCCAAACCAAGAACAACTCGGATAGAAGACATTTTTACAACCGGAGAAAATATTTCTTCAAAGTCAATACCTTTCTTCTGACTGAATCCTTTCACAACTAGTCGTGCCTTGTATCTTTGTTGTGAGCTATTATTTTCAGTCTTCAATTTATAAACCCACTTATTCTTGAGAGCTTTCTTCTCTTTCGACAGCTTTACCAAGTCATAGGTGTGGTTCTCAAGCAAGGATCTCATCTCTTCTTGCATGGCTTTAACCCACTCACTCTTATTCTCATGTAGAATAGCTTCTTGGTAAGTTTCTGGCTCTCCCCCGTCAGTAAGCATAACATACTCATGTGGAGGATATCTGGTAGAGGGTTGTCGCTCTCTAGTGGATCTTCTCAATGGAATCTCAACTGGTGGTGGAGGTGCCTGTTCAGTTGGTTCAGCATCATCAACTGTAGGTGTATCATCACTGGTATTCTCACCACTATCTTCTTGTTCATCTCCCCCATGATCGTCATGAACTACAGGTGAAGGAACTGGACCCAAACTCCAAGGAATATAAACAGAGGTTTCTGGCTTCTCAACATTATCACCATCATCAAACAATTGGTCTTCAAGAAACACAACATCTCTGCTTCTAATAATCTTCTTGTTCACTGGATCCCATAATCTGTATCCAAACTCTTCATGACCATATCCCAAGAAGATACATGCTTTTGCCTTATTATCAAGCTTGGACCTCTCATCTTTGGGAATATGAACAAATGCTTTACACCCAAAGACTCTCAAATGATTATAAGATATATCTTTTCCTCTCCATACTCTCTCTGGAACATCACCTTGCAGAGGAACTGATGGAGAAAGATTTATCAGGTCAACTGTAGTTCTCATAGCCTCCCCCCAAAATGACTTTGGTAACTTGGCGTGGGAAAGCATACACCTAATCCTTTCTTCAATGGTTCTGTTCATCTTTTCTGCCACACCGTTCTGCTGAGGAGTTTTAGGAACTGTTTTCTCAAGCCTAATACCATGGAACCTGCAATAATTCTCAAAAGGACCCCTGTACTCGCCACCATTATCTGATCGAACACACTTTAGTTTTCTGCCAGTTTCTCTTTCAACACTGACATGAAACTCCTTGAAAGCATCGAGTACCTGGTCTTTAGATTTCAAAGCAAAAGCCCAAACTTTTCTAGAATGGTCATCAATAAAAGTAACAAAATAAAGAGCACCTCCAAGAGTTCTAGTTTGCATAGTATAAACATCAGTATGAACTAAATCAATAACATTTGATCTTCTAGATGATGGATATGTCTGAAATGCAACTCTATGTGTTTTTCCAGCTAAACAATGATCACAAGATTTAAGAGATGTACCTTGCAACTCTGGTAATAACTGCTTTCTAGCAAGAGTTTGAAGTCCCTTCTCACTGATATGTCCAAGCCTCTTATGCCAAAGATCTATACTTTCACCTTTTCGAATTGCATTAATCTCTCCTTTGTGTAACTTAGCTTCGATGACATAAAAAGAGTTAATCTTCTTTCCTTTTGCCACAATTAGAGAACCTTTAGTGAGTTTCCATTTACTTTCACCAAAATAATGTGTAAAGCCCTCATCATCAAGTCTACCTGTAGATATCAAGTTAAGACGAATATTTGGAACATGCCTTACATCTTTGAGTATCAATTTGCTCCCAATACTGGTCTCCAAGCAAATATCTCCAATACCCACAATCTTAGATGTATCATTGTTTCCCATTCTGACATTACCAAAATCACCGGCAGTGTAAGATCTAAAGAAATCACCATGAGAAGTAACATGAAATGAAGCACCAGAGTCAATTACCCAATTATTGTCCTGAGCTACAAGGCTAACACAACCTTCATCACAAACAATAGTGATATTACCTTCAGCAGCAACTGTATTGGTCTCTTTCTCATTTTTCTTCATTTCATTCTGTTCTCGCTTCCAAAACCTACACTCTTTCTTCATGTGACCTGGTCTGTTATAGTGAAAACATTTGATATCTCTTCTAGACTTGGATCTTCCTCTATAACCATATGGATTTCTGCTATGACTTCTTCCACGTCTTTCTTGTTTTTCAGTAACAAATGCACTAGAAGAAGATTCACCCTGTTCTTTCCTTCTTGCATCTTCATTTAGCAAACTGTCTTTATCCATATCTATGGTTAGAGTCCCCTCTGGCATGGAGTTACAAATAGTCACCACATACGTTTCCCAACTTTCTGGTAAAGAGGTGAGAAGTAATAATCCCTGCATCTCATCATCTATATTCATTTTCATAGCAACCAACTTGTTTGCAAGACTCTGAAATAGGCTTATGTGCTCAACAATGTTACCACCATCTTTATACTTCAAATTTACAAGCTTTCTGAGGAGAGAAATTCTATTTTCCACTATCTTTTTCGTAAAGAGGTTTTCTAACCTTTGCCAAACAACATCAGCTCTGGTTTCATCTGAAATATGCTCATGCAAGTTTATATCCATCCATCTTCTAATATAGGCAATGGCTTTTCTATGTTGAACTTCTCATTCTTCATCGTCCATAGTAGAAGGTTTATCTTTAACCTTGATAGGCTTATACAAATCTTTGCAATATAGCAAATCTTCCATCAGACGCCTCCAAGTGGAATAATTTGATGAGTTCAATTTAATCATACCATTTGACTACTCCATTTCAATCACACAAGAAAACTAGCACCAAACAACCTGATGCTCCGATACCACTTGTAGGGAAGAAACCTGTTAATGCGGAATAATTCTTTTCCCTCTTTGTGTATCAAAATAGGTTCCTCATCAAAATACCAACTTGATATCAAAATGCTAATATCAATTAGCACAGCATAAACAATAGAGCAATAAATTAATCACACAGTGAGACCAAATCCTTTTAACGTGGAAAACCCAATATGGGAAAAACCACGGGACCGTAGTCCACCTCAAACTTCCACTATCAATAATAATGATAACAGGTTTACAGTAGGTCTTCTCTAGAATAACTAGAGGATCAGAATAACATCAAGAACATAAATCTTGGCTCAAGAATAGCATATCTTCATCACATAGGTGGATCTCCTCCAAGGAGAATTCTAGGTCTCACAAAGTGGATATCGCAGGAAAGTACCTTAGAGAGGGTAAACTACAGATCAACACCGTTAGGATTGTAGAGTTTGCTGCAAGGATTCTCCACATAAAATTTGGGCCAAAACTGACAACGTTTGGCCACCGATCGTCAAGCAGAAAAACTCAGAAACCTTACTTTCTCTCTCTATTTCTCTCTCCTCTTTTTTTCTCTGCACGCCGTTGCACGCACACTGCAATCAGATCTACTTTCCTCACCTTCTCTCTCCTCTTTTTAATTTCTTTGATTTGTTGATTTGGGCTCAATAGGCCCAATTGTCTAAGCCCACATATGGGCTGGACCCAACAGAATGAAGGCGGTGAACTCGGAGGCCAAGCGAATCTCTAGGTTGGTGAAATGAATTCCCATCAAGATCGGAACAAGGAGCGGGAATACCAACATGATGGCAGTGCCACGGGATGACTTCCAAGTGATTCTTGGAATGGAGTTCATGCACGCGGCGAAGTTAGTGCCTATGCCGTTCCTAAACTCCCTATGTATAATGGGAGGTAACAACCTCTGCATGGTTCCCGTCTCTCGGAGAGGAACCAAGGAACCCCAACATATATCAGCATTGCAACTGAAGAAAGGGGTGCGAAAAGGTGAATTAACATTCGTAGCTGCTATGAAGCTAGAGCCACTCAATGAAAAGGCTATTCAAGAACCTGCTGTGGTAGCGAACGTCCTAAAAGAGTTCACTAACATTATGCTACCCGAGTTATCGAAGACTCTTCCACCACATAGAGGCATGGATCACAACATTGAGCTAGAGCCAAGAGTGAAGCCTCTAGCGAGACCACCATACAGTATGCCCCTGCCAGAGTTGGCAGAACTCAGAAAGCAGTTAGGTGAACTGTTAAGCGATGGTCTCATCCGCAGCTCTAACGCACCATTAGGAGCTCTAGTTCTCTTCCAGAAGAAACAAGATGGGAGCCTCCGACTATGCGTCGATTACCAAGCCCTCAACAAATTGATAGTGAAGAACAAGTATCTCATCCCGTTCATCGCGGACTTGTTCGACTAGTTGGGCAAAGCCAAGTATTTCTCAAAACTTGACCTTCGGTCGAGGTATTGGCAGGTGCGTATTGCTGAAGGCGACGAAGTGAAGACTACCTGTGTGACCAGGTATGAAGCATTTGAGTTATTGGTGATGCCTTTCGGCTTAACTAATGCTCCGGCCATGTTCTGCACTCTCATGAACTAGCTATGGTCGTCTACTTAGACAATATCACCGTCTACAGTCAAACGCTCGAGGAGCATGTCCAGCACCTTCGGACAATTTTCAAGGTTCTCAGGGAGAACACTTTGTCCGTGAAAAGGGAGAAATGTTACTTTGCCCAAACGGAGATCTTATTCTTGGGGCATCGAATCGGTGATGGCTCCATTCGGATGGACAAATCAAAAGTGCAAGCGATTGTGGAATGGCGAACTCCAAAGAAGGTGCTAGAGTTGAGATCCTTGGTTTCATCAACTACTATCGACGCTTCATAGCGGGGTACTCAAAGCGTGCAACTCCACTGACGGAGTTACTGAAGAAGGAGCAGCCTTGGATGTGGTCTGACAAATGTGAAATAGCATTCCAAGATCTGAAGGCTGATGTTTTGGAAGAACCGGTTATCAAATTGTCGGACTATGAGGAGCCCTTTGAAGTCCATACAGATGCTTCAGACTTTACTATTGGGGGAGTACTCATGCAGGAGGGTCATCCGGTGGCCTACGAGAGCCGCAAACTCAACGAGACTGAGCGATAGTATCCAGTGCATGAGAAGGAGATGACAGCGGTGATCCACTATCTACGAGTTTGGCGACACTACCTCCTCGGATCACGATTTGTACTGAGGACAAACAACATCGCTCTGAGCTATTTCCAAGCCCAGAAGAAACTTTCCCCAAAGCAAGCATGATGGCAGGACTTCCTAGCTAAATTTGACATGGCAATAGAGTACAAGCCTGGAAAGGCAAACGTCATGGCCGACACATTGAGTCGGAAAGGGGAGCATGTGAATGTCGTATAATTGGAGGGCAGAGGCCAAGCAAGTCAGTTGCACTCCAACTTCCTTTTCAGGATCAGGGATGGATTGTATAGTGATCCCCAAGCAATTACCCTATGCAGCTCATCAAAGAAGGCAAAACACGATGATTTTGGGCCCAGGAGGGACTCGTTTATACAAAAGGGAATAGGGTTTATATTCCTCGAGTGGACAATTTGAGGCATAAACTCTTAAGAGAGTGTCACGATTCCCTTTGGGCTAGACACCCAGGTATTCACAAAACGTTAGCTCTCGTGGAGAGGGCCTTCTACTGGCCGAAGATGGGGACTGATATGGAGGAATATGTTCGAATGTGCCTCACTTGCCAACAAGACAAGGCGGAGCAGCGGAAGCCAGTGAGACTTTTGGAGCCGTTGCCCATACCAGAAAGGCCGTAGGAGAGCATTTCCTTGGATTTCATATCAAGCTTGCCACTTGTAGGGAGACTCGGATCGATACTCATGATGGTCGATCAATATTTAAAGTATGCAACTTTCATTGCTGCTCCCCTACACTATTCAATAGAGGGGGCGGCCAAACTAAAGATGAAGGATGTGGTGAAGTATTGGGGAGTCCTGCACAATATCATTAGTGATCGAGATGCTCGGTTCCTGGGACAATTCTGGACCGAGCTATTTAAATTGTTGGGGTCAAAGTTATACTTCTCTACAAGCCTACACCCCCAGACGGATGGCCATACTGAAAGGATAAACTCACTCCTGGAGCAATATCTTCGGCACTACGTGAGTGCCAATCAACAAGATTGGGTGAAGTTGTTGGATATTGCCCAATTCTCTTACAACTTGCAGTGGAGCTCTGCGTCCAACAAGAGCCCCTTCGAGATCATTACAAGATAAGAACCATTAACTCCTCACACCATGGCAATTGGGTATACTGGAAGTAGTCCATCAGCCTATCACTTCGCAAAGGAGTGGCACCGAAATGCAGATATTGCGCGGGCTTACTTGGAGAAGGCAGCAAGAAGAATGAAGAAGTGGGCAGACTTGGGAAGGCGACCGCAAGAGTTCAAGGTCGGCGATTTGGTGTTGGTAAAGCTCCAACCAGCATCACTCCAATTCTTTAGAAACAAAGTCCACAAAGGATTGGTGCGCAAGTATGAAGGGCCCTTCCCAATTATCAATAAGGTAGGCAACATCTCTTATAAGTTGCAACTGCTAGCGTGGTTCAAAATTCATAACATTCTTCACACCAGCAACCTAAAAGCCTACCACTCGGATCCACAAGATGCTTCCCGAAATGTTCCAACTTGACTACCCCCCACCAGAGTCTCCTACGAAAAGTGAGTTGAAACCATTTTAGCGGATCGCAAGATAAAGCTGCCCAATGGAGCTGAGCAGACCAAGTACTTAGTGAAGTGGAGAAAGCTTACCCAAACTAAAGCTAGTTGGGAGCCCCAAGCGTCGACATGAAGAAATAATTATCAACAACTACCAACAAGCGTCGACGAGGGCATCGACAGTTTAAGTGGGGGAGAATGTTATGAACGGTCATCGCACACCCGTAACAACTCCATTCAACAAACCATTTATCACTCTCATCTATATGTACTGCTGCTTGGCAGCATGTTTTGTCTTAGTTTTGAGTCATTTTGCTTGTAAAAATATAAGTTCGAATAAGTTACAGTGCTACAAAGTGATCGCTCACCGAACCAAGCAAAACAACCCCAAAACAGCCCAAAATAGCTCTGTTTTCGTGTGCCAAGGGTTGTTTTCAACAGTCATCTTCCACTCACCAAAATGTCAGCCATCTCAGCCCCTTGGAACCCCCTGAGTGGCACAAGGCTAGATGGGGCTTCGGTATAGTGTCGGGCGTTGAACAACCTTTCATAAGTTCGCACGTTATGTTGACGGGAACTTGTTGTCGCGCTCGGCACCCGGTGACCAATTGTTTGTGGACTTACAACTGTTCGTTCAACCCTCTAAAGTCCTTGTTTTCCCCCTCTCCCTCTTTTCTCTTGTTTTCCTTGGGTCGCAAGAATCGAACCTAGGGGATGAGTGATCAAGCTCGGTTTCGGTTTCGGTGCTGGCGGGTCGCTAGTTGGGAGCGATCTGGAGCGACCCGGGCAAGAATCGAACCTGGGGGATGAGTGATCAAGCTCGGTTCTGGTTTCGGTGCTAGCAGGTCGCCAGTTAGGAGCAATCTAGAGTGACCCAGGCAGGAATCGAACCTGGGGGATGATTCATACCTGAATGCCATCGTGCCATGTGGCGGGCCGAGTGGAGCATCATATGGCATGGTGGTAAACTTCGTTTTGAACAGCCTTCGACGAGGGATCTCAGGTGATGGGACACCTCTGGCGGGAGCTCCAAGGTAGGCGATCTGGTAGATCTGAGGGGTTGCGATGGGTCTTAAATGTCGCGACTATTCTTCTCCTTGGGAAGCCCTAATCGTCGCCTCGTCGTGGGTTACCTGCCTTTTATAATCCCCATCTCGGCCGGTTGCCATCACCTTTGCCATTAGTCTTTCATCCCGCGCCTAGGCTCCTTTCTTGCAACTCCGCCGTCCACTTTGCTTCAATCCCTTGCCCCGGACCCCGGACTTTTCTCGCAACTCTGAGGTCGGGATGTCTCCGTCTTCGTCTTCATCTTCATTTTTGTCCTTGTCTTTGTTTTCATCCCCTTCTCCCTCTCCTTCTCCTTCACCTTCTCCTTCTCCTTCTACAAGCTCCTGAGATGAGGTAGTGAGCATGTTTTTAGGTAGCGCCTCCTCGGAGGCCTTAAAGGTTTCAGCCGCACTTGAGACCCTCAAGTCATGGCATGACGTGGACTCAGTGGTGACCGAGGACCTTTTGAGAGTGCTCCAGGATCGCTACCACATCCCGGAGTGTTACGGCCTGCACGTCTCTCATTCGGGGCAGTGGTCGTACGACCGGTCGATTTTCAGATGGATTCGGGTTAACCGTAGGGGCGCTTGAAGCCGGGCTACGGTTCCCAGTGCTAGTCATAGGTGCCCAACAAGCCAATCATGTGAGTGATGGCACGTGTGACTTGATACAGAATCTTTTTGCTTATTATATTTTGGCATATATCAATTTATAACTATTGCATATATGCATATATATATTGTGATGTCCTTGGATTTGTGCAATGGAAATCGGATCGTGATGAGATCACGAAAATGAAATCGATTCACCTTTAAACACATATCCTAAATAATCCCAGTCATAGGTTACTCGAGAGGGATATTGTGATAACCGGATAGACTGGTATGCTGTATACCCGTCCATATAATGAATGCAGTGTTAGGATCGAGAGCACTAAGAGGGGGGGGGTGAATTAGTGCAGCGAAAATCTTTCAGCGATTAAAAACGAAAGCTGCGTTCGTTCGATAAAAACTATTTTGATGCAAAAGCTGATTCTAAGATTAAGTGCAGTTTATGTCTAAACACAGTTTGCGTTTAAACGCAGTTTGCGTCTAAATGCAGATTGCGTCTAAGCGCAGTTTGCGTCTAAACACAGTTTGCGTCTAAGCGCAGTTTACGTCTAAGCTCAGATTGCGTAAATCACTTGTTTAGATCAAAAGCAGTTTAAGCAGAAGTATAAAGACAGTGTGCTGCTATTGTACAGCTCAAAAAGTAATCTGCAAAAAGCAGATTTACGTCTAAACGCAGATTTACGTCTAAACGCCGATTTACGTCTGAACTTTGAAACTCGTTTTTAGACTCGCAGAAGGCAGTATGCAGTTGAAATCAAGACGTAAACGTAAACTGAAATCTGATGATTGTACGAGGAAAGCCGATTTACGTCTAAATGCAGTTTTACGTCTGAATGCAGATTTTCGTCTAAACCTTGAAACTCGTTCGTAAAATTGCAGAAGACAGTTTGCAGTTATAAATAGAATCAAAACGTAAATGTAAACTGCAAAGAAACTCGTTCGTAAAAGTGCAGAATACAGTTTGTTGTTACAAAACGTAATCGTAAACTGTAATGTATGAAAACACCGATTTACGACTGAATGCAGATTCGGAAAGATCAGCACTTAGAAACTTGTTCGTAAAGGCGCAGAGAGCAGTAGCTATGTAGGAGGTTTGCAGTAATGATAAAGTGCTCAAAATAAATGCAAACCAGAGATTTAGAGTGGTTCGGTCAGTCTTGACCTACTCCACTTTTGGCTTCCTCCACCGACGAGGTCACCGACGTCAACTAGAGGCCTTCCTTCAATAGGCGAAGGCCAACTACCCTCTTACAGATTCACTCCTTTTGACGGGCTTAGGAGACAACCCTTACAGAAGTTTTCTCTCCTCTCTTTACAACTCAAACTTGAAGAATAGAAAGAGGAGAACTAGCAGTTTTGAGCTCTAAGAAACACAGAAAGATAGCAAGATTTCGAGTGTGTGTTCTGTTCTTTCAGTGCTGAATGGGTGGGGTATTTATAGGCCCCAACCCAATTCAAATTTGGAGCTCAAAACGATCAAATCCCGGAATTCCGGGATCAGGCGGTTGCACCTCCTGACTGGAGAGGTTGCACCACCTGGCAGAGCTCGAGGACTGAGCCCAGGCGGTTGCACCTCTCTGTCAGGGGCGGTTACACCTCCTGAGTCTGGCTCGGAGACTGAGCCCTAGGCGGTGCCACCTCTTGACAGAGGCAGTTGCACCTCTCTGCCAGAGCTCGAATACTGAGCTCAGGCGGTGCCACCTCTCTGCCAGGGAGGTTGCACCGCCCAGTCTAGCTCAAAGACTGAGCTCAGGCGGTGCCACCTCCTGGCTGGGGAGGTTGCACCGCCCAGTCTCGCTGGGAGGCTTAGCCCAGGCGGTGCCACCTCCTGGCCTAGGCGGTTGCACCTCCTGGTGCAATCAGGGTCCGAATGGTTAGCTCCATTCTGCCCAATTTCAGTCTTTCAGGGGCCCAATTGCCCCAAGATTAAGCTAATGGGATCACCTCCCATTTTCCAACTTAATCAACGTGCTAACTACGATTAGATCTAAGACAATTTCTGCAGCTTTGCTTCGGTGCGTCAATTGCTTCTTCCGGCGAGTTTCCGGCGAACTTCCGTCGATCATCCGATGAACCCTCGGTGATGCTCCTGCGGACTTCCGGCAAACTCCTGGACTTTGCGACGATCCACTTGGCGAGTTCCGATGAGCTTCGCTTGGCAAGCTTCTGGACTTCTCGGATCTGTTCTCGTAGAACCTCCGACGACCATCCGAACTTCCGTCGAACTCTCGAACTCCCAACGTGATCATGAACTTGACTCCGGCGCAACTCCTGCTGCATGTCTTTCTTCCATCGTAGTTAATCCTGCACACTCAAAACAAAAACTTCGATCGAGGCAATTAATCCTAAGCAATTAACCAAGTTGTACGGCATGTCATTGGTCCCTCGACGCTTCGTCCGATTCTTCGGTGCATCGTCCTTTCCTGCAGCCTATTGCCCAATCGGCCAGTTGACTCCGCAACTCCGATATCCTTGGCACAATACCCGCTCTTCTTGGCCCGATGCCCGAGTCCACGACCCGAAGCCTTCTGTCGATACGTCGACCGATCCACCGGCCCGACGTCCAATCTTCTGACATGTTCCTCCGGCACAACATGATGTTCCTGCTTTAATTGTCTCATCCTGATCGAAGCACCCTGCGTCACTCAAAACGCAGATTAAATCATAAACATATATCAATGAGTTTCATCATCAAAATACGAGATTCAACAATCTCCCCCTTTTTGATGATGACAACTACTTGATGACGGAGTTAAACTTAACTCCCGGAGTTTAAACAAACTCCCCCTATCAATATACCTTATTGATAGAAACTCTTAGATTCAAAAATCTAAGCAACATGTCATCATAATCGGAGTTAACCTTAACTCCCAGAGTTTAAACAAACTCCCCCTATCAATATGCCATATTGATAGAACCTTGAATTCAATCTGAATTCAAGTCATTGCAATATTCATCATGAATACTTGCAACATATCATCATGAACTTATGCATAAACTTATGCATAACATGTAATGTCATCAACATACTTCTCCCCCTTTGTCATCAACAAAAAGGAGAAGTACCACAATCAAGATATTGGTTTAACTTATTGCATGAAAAACATATTATCAAGTTTTATCATCATGCAGTTTTGAAGCCAGAAAATTTAGCAAATGTTACATCATGCTTAGAATATTCAGGCTATCAAGTTTTAGATATGCAAGTTTTACAGTATACAAGATAGCACTTTTAGAACATGCAAACTAGCAATTTAGAGATGTTCAAGAAAGCAACTCTTGCTTCTTGAGATATGCAAATTTGTCAAGTTTTGCTAGATGTGCAAGTTAGCATTTTTGCTACTTAAGATAGGCAAGCTAGCAATCACGTTTTTGCATCTTCTTGACTTGTGTAAGCTAGCTATCTCCCCCTTTGTCATTGTAAAAAAAAGAAAGGAAGAATACAGTTTTGTAGTTCTTTTTCCTTTTACAACGATTTCAAAATCATGACAAAGGATGAATAATCAAGTTATGAATGTCAAAACAAATTTTCATCATGAATATTTTATCATTGCATGCATCATTATCATAAGTTGAAGTATTACATGCATAATATCATATCATCATTCATAATTACATTAATGTTTCAATATAGCAATTTCTTCTCAAAATGTGTAACTTAGCACTCATAGCATTTTAAATCATGATTTACATCATATGCAATACATCACATCATAATTAGAAAGCACAAGTATTGCATGCATAATTGCAAATCATAAATGTTTCATATCATGATGGTATCAATTTTGTCAAATTATATCCTATCATGCATGATCAATAACTCCTCATTTGTATTTCATGCATTATTTCATTTCATCTCATAAGGAATATCAAGAAAAGTTATTAGATGAGGAGATAAATATTTTATGAATACACGGAATTGTATAAAAATCATATCATAAGTGTTTCGTGTATTCATATTATCACATGAAGCATATTATCATTTTTGAGATTCATAACATGAATAACGTTATTACTATTTCATCAAAATCAATTTCGAGATTCACACAATATCATGCATTAATCTCGATAAGATGGGAAAAGCATTTTATTTTTAAGTGATTCTTTTAACACATCATAAAAACTCATTCATAATTCAAGTAATTTACAAGATATCATAAATAAATTTATCACTTGTATTTCATCAAGATCGAGAACTCTAGAGAGAGAAAATGATTGAAGCATTTAACATGATTGAAGCATGATTCATATTTAAAGTGTATCTTATGTCGTAAATACGAATCAAGCATTTGTCAAATCTGAAATCATCCTCAAAATTACATTCAATAAATTCATATATGACAAGCATAGATTTATTGAAAAATCAATAAGATAGAGGATTGCATTTCAAGTGTTTATCAATTGTAGCATTTCATCACATGGCAAGATATCATCAAGTAGAATTACGATGCAAGTTCTTGATATCTTAACATGATGAAAATTCAAATATGGCACTTATAGTATCAATTCATGAATACCAAAAGATATTATTTGTGATTTCAATTTTGCAAGATCATGATTATGATTTAGACATAACTTATTCAAATCAAATCGTCAACTTGAAACTCATAATCAAGTCATTAAAATTAATTTCAAAATTCATAAAATATCATGAAATCAAAAGACAAGTTGCATTTCATTTGAAGAACTCCTTTTTGATAAATGTAGGGAGCACAATGAACGATCTTGATTTATAAAGAGCTTCATGTTATAATTATCAAGATCATGATTTTAATAATTATTCTCTTTAGCAAAGAATCACAAAAGCACTTTATTTTTGCATAAGAAATCTCATTGTATTATGATTTATAAATTCTTTTTCTGCACATGAATCATAGGAGATATGTATGTGAAACAAATCTTTGCAAGCAAAGACACTATCATTCATATTTCAAGATGGAATTTATAAGCAGGAATCATTTCATCAAATCCATTTTAGAAAAATATTTTTCATAAGTGTATGAGAAAATCTGATTGTTAGGATACCAATTGTTAAGTGAATCCGAAAATGAAATTAGTACTTTTATGCATTCGGATAAGATTTTGCTATAGATTTTCAAGTTCAATTATGAAGATAAAACATGCTCATGATCATAAAAATTTATGTATCCAAAACATATAATTTCCAACATGTTATAGTGTAAAATCATCATAACAATTAAGTGTTTTGAACATTGAATCAAGAATGTCCGAAAAATAATCTTAACACATTCATGCATTCGAGCACATTTTTGCCATAGTTTTTCAAATATACTCATGAGAATAACACATGCTTATCATCGGCTTAAAATCTCATGCATAAAATTGTTAATCAAAATATTTAATTTCATCATTATGCATTTCTTCAAATCAAACAAGATCTTTAATCAAAATCGAGAAATAACAATGGAAATCAACGTAATACACATTATTACTTCTTAACCATGATTTCATATTTTCAATCAAGATCATTTTATTTGTTTATCATAAAATATGTAATATTATCATTTTCGAAATTACTTAGTATGATCATAATAATTTTTTTTTTAACATGTAATTTTTAAGAAAATTAATTCTAAACTAAAAGAGAAAAATACATCATGAAAGCATCAAGTAATTTCAAAATAAATTAGGGGGATTTCAATTACCTCATCATTGTAGGCTGTTAAGGCGTAGTTTGCCGCCTTGCTTTTGTTGACTTTCTCTTCTTCGGAGGAGCTCGATTCATCCCAATTTTTGTTCTTCTTCTTGCGTTTAAAGCAAGTAGTTCGATTCTTTTTGCTTTTTAATTTTCGTTTCATTTGTAGTCTAAGTTCACCATCACTTGAGCTTATGCTCGAGTGGTCTTCAAATGTTCTATGTCCCAAATCCTTCCTATTCTTTGGAAGGTTGTTTTGTTCATTATTGTCCTCATCACTTGAGTCATCGCTCAAGTGGCATTCATTTGTCCAGAGTTCCAAATCCTTCCTGTTCTTTGGAAGGTGATTGTGTTCAACATGTTCATCATGTGCATTGTGCACCATTTCATATGTCATCAATGAACCAATTAGTTCTTCAAGTGGTAAGTTGTTTAGGTTTTTAGCTTCTTGTATTGCAGTTACTTTTGAATCCCACTTCTTAGAAAGAGAACGCAAAATCTTGTTTACGAGTTCAAAGTCCGAAAAACATTTTCCAAGAGCTCTTAAACTATTGACGACATCCGTGAAACGGGTGTACATGTCGCCTATAGTCTCGCTTGGTTGCATTCGAAAAAGCTCGAAATCATGCAATAAAAAAGTTAACTTTCGAGTCTTTGACACTACTAGTTCCCTCGTGTGTGATTTCAAGTGTTTGCCAAATGTCAAAAGCTGTTTCGCACGTAGAAATCCGATTGAACTCATTTTTGTCCAAAGCGCAAAATAAGGCATTCATAGCCTTTGCGTTTAAAGAGAAATACTTCTTCTCCAAATCCGACCATTCGTTTGTCGGTTTAGAGGGAAGTTGAAAACTGTTTTCAACGATATTCCATAAATCCAGATTTAGAGAAATCAAGAAAACTCTCATTCGAGTTTTCCAATAAGTGTAGTCCAATCCGTTAAAGAACGGTGGACGAAAGACCGAAAAGCCCTCTTGAAGAGCCATTTCTCTCGGGTGTAAATCCGAAATGAGAAATACCCGGCTCTGATACCAATTGTTAGGATCGAGAGCACTAAGAGGGGGGGGGTGAATTAGTGCAGCGGAAATCTTTCAGCGATTAAAAACGAAAGCTGCGTTCGTTCGATAAAAACTATTTTGATGCAAAAGCTGATTCTAAGATTAAGTGCAGTTTATGTCTAAACACAGTTTACGTCTAAACGCAGTTTGCGTCTAAATGCAGATTGCGTCTAAGCGCAGTTTGCGTCTAAACACAGTTTGCGTCTAAGCGCAGTTTACGTCTAAGCTCAGATTGCGTAAATCACTTGTTTAGATCAAAAGCAGTTTAAGCAGAAGTATAAAGACAGTGTGCTGCTATTGTACAGCTCAAAAAGTAATCTACAAAAAGCAGATTTACGTCTAAACGCAGATTTACGTCTAAACGCAGATTTACGTCTGAACTTTGAAACTCGTTTGTAGACTCACAGAAGGAAGTATGCAGTTGAAATCAAGACGTAAACGTAAACTGAAATCTGATGATTGTACGAGGAAAGCCGATTTACGTCTAAATGCAGTTTTACGTCTGAATGCAGATTTTCGTCTAAACCTTGAAACTCGTTCGTAAAATTGCAGAAGACAGTTTACAGTTATAAATAGAATCAAAACGTAAATGTAAACTGCAAAGAAACTCGTTCGTAAAAGCGCAGAATACAGTTTGCTGTTACAAAACGTAATCGTAAACTATAATGTATGAAAACACCGATTTACGTCTGAATGCAGATTCGGAAAGATCAGCACTTAGAAACTTGTTCGTAAAGGCGCAGAGAGCAGTAGCTATGTAGGAGGTTTGCAGTAATGATAAAGTGCTCAAAATAAACGCAAACCAGAGATTTAGAGTGGTTCGGTCAGTCTTGACCTACTCCACTTTTGGCTTCCTCCACCGACGAGGTCACCGACGTCAACTAGAGGCCTTCCTTCAATAGGCGAAGGCCAACTACCCTCTTACAGATTCACTCCTTTTGACGGGCTTAGGAGACAACCCTTACAGAAGTTTTCTCTCCTCTCTTTACAACTCAAACTTGAAGGATAGAAAGAGGAGAACTAGTAGTTTTGAGCTCTAAGAAACACAGAAAGATAGCAAGATTTCGAGTGTGTGTTCTGTTCTTTCAGTGCTGAATGGGTGGGATATTTATAGGCCCCAACCCAATTCAAATTTGGAGCTCAAAACGATCAAATCCCGGAATTCCGGGATCAAGCGGTTGCACCTCCTGACTGGAGAGGTTGCACCGCCTGGTAGAGCTCGAGGACTGAGCCCAGGCGGTTGCACCTCTCTGTCAGGGGCGGTTGCACCTCCTGAGTCTGGCTCGAAGACTGAGCCCTAGGCGGTGCCACCTCTTGACAGAGGCGGTTGCACCTCTCTGCCAGAGCTCGAAGACTGAGCTCAGGCGGTGCCACCTCTCTACCAGGGAGGTTGCACCGCCCAGTCTAGCTCAAAGACTGAGCTCAGGCGGTGCCACCTCCTGGCTGGGGAGGTTGCACCGCCCAGTCTCGCTGGGAGGCTTAGCCCAGGCGGTGCCACCTCCTGGCCTAGGCGGTTGCACCTCCTGGTGCAATCAGGGTCCGAATGGTTAGCTCCATTCGGCCCAATTTCAGTCTTTCAGGGGCCCAATTGCCCCAAGATTAAGCTAATGGGATCACCTCCCATTTTCCAACTTAATCAACATGCTAACTACGATTAGATCTAAGACAATTTCTGCAGCTTTGCTTCGGTGCGTCAATCGCTTCTTCCGGCGAGTTTCCGGCGAACTTCCGTCGATCATCCGATGAACCCTCGGTGATGCTCCTGCGGACTTCCGGCAAACTCCTGGACTTTGCGACGATCCACTTGGTGAGTTCCGACGAGCTTCGCTTGGCAAGCTTCTGGATTTCTCGGATCTGTTCTCGCAGAACCTCCGACGACCGTCCGAACTTCCGTCGAACTCTCGAACTCCCAACGTGATCATGAACTTGACTCCGGCGCAACTCCTGCTGCATGTCTTTCTTCCATCGTAGTTAATCCTGCACACTCAAAACAAAAACTTCGATCGAGGCAATTAATCCTAAGCAATTAACCAAGTTGTACGGCATGTCATTGGTCCCTCGACGCTTCGTCTGATTCTTTGGCGCATCGTCCTTTCTTGGAGCCTATTGCCCAATCGGCCAGTTGACTCCGCAACTCCGATATTCTTGGCACAATACCCGCTCTTCTTGGCCCGATGCCCGAGTCCACGACCCGAAGCCTTCTGTCGATACGTCGACCGATCCACCGGCCCGACGTCCAATCCTCTGACATGTTCCTCCGGCACAACATGATGTTCCTGCTTTAATTGTCTCATCCTGATCGAAGCACCCTGCGTCACTCAAAACGCAGATTAAATCATAAACATATATCAAGGAGTTTCATCATCAAAATACGAGATTCAACATGCAGCTGGTCTCATAGCTGCTCATGTAGGGACACTAGGGATACAATACAGGTGCTCATTGGAGAATGAGTTCACTGATTGATCCGCTTACGGAATGCTGGATGGTTGATGATGCCTTATTATCAGACAGTGATTCTGTAGTCCTAGTGGTATATTTGGTCTTTAGACTTAAGACATCAAGGATGTCCTGTATGAGTGCTCCACTCTTTGATACCAGACTTATAGGTACGGAAGTCCCAGATCTAGTACAGCTGGTCATTAGGAGTGGTAGTCGACCTTATGAGGGCTATTGAGTGTCAATAGAGAATCATCTACTCTCGACATCATGAGAGGAATATCCCATGTGTTCTTGCTCAGAAAAATCCCTCGCCAGGATCATTCGGGTTAAGAGAGAAAGAGTTCTCTAGGAGAATCTGATTAGAGCGAGACTCGAGTAGAAACCGTAAGGGTCTGACAGCACCATGCTCGATATACGATCTCTTGGATATTAAATGGATGAGGGATTATAGGTACACGGTAACTGAGGACAGACAGGTCCAATGGATTGGATTCCCCTGTATCATATGGGAACTACGGCGTAGTGGCCTAGTACGTCCATAGTCGATGAGTCAAGTGAATTATTACATAGATAATAATTCACTGAGTTAGAAGGAGTTCTGAGAGGTATGACTCACGGCCAGCTCGATATTGGGCCTAGAGGGTCACACACATATGGAAGGCATTGCGATGAGTAGAGGTTCGGATATGAGATATCCGATGGAGCCCTTGTCTTATTGGATATCCAATAAGCCTCTGAATTATTGGATCCCATGGACGAGATCCAATAAGAGCCCATGAGAGATTATTGGATAGAGATCCACTAATCTAAAAGGCTTGGGTTATTGGATGCAGATCCAATACCCACTAGGCGAGGATCCATTAGGGTTTGACAATGGACCTCTATAAATAGGAGGGATTCAGAGCCTCATAGGCTGAGCCTTTGCTTGCCTCTCCTATTCTCCTTCCCCTCTCCACCTCAAAGCAGGCCATGAGTTTTGAGGAGCATCGTCGCAGCCCTACTGTGTGGATCACCGCTAGAGAGGAGGATGCTTGACCTCCTTCACCCTCTTTTAAGGATCTACAAGGAAATAGAGATATATGATCTCCCTAGGTAACACAATCTACTATATACGTAGTTTTTCAGTTTCACGGATTTTGCGCACCAATCTTCGCACAACGACGAACATCTCTTTAGGAATCGAGGATTTTGTTTTCTTGTTCTTCCACTGCGCATGTGATGTCGCCCCCAAATATTTTCCCAACAGTGGTATCAGAGCCAGGTTATTTGTGCGATAGATTGGTTTTAAACTGTGTGTGTTGTGTTTTGGAGAAGCTTTTGACGTCAAAATCGTTGATGCAAAAGTGAAAAGGGCAGCAACTATTGCTACCCTCTCTGCTGTCACAGATGGCAGCACTGTCATCTGCATGCAGGCAGGCAGCTTGCAGCAGCAGCCGCAAGGGCAGCGACGCCTGCGACTGCTGCTCTCGCGTTCTAATGCCCCGTAGGGCAGCGGTGCTTGTGGCCGCTGCTCCCGCGAGCAAAAACCCAGCAAGGGCGGCCGCCCGGCGAGGCAGCACCGCCTATGGGCGTTGCCTCACGGGCAAAACCGCCCGCGGAGGGGACGGCGCCCACAGGGGTGCCCGCCCGCGGAAGCAGCGGCGCCCGCGGGGGCGCCCAGCTGCAGGGGCAGTGCCGCTAGCAAGCGTGCCGCCAGTAGGTGAGGGCAGCAACCCCACCCTCCGCCGCACAGCCCACCGCCGGTAGGGTGGCGGAGGCGATGGCAGCAGTAGCAATAGGGGAGGATGAGGGCATTAGGGTTTTCTGGGCAAAAGATAGTTTTGCCCCTCGGAATTTGAGAAATTTCAGTTTCGGTCTTTTGTCTAAATTATGAAAATACCCCTAGGAATTAAGAAATTTCCTATATGTCCCTGATTTCATAAAATACTAATTAATTAAAAATTTTAGTTGATTATTATTTTTATTATTATCTAGTAGTCCTACATGATGATGATTATTTATACATGTGATGTATGATGTGTGGACGGATGATCATGGATCGTGTGATGTGTGTACTTGTGATTATTATTATTGGGGTCTGTGAGCCTCCATTATATTTCTTGTTTATTGTCGGGCCTGTGTGCCTATGATTAAGTTGTAATCACATGAGGAGGCATAGCGGGAGAGTGGAAGCAATAGCGAGACCCACGAGACGGACGATCGTGATGCATGAAGATGCATCGAGATGTCGACGGAACCGACGAGGACGAGATGGACGATCACAGGGCATGGAGATGCACCGTTGCACACATAGATCTTGATGTGAGTGATTAAGCTTATTGGCTCGGGCCTAATCACATTAGGTTGTAGTCCATGATCATTTGGTGTAATTGCTTATACACATACTAGATATGTATATATATTTACATGTGATGTAGATATATATTAAATATGTATATGTGTGGCATGTCATATTAGGAGACCAAATCATAGAAACATCTCTCTCGATAATATTAAGTCGGTAAACGTGAGGCAATTAGATTGACCCACGTGGCCTTCCATCGTTATAAGTAGGAACCGATTCCCGGTATAGGTTGAGTTGGTCGAGTCTCTCGAGACTCACCTATATCGCAATTCGCTATCTTGCTTACGACATAGAGATGTCACCGGTGACCTGAGGACATGGTATGCTTGGTCGAGTCCCTCGAGGGTATATCATCAAATCAGACTCATCTTGTAACGAAGGTGTTGACTTAACCGAGCATCATGTTTGGTCGAGCCCCTCGAGACCATGGTGATTCAGAGGCCGAATAGGACGAGAATCACAAGGAGTTGTGATCGGCACGAGTTGCCTACCTTTTAGGCTTAGTATGATTGGTCGAGTCCCTCGAGGTTACTATTAGGACCCTTTTTCTGAGCTTTTAAATAATGTTTATTGAGTCTGTTTAGTCCAGTTGTTTATTAAGTCGGTTTGGTACAGTTAGAGTCAAGTAGAGGTTTATTTAATATTTATTTATTATTAGAGTTCAAGTCCTGATGGAATCTGGGTGGAACTCTATAAATAGGGATGTAACTGCTTCTTTTCAGTTATCTATAAAAAATACTATTATGTCTTTTGACAAACCCTATGAGGCTGATCCCCTCGAAGCGATCAAGGAGGGCCGATCCCCTCGAAGCGATCAAGGAGGTCGATCCCCTCAAAATTATCATCCCTTTCCCTTCTTCTTTCTTATGATAAGACTTTAGGATCTTATCATTTGGTATTAGAGCATCCCCATTTCTTCCATTTCTTCTACGATAAGACTTTAGGGTCTTATCAGTTACACTAAGATGTTGATTGGATCTTGATCCCCACTAGAAGTCTATCGGAGACTTCCGTTTCACGTGCTAAGGGTGTTGCGTGACTCGTTAGTAAAATAGTGGGAGCATATTAAGATAGAAGTTCATATCTTGATAGTTTATTTCTTGCAAAATCTGCATGTTATTGATTTATGCTGCATCTTTATTTTCAGAAAATATCGCTTTCAAATCCCTTACATGGCATACTTGATGTCAATCGCCTCACTGGTCCAAATTATACGGATTGGCTCCGTAACTTGAGAATTGTTCTCGCGACGGAGAAAATCGTGTACGTCCTTGATACAGTGATGCCTGCGCCCGAAGAAGGGGCAAGCGAGGATGAGATCACTCGCTACGTGAAGTACATTGATGACTCTACTCTTGCTCAGTGCTATATGTTGGGCTCTATGACTCCTGAGTTACAGAGACAGCATGAAAAGATGGATGCCAGATCCATTCTCCTACATGTCCGTAAATTGTTTGAGGAACAGGGAAGGACTCAGCGATATGAGATATCCAAGAGCCTCTTCCGCACTAGGATGACTAAGGGGACACCAATTCAGAACCATGTCCTAAAGATGATTGAGTGGATAGAGAAACTCACAGGTCTAGGAATGGTCCTAAAGGATAACTTGTGTGTGGACATTGTGCTTCAGTCCCTACCAGAAGGGAAAGGGCAAGGGCAGACTAGGTAAAGCAAAGGTTGCTAAGAAAGACTCAGCAAAGGACAAAGGCCAGTGCTTCCACTGTGGTAAAGATGGGCACTGGAAGAGGAACTGCAAAGAGTACCTTGCAGAAAGGGCGAAACAAAAGCTTGATGAAGCTTCAGGTACATTCATGATCAGTCTCCATTTGTCAGACTCTTATGATAACACATGGGTATTGGATACCGGTAGTGCTTATCATATATCCAATTCATTGCAGGTTCTGGCAACGCCTAGGAGACTAGAGAGAGACGAGATGGATCTCAAGATGGGTAATAGAGCAAAAGTTGTTGTAGTAGCTATTAGCGAGTGTTGAATCTCGTATTTTGATGATGAAACTACTTGATATATGTTTATGATTTAATCTGCGTTTTGAGTGACGCAGGATGCTTCGATCTGGATGAAACAATTAAAGCAGGAAAATCATGTTGTGCCGGAAGAACATGTTAGAAGATTGGACGTCGGGCCGGTGGATCGGTCGACGTATCGACAGAAGGCTTCGGGTCGTGGACTCGGGCATCGGGCCAAGAAGAGCGGGTATTCTGCTAAGGATATCGGAGTTGCGGAGTCAACTGGCCGATTGGTAAATAGGTTGCAGGAAAGGACGATGCGCCGAAGAATCGGACGAAGCGTCGAGGGACCAATGACATGCCGGACAACTTGGTTAATTGCTTAGGATTAATTGTCTCGATCGAAGTTTTTGTTTTGAGTGTGCAGGATTAACTACGATGAAAGTAAGACATGCAGCAGGAGTTGCGCCGGAGTTATGACAATGATCACGTTGGGAGTTCGAGGGCTCGACGGAAGTTCGGACAGTCGTCGGAGGTTCTGCGGGAACAAATCCGAGAAGTCCAGAAGCTTGCCAAAGGAGCTTGTCGGAACTTGCCAAGTGGATCATCGCAAGTCCAGGAGTTTGCCGGGAGTCCGCAGGAGGATCACCGTGGGTTCATCGGATGATCGACGGAAGTTCGCCGGAAACTCGTCGGAAGAAGCGATTGACGCATCGAAGCAAGCTGCAGAGTTTGTCTTAGGAAATAATCGTAGTTAGCACATTGATTAAGTTAGAAATGGGAGGTGATCCCATTAGCTTAATCTTGGGGCAATTGGGCCCCTGAAAGAATCAAATTGGGTCAAATGAAGTAAACCATTCGGACCCAGGTTGTTGTGGGAGGTGCAACCGCCCAGGCAGGGAGGTAGCACCGCCCAGGCTAAGTCTCCCAGCGAGGCTGGGAGGTGCAACCGCCCCAGCCAGGAGGTGCAACCGCCCAGGGCTCAGTCTCCGAGCGAGACTGGGCGATGCAACCTCCTCTGTCAGGAGGTAGCACCGCCAGAGCTCAAGTTTCGAGCTCTGCCAGGCGGTGCAACCTCTCCAGTCAGGCGGTGCAACCGCTTGAGCTCGGTCTTCGAGCTCTGGCAGAGAGGTGCAACCGCCCCTGACAGAGGTGGCACCGCCCAGAGGCTCAGTCTTCGAGCTCTGTTAGGCGGTGCAACCTCTCCAATCAGGAGGTGCAACCGCCTGATCCCGGAATTCCGGGATTTGATCGTTTTGAGCTCCAAATTTGAACTGGGTTTGGGCCTATAAATACCCCACCCATTCAGCACTGAATAGATACAGATCCACACCGAATTCTTGATCTTTTCAGTGATTCTAAGAGCTCAAATTTGTGTAAAGTCCAAAAGTTCTCTTTTCTGTTCTTCAAGTCTTGAGTTGTAAAGAGAGGAGAGAAAGGATCTGTAAGGGTTGTCTCCTGAGCCCGTCAAAAGGAGAGAAACTGTAAAAGGGTAGTTGGCCTTCGCCTATTGAAGGAAGGCCTTTAGTTGACGTCGGTGACCTCGTCGGTGGAGGAAGCCAAAAGTGGAGTAGGTCAAGACTGACCGAACCACTCTAAATCTCTGGTTTGCGTTTATTTTGAGCACTTTATCATTACTGCAAACCTCCTACATAGCTACTGCTCTCTGCGCTTTTACAAACAAGTTTCTAAGTTCTAATCTTTCCGAATCTGTATTCAGATGTAAAAAGGTGTTTTCGTACGATCTTTACATTGCAGCTTACATTTACATCTTGAATCTGTTTATAACTACGAACTGTCTTCTGCGCTTTTACGAACGAGTTTCTGTGCAGTTTACGTTTACGTCTTGATTCCATTTATAACTGCAAACTGTCTTCTGTGCTTTTACGAACGAGTTTCTGTATAGTTTACGTTTACGTCTTGATTCCATTTATAACTGCAAACTGTCATCTGCGCTTAGACGCCAACTGCGTTTAGACGCAAACTGCGTTTAGACGTAAACTGTGTTTAGACGTAAACTGTGATTAGACGCAAACTACGTTTAGACGTAAACTGCGCCTAGACGCAAACTGCGCTTAGACGCCAACTGCGTTTAGATGCAAACTGCGTCTAGACGTAAACTGCGCTTAGACGCAAACTGTGTTTAGACGCAAACTGCGCTTAGACGCAAACAGTGTTTAGACGCAAACTGTGTTTAGACGTAAACTGCGCTTAGACGCAATCTGCACTTAGACGCAAACTGCACTTAGACGCAATCTGCATCTAGATGCAAACTGTGCTTAGACGCAATCTGCATTTAGACGCAAACTGCATTTAGACGCAAAACTGCATTTAGACGCAAACTGCGCAAACTGCACTTAGATACAAACTGTGAATCGGCTTTTGCATCATAATAATTTTTTTACCGAACGAACGCAGCTTTCGTTTTTAATCGCTGTAAGATTTCCGCTGCACTAATTCACCCCCCCCCCCCCCTCTTAGTGCTCTTAATCCTAACAATTGGTATCAGAGCGGGGTATTTCTCATTTCGGATTTACACCCGAGAGAAATGGCTCTTCAAGAGGGCTTTTCGGTCTTTCATCCACCGTTCTTTAACGGATTGGACTACACTTATTGGAAAACTCGAATGAGAGTATTCTTGATTTCTCTAAATCTGGATTTATGGAATATCGTTGAAAACGGTTTTCAACTTCCCTCTAAACCGATGAACGAATGGTCGGATTTAGAGAAGAAGTATTTTTCTTTAAACGCAAAGGCTATGAATGCCTTATTTTGCGCTTTGGACAAAAATGAGTTCAATCGGGTTTCTTTGTGCGAAACGGCTTTCGGTATTTGGCGCACTCTTGAAATCATGCACGAGGGAACTAGTAGAGTCAAAGACTCGAAAGTTAATATTTTACTGCATGATTTCGAGCTTTTTCATATGAAACCAAGCGAAACCGTTGTTGACATGTACACCCGTTTTACGGATGTCGTCAATGGTTTAAAATCACTTGGTAAAAGCTTTTCGGATTTTGAACTCGTTAACAAAGTTTTGCGCTCACTTTCTAAAACTTGGGATTCAAAAGTAACTGCTATTCAAGAATCGAAAAACTTGAACCAATTTCCACTTGAAGAACTAATTGGTTCATTGATCACATATGAAATGACGTGCAATGCACGTGAAGAACTTGAGAACCACCTTTCAAAGAACAGGAAGGATTTGGGACATAGAACATTTGAAGACCACTCGAGCATAAGCTCAAGTGATGGTGAACTTAAACTACAAATGAAACAAAAATTAAAAAGTAAAAAGAACGGAACTACTTGCTTTGAACGCAAGAAGAAGAACAAAAATTGGGATGAATCGAGCTCCTCCGAAGACGAGGAGAAAATCAACAAAGGCGAGGTGGCAAACTACGCCTTTACGCCTTTCGACGCTGAGGTAATCAAAATGCCTTTAATTTACTTTGAAATTACATGATGCTTTTCATAAAGCATTTTTATTTTTTATTTAATTTTCTTGAAAATTGTATGTTTAATAATTTTATAATAAAAATACCTTATGAAATCATGCTATATATGGTTGAGAAGTAATAATGTGTATCATGTTGATTTCCATTGTTATTTCTCGATTTTGAGTATATGAAATCATGTATAAATTTGAAGTTATGATTAATGAGTATATATTTTTGAAATTATGTATGATGATTCTTGATATTATGGATTATCGATTTTCATGATAATAACAGTGGCTTTAAAAAATTGATGCATGTTTTCATAAATGAAAAGGCATGCTAACATGAAATCGACCACTTAAAATGAAACACTTAAAAAGGGGGAAAATATATTATCAATGAAATCATGAATCTATTTATGTTATAAATTTTGTGAGCCATAAAAATGATTTTGATGATTTAAATTTGAAATGAGTTTTATCAAAATCATGATCTTGATTTATCAAATTGAATGAATTGAAAATGAATGATGATTTTTTGATTGTGACTTGTATTCCTTGTATTCATGATATGATTTTTATGCAATTCTTTGTATTCATGAAATATTTATCTCATCACCCAATTATTTCTTTTCAATATTCCTCAAGTGATGATATGAATGCATGAGATATTCATGAATTTATTTTGATGTATGAGAAGTTTCGATCATGCATGGTAGGATGCAATGTGACAAATTAATACCATGATGATTTGAAATATTTATGATTTGGAATGATGCATATGCTTTTTATTATGATAATGTATGATGTGTATCATAAATGCTTAAAAAATAAATAAATAAATAAATAAATATTTATATCATGTTAGATGGTTTTACATATTATGCATGATAAGCTATAGTGATGAGTGAAACAATGATTGAAATAATATGAATGATGATTTGGAATCATGCATATAATAATGAGTTTATATATTTTGAAAATGTGCATGTTTTAATTTGAAAATATAATGATGCACAAATGAGATTGATACTAACATTTGTCATGATTTAAAAATTGATGTAAAGGGTTTTTCCCTTCTTTTTGATAATGACAAAAGGGGAGATAGTTAGCTTGCAAAATTCAAGAAGAAAGCAAAAATTATACTTCTCAAAAGAGAAGAAATTGCTATCTTGAACATCACCAAGGAATGCTATCTTGCCTATCTCAAGAAGCAAAAAGTTAACTTGCACATCTAGCAAAACTTATATTTCAAGAAGCAAGAGTTGCTTTCTTGAACATCTCAAAATTGCTAGCTTGCGGGCCTTAAAATGTAGAAATTTTTTGCTAGCTTGAATATGGTAAACTTGCTATCATACTACCATGATGATGAGCATGCCTTATCTTCATGATTATATTTGAAAAACTTTGGCAAAAATATGTCCGAATGATTAAACGTGTTACAATTATTTTTCGGACTTTATTGTATGATTAAATCACTTGATTACTATTACATGCCTCGGTATCACTTGATCAAATAACATGTTGGAAATTATGTGTCAAATGTAAAAATGTTTTTGAAAATCAGTAGCTTACTCATATCCGAATGCATGAAAGAGTTCATCTTATTTTCGGTTTGAATGCTAAAAATAGGATTTTCCTGTACACTCTTATGAAAACTTTTTTGAAAAATGAGTTTCCTCCTTCAAGCAACGAACTATAACATAACAAGGAGAAGAGATATTCAAAGTATTATAGGTGTCATGCCTTCCTTTATGTGCTTGATAACCTGCTTATATTGTTCTCCTGGAATCACACCTACCATGCTTGTTGTTGATGACAAAGGGGGAGAAATATATGAATTGATATGTTTGCTATCACTAATGGTTGCTATCACTGATGCTGATATGTTTGCCATCACTAATGATGATATGGTTGCTATTACTGATGTTGATATGTTTGTTATCACTGATGTTGATATGGTTGCTATCACTGATGCTATGATTAGGCCATACTTGCATCACCAAGAAATATATGATTGCTATCATTGCTATATGCCCTGTATCAAGATATCAAACAAAAATTTGCATCGTACAAGCTGATATCTTACCATATGATGCAATGCTACACTTGCTAAAATATTCGAAATGTGTACATCATGAAATGATATCAAAATCTTGCTTCACAGCTTTACATGTCGATATCATGCCATATGATGAAATGCTATAATTGATAAACACTTGAAATAGTTGCATTACGATATCAAAAGCTAACACTGCAAAGGAAGCAAAAATTTGCTAGCTTGCAACTTGCATATTTCAAGAAGCAAGAGTTGCCTTCTTGAATATCTCTAAACTGCTAGCTTGCAAGTTCTAAAATATTGTAACATTGCTAGCTTGCATGTGCTATCTTGTATGTCGTAAAACTTGCATATCTAAAACTTGATAGCTTGAATGTTCTAAGCATGATGTAACATTTGCTAAATTTTCTGGCTTCAAACTGCATGATGATAAAACTTGATATTATGTTTTTCATGCAATAAGTTAAACTTATATCACAAACACTTGATTGTGGTACTTCTCCTTTTTGTTGATGACAAAGGGGGAGAAGTATGACATGACATGTTATGCATAAGTTTATGATGACATGTTGCTTGGATTTTTGAATCCAAGAGTTTCTATCAATATGGCATATTGATAGGGGGAGTTTGTTTAAACTCTGGGAGTTAAGGTTAACTCCGTTTATGATGACATGTTGCTTAGATTTTTTAATCTAAGAGTTTCTATCAATATGGCATATTGATAGGGGGAGTTTGTTTAAACTCCGGGAGTTAAGGTTAACTCCGTCATCAAGTAGTTGTCATCATCAAAAAGGGGGAGATTGTTGAATCTCGTATTTTGATGATGAAACTACTTGATATATGTTTATGATTTAATCTGTGTTTTGATGACGCAGGATGCTTCGATCTGGATGAGACAATTAAAGCAGAAAAATCATGTTGTGCCGGAAGAACATGTCAGAAGATTGGACGTCGGGCCGGTGGATCGGTCGACGTATCGACAGAAGGCTTCGGGTCGTGGACTCGGGCATCGGGCCAAGAAGAGCGGGTATTGTGCCAAGGATATCGGAGTTGCGGAGTCAACTGGCCGATTGGGCAATAGGCTGCAGGAAAGGACGATGCGCCGAAGAATCGGACGAAGCGTCGAGGGACCAATGACATGCCGGACAACTTGGTTAATTGCTTAGGATTAATTGTCTCAATCGAAGTTTTTGCTTTGAGTGTGCAGGATTAACTACGATGAAAGTAAGACATGCAGCAGGAGTTGCGCCGGAGTCATGACAATGATCACGTTGGGAGTTCGAGGGCTCGACGGAAGTTCGGACAGTCGTCGGAGGTTTTGCGGGAACAAATCCGAGAAGTCCAGAAGCTTGCCAAAGGAGCTTGTCGGAACTTGCCAAGTGGATCGTCGCAAGTCCAGGAGTTTGCCGGGAGTCCGCAGGAGGATCACCGAGGGTTCGTCGGATGATCGATGGAAGTTCACCGGAAACTCGCCGGAAGAAGCGATTGACGCATCAGAGCAAGCTGCAGAGTTTGTCTTAAGAAATAATCATAGTTAGCACATTGATTAAGTTAGAAATGGGAGGTGATCCCATTAGCTTAATCTTGGGGCAATTGGGCCCTTGAAAGAATCAAATTGGGTCAAATGAAGTAAACCATTCGGACCCAGGTTGCTGTGGGAGGTGCAACCGCCCAGGCAGGGAGGTAGCACCGCCCAGGCTAAGTCTCCCAGCGAGGCTGGGAGGTGCAACCGCCCCAGCCAGGAGGTGCAACCGCCCCAGCCAGGAGGTGCAACCGCCTAGGGCTCAGTCTCCGAGCGAGACTGGGCGATGCAACCTCCTCTGTCAGGAGGTAGCACCGCCAGAGCTCAAGTTTCGAGCTTTGCCAAGCGGTGCAACCTCTCCAGTCAGGCGGTGCAACCGCCTGAGCTCGGTCTTCGAGCTCTGGAAGAGAGGTGCAACCACCCCTGACAGAGGTGGCACCGCCCAGAGGCTCAGTCTTCGAGCTCTGCCAGGCGGTGCAACCTCTCCAGTCAGGAGGTGCAACCGCTTGATCCCGAAATTTCGGGATTTGATCGTTTTGAGCTCCAAATTTGAACTGGGTTGGGGCCTATAAATACCCCACCCATTCAGCACTGAATAGATACAGATCCACACCGAATTCTTGATCTTTTCAGTGATTCTAAGAGCTCAAATTTGTGTAAAGTCCAAAAGTTCTCCTCTTTTCTGTTCTTCAAGTCTTGAGTTGTAAAGAGAGGAGAGAAAGGATCTGTAAGGGTTGTCTCCTGAGCCCGTCAAAAGGAGAGAAACTATAAAAGGGCAGTTGGCCTTCGCCTATTGAAGGAAGGCCTTCAGTTGATGTCGGTGACCTCGTCGGTGGAGGAAGCCAAAAGTGGAGTAGGTCAAGACTGACCGAACCACTCTAAATCTCTGGTTTGCGTTTATTTTGAGCACTTTATCATTACTGCAAACCTCCTACATAGCTACTGCTCTCTGCGCTTTTACGAACAAGTTTCTAAGTTCTAATCTTTCCGAATCTGTATTCAGACGTAAAAAGGTGTTTTTGTACGATCTTTACATTGCAACTTACATTTACGTCTTGAATCTGTTTATAACTGCGAACTGTCTTCTGCGCTTTTACGAACGAGTTTCTGTGCAGTTTACGTTTACGTCTTGATTCCATTTATAACTGCAAACTGTCTTCTGCGCTTTTACGAACGAGTTTCTGTACAGTTTACGTTTACGTCTTGATTCCATTTATAACTGCAAACTGTCATCTGCGCTTAGACGCCAACTGCGTTTAGACGCAAACTGCGTTTAGACGTAAATTGTGTTTAGACGTAAACTGTGTTTAGACGCAAACTGTGTTTAGACGCAAACTGCGTTTAGACGTAAACTGCGCCTAGACGCAAACTTTGCTTAGACGCCAACTGCGTTTAGATGCAAACTACGTCTAGACGTAAACTGCGCTTAGACGCAAACTGTGTTTAGATGCAAACTGCGCTTAGACGCAAACAGTGTTTAGATGCAAACTGTGTTTAGACACAAACTGCGCTTAGACGCAATCTGCGCTTAGACGTAAACTGCGCCTAGATGCAAACTGCGCTTAGACGCAATCTGCATTTAGACGCAAACTGCATTTAGACGCAAAACTGCATTTAGACGCAAACTGTGCAAACTGCACTTAGATACAAACTGTGAATCGGCTTTTGCATCATAATAATTTTTTTACCGAACGAACGCAGCTTTCGTTTTTAATCGCTGTAAGATTTCCGCTGCACTAATTCACCCCCCCCCCCCCCCCCCCCCTCTCAGTGCTCTCGATCCTAACAGCGAGGTCGCCCTACATCTGCCTAATGGAGCTTTTATTGCATTAGATGCATGTTATTTTGTTCCTTCTATTATAAAAAACATTATCTCCATTTCATGTTTGACAACTAGTGGATATAAATTAGTTTTTGAGAACAATGGTTGTTCGATATTATTAGATGATAAGATCATCACGAAAGGAACATTGCATAATGGTTTATTTATGTTAGACACTACTCCACATATCATGAATGTAAATGTGTCCAAGAGGAAACGAGATGAGATGAACAGTGCATACCTGTGGCATTGTAGGCTAGGTCACATCCATGAAAGAAGGATTCAAAAGTTGTTAAATGATGGATATCTAGATCCATTCGACTATGTGTTATATGCAACTTGTGAGCCTTGCTTTCGTGGAAAACTGACCAACTCTCCATTTAGTGGAACTGGAGAGAGAGCCACTGAGCTGTTGGAACTCATACATAGTGATGTATGTGGACCCATGTCAACTCATGCCACCAGTGGTTACTCCTACTTCATTACCTTTACTGATGATTTCTCAAGGTATGGATATGTGTACTTAATGAAGTACAAGTCCGAGGCCTTTGAGAAATTCAGAGAGTATAAGAATGAGGTGAAGAACCAGACTGGAAAGAGTATCAAAACTCTTCGATCAGATCGAGGAGGTGAGTACTTAAGTACAGAGTTTACTCAGTTCCTCAAGGACTATGGGATATTATCCTAATGGACACCTCCTTATACACCTCAGCTCAATGGTGTCTCTGAAAGGAGAAATCGTATGCTATTAGACATGGTACAGTCCATGATGAGTTTTGCAGACCTACCCATCTCATTCTAGGGATATGCCATAGAAACCGTAGCTTACCTTCTGAACAGAGTTCCAACTAAGTCAGTAGTGTCTACACCATATGAGATATGGAAAGGGAAGAAGCTTGATCTTAAGGTTGTTAAGATTTGGGGCTGCCCTGCCCACATTAAAAGATACAACCCTGATAAGTTAGAATCACGGACAGAGCGATGCAAATTTGTGGGATACCCCAAGAAAACTTATGGGTATTATTTCTATCATCTCGAGGACCAAAAGATCTTTGTAGCTAAGAGAGCAGTGTTCCTTAAGAACACATTCTTGGCAGAGATAGTGGGAGAATGATAGAGTTGAGCGAGGTTGGAGAACCAAGCTCAAGCACCACTCTACAGCCCGAGTCTGTTCAGGTACCTAATACACAAGTTTCAACTTTATGTAGGTCTAATAGAGTATCTCATCCTCCTGAGAGATATATGGGACATATTAGAGGAAAGGATGTTGAGGATATTGATCCTTAGACCTACGAGGAGGCTATTATGAGTATAGATTCTGGGAAGTGGCAAGAAGCCATGAATTCTGAGATGGATTCTATATACTCCAACAAGGTTTCGAACCTAGTTGATGCGCCCGAAGGTATTGTACCCATCGGTTGCAAGTGGATCTTTAAGAAAAAGATCGGAGTAGATGGAAAGGTAGAGACCTATAAAGCAAGGCTAGTGGCTAAGGGGTATCGTCAAAGGCAAGGTGTTGACTACAACGAAACCTTCTCACCCGTAGCAATGCTAAAATCTATCAGAATTCTATTGGCTATTGCAGCACACTATGATTATAAGATCTGGCATATTGATGTGAAAATCGTATTCCTCAATGGGAACCTCGAGGAGGTGGTGTATATAATGCAGCCTAAGGGATTCGTGTCCAAGAACTGCCCAGATAAGGTGTGTAGGTTGCTTAGATCCATTTATGAACTAAAGCAAGCTTCCTGAAGTTGGAACATAAGATTTGATGAGGCAATCAGATCTTATGACTTCGTTAAGAACGAAGATGAGCCTTGTGTGTACAGGAAGGTAAGTGGGAGCGCTATCACCTTTTTGGTGTTATATGTGGATGACATCCTGATCATTGGGAATGACGTAGGAATGCTATCCACAGTAAAGGTTTGGTTATCTACACACTTCTCCATGAAGGACTTAGGGGAAGCATCCTACATCTTGGGGATTAGAATCTATAGAGATAGATCCAAGAGGATGCTTGGCTTGTCCCAGTCCAGGTACATAGAAACCATTGTCAAAAGGTTTGGTATGGAAAATTCCAAAAGAGACATGAGATATCGCTTTCTACGAGTATATCCCCAAAGACTCCAGAAGAAAGGGCGAACATGGATATGATACCTTATGCCTCAACAATAGGGCCTATCATGTAAGCTATGTTATGTACTAGGCCTGATATAGCGCATGCTCTGAGTGTCACGAGCAGGTATTAAGCGGATCCAGGTTTGGAGCACTGGAAAGCAGTAAAGTGTATCTTTAAGTACTTGAGAAGGACAAAGGATCTTTTACTAGTATATGGAGGTAGTAGCCTTAAGGTTGAAGGCTACACAAACTCAAGTTTTTAATCTGATGTCGATGATAGCAAGTCGAATTCGAGGTACATGTACACCTTGAATGGAGGAGTAGTGTGCTGGAAGAGTTCCAAGCAAGATACTACTGCTGACTCGACCACAGAGACAGAGTACATTGCTACATCATATGCAACAAAGGAGGGAGTCTGGGTGAAGAAGTTCATCACAGATTTGAGAGTCATGTCGGGTAGCGAGGAGCCGATCTCCTTATATTGCGACAACAATGGGGCGATTGCTCAAACGAAGGAACCTAAGTCTCATCAGAAATCTAAGCATGTTCTGATATATATATATATATATATATATATATATATATATATATATATATATATATATATATATATATATATATATATATATATATATATATATATATCGTGATGTCCTTGGATTTGTGCAATGGAAATCGGATCGTGATGAGATCACGAAAATGAGGTCAATTTATAGAGGTCCCCTGTCAAACCCTAATGGATCCTCGCCTATTGGGTATTGGATCTGCATCTAATAACCCAAGCCTTTTAGATTAGTGGATCTCTATCTAATAATCTCTCATGGGCTCTTATTGGATCTCGTCCATGGGATCCAATAATTCAAGGGCTTATTGGCTTATTGGATATCCAATAAGACGAGGGCTCCGTCGGATATCTCATATCTGAACCTCTACTCATCGCAATGCCTACCATATATGTGTGACCCTCTAGGCCCAATATCGAGTTGGATGTAAGTCATACCTGTCAGAACTTCTTCTAACTTAGTGAATTATTATCTTTATAATAATTCACTTGACTCATCGACTATGGACGTACTAGGCCACTACGCCGTAGTCCCCATACGATACAGGGGAATCCAATCCATTGGACCTGTCTATCCTCAGTTACCGTGTACCTATAGTCCCTCATCCATCTAATATCCCAGAGACCGTATATCGAGCATGGTGCTGTCAGACCCATACGGTTTCTACTCGAGTCCCGCTCTAATCGGATTCTCCCGGAGAACTCTTTCTCTCTCAACCCTAATGACCCTGGCCAGGGATTTGTCTGAGCAAGAACATATGGGATATTCCTCTCATGACGCCGAGAGTGGATGATCCTCTATCGACACTCACTAGCCCTCGTAAGGTCGACTACCACTCCCAATGACCAGTTGTACTAGATCTGGGACAACCAAACCTATTAGTCTGGTATCAAAGAGTGGAGCACTCATACAGGACATCTTTGGTGTCTCAAGTCTAAAGACCAGATATACCACTAGGACTACGGAATCGCTATCTGACAATAAGGCATAATCAACCATCCAGCATTCCGTAAGCGGATCAATCAGTGAACTCATTCTCCAATGAGCATATGTATTGTATCCCTAGTGTCCCCACACGAGCAACTATGAGACCAACTGCATCCATCATATGGACGGATATACAGCACACTAGTCTGTCCAGTTATCACGATGTCCTTCTCGAGTAACCTATGACCGGGATTATTTAGGATATGTGTTTAAAGGTGAATCGATCTTATTTTCGTGATCTCATCACGATCCGATTTCCATTGCACAAATCCAATGACATCACAACATATATATGCATATATGCAATAGTTATAAATTGATATATGCCAAAATATAATAAGCAAAAAGATTCTGTATTAAGTCACACGTGCCATCACTCACGTGATTGGCTTGCTAGGCATCTATGACTAGCAGTTCGAGAGTTCGTCCGAAGTTTTGACGGAACCAGCCGAGAAGTCTCGGAGCTTGCCAGAGAAGCTCGTCGAAACTCGCCAAGGAGATCGTCGTGAAGTCCAGGAGCTTTCCGGGAGTCCAGGAACTTGCTCTTCTCCTTGACTATGGGTGCATGGGCCCCCTATATCTTTTCTGCGTCCTGACCAGCTTCCTTTATAGGTAGAATTTCTTCAGGTTTACCGTATTCCATGTTCTCGGTAGGGGACTTCCCTCCATAGTCTCGAGCCAGTAGGTTCCCTCTCGGACCATGTCATAGACTCGATAGGGGCCTTCATGGTTTGGTGTGAGCTTTCCCCTTGCTCAGGTCGGGTCACTTACTTCTGCTCTTCGGAGGACGAGGTCCCTGACCTGGATCGACCGCAGATGGACCTTTCAGTTGTATATCCGAGCTACCACCTTCTTGTATGCTAGGGCGTGCAGATGTGCCCTGGCTCTCCTTTCCTTAAGGAGATTCAAGTTTGCCTAGAGTCCATCCACAGAGTCTCCTTGCTCATAATTGGAGGTGCGCATGGTCGGGAATAACATCTCGGGCAGGAGGACCGCCTTGGTCCCGAACGCCAGGTTGAATGGAGACTCCCCCGAGGTGGTTTTGGGAATCGTTTGCATTGCCCATAGGATGCTGGGAAGCTCATCCACCCAAGCACCATGTGCGACTAAGATTCTCTTCTTGAGGCCTTCCAGAATTGCTCGGTTCATCACTTTGGCTTGGTCGTTGGTTTGGGAGTGCACGATCGAGCTAAACTTCAACTGGATCCCATACGACTGGCAATAGGCCTTGAATTTAGTGTTGTTGAATTGAGTCCCATTGTTGGTGATGATAGCCTTCGAGATCCTGAACCGGGTGTTGATATTCTTCCATGTGAAGTTCTGGACTTGCTTCTCGGTAATGGAGACCAAGGGTTTGACTTCAACCCACTTCGTGAAATAGTCAACCCCAAATATGAGATAGCATCGCTGACCCAACGCTGGAGGGAAAGGCCCGAGGAGATCGAGCCCCTATTGGGCAAAGGGTCAGGCCACATCTATCATAGTAAGGGGGACTGTTGGCTAGTGCGGTAGTCAGGCATGCCACTAGCATTGCGGACACTGCTGCACGTATGACATGGCATCCTAGCTCATGGTTGGCCAATAGTACCCTTGCCGGAGGGTTTTGAAGGCCAAGGTTTGTCCCCCGACGTGCTCCCTGCAAACCCCCTCGTAGAGCTCGGTGAGGATCGTCTCAGCTTCTGGTGGCGCGAGGCAGCGTATGAGGGGTTGAGAGAAGGCCCTTCGGTACAACTTTCTGCCAATGATGCAATACTAGGCTTGGGTTCGCCTCAACCATCTCGCAGTCGTCAGGCTCCTCTCCACCCGCTTTGTAACGAAGGATCTCCTCCATCCAGTTTGGTGGTAAATTCATTTCGACAACCTCGTGAGTCACTATTGTCGGGGCCGCTACAGACTTAGTAGCTGGGGCCGACCCCGGGCTGCGGGTGGAGGTTGATCTGGCCAGCGCATTGGCCCGCACGTTCTGTGCCCGAGGTATTCTGACGACTGAAAGGATGTTGAATCGATGGGCGAGTCGCTTTGCCTCCATTAGGTATGACACCATCATTGGGTCTCGGGGCTTCGTAGCTCCCATTGACATGTCCCGTCACCAGCTGGGAGTCGCCGAAGTCTTCAAGGTCATCTACATGTATCTCCAGAGTGAGGTGTAGGCCATGGAGCAGCGCTTCGTACTCGGCCTCATTGTTAGTAGCTAGGAATTACAATTGGAGCGACCTCTCGTAGGTTTCTCCCGACGGGCCTTTGAGGATAAGCCTGACCCCGGTCGCTCCGAAAGTGGACGAGCTATCCACATGCAGGGTCCACGTGCTCTGATTATTCTCCCGCCCCACAGCATGGTCTTCAGGAGTTAGCTCAGAAATGAAATCAGCCGGTGCTTGAGCTTTGATGGCGGTCCTGGGAGAGTACTGAATGTCGAATTCATTGAGCTCGACCGGCCATCGCAGCATACGACCTGATGCGTCAAAGTTGGAGAGGATCTGTCATAGTGGTTGGTCGGTGATCACTTTGATCATATGGGCTTCGAAGTAGGGCCGCAACTTTTGGGCCGTCATGATAAGAGCGAGAGCTAGGTTCTCGATCGGGGAGTACCACGCCTTGGGCCCCCTAAGGATATGGCTGACATAATGTATGGGTTGCTGTGCTAGTGATATCTCCCAAACTAACACCGAGCTGATGGCCTATGCCGAGGCCGCCAAGTAGAGACCGAGGGTCTCGCTCGGCTCGAGCGAGGCGAGTCGGGGCAAGCGGGCGAGGCATGCCTTCAACTTTTTGAAGGCCTCCTCGCACTCCGGAGTCCATGTAAAGTTGTTGGCCCATCGCAGAGCCCAGAAGAAGAGGAGGCACTTGTCACCTAAATGCAACACGAACCTGCTGAGCATTGCCAACCTCCCAATAAGTTGCTATACCTCTTTGACCGAGTGGGGGGAGTGCATCTCGGTAACGGCTCACACTTTCTCTGGGTTGGTGTCTATCCCCCATTGGTGAATGATAAAGCCAAGGAACCTCCCCGAGCTAACCCCGAAGATGCACTTCGCAGTGCTCAAATGCATGTTGAACCACTTGAGCGTTTGGAATGTTTCCGCCAGGTCGGCCAGATGTGTCCTTGCGACCTTGCTCTTTACAATCATGTCGTCTACGTACACCTCCATATTCCTCCTGATCTGGTGCTTGAAAAGTTTGTCGACCATCCTTTGGTAAGTCGCTCCAGCATTCTTTAGGCTGAAGGGCATCACCTTGTAACAATACACCCCTCGGTTGGTAACGAAGGCAGTGTCTTCTTAGTCTTGGGTTGCCATCCGGATTTGGTTGTAGCCTGAGAACGCATCCATGAACGTAAGGCATTCATGGCCCATGGTGGCTTCAACTAATTAGTCTATCCTGGTGAGCGGATAGCAGTCTTTGGGGTATGCCCGGTTGAGATCAGTGTAATCAACACACATCCTCTAGCTTCCATTAGGTTTTTTAATGAGGACTACATTCGACAGCCACCGGGGATATTTAACCTTAGTAATGAACCCGGCCTTTATAAGGCGATTGACCTCGTCCCCGATCACCTTTTGTTGGTTGGGAGTGAACCTCCTTGGTATTTGTTTTACCGGTCGTGCCTCGGGGTCGACGTTGAGCCGGTGTTGGGCCACTTCTGGGTCGATCCTGGGCATCTCTTCGGAGGACCACACGAACATGTCAGCGTTCTTCCTCAGGAAATCAATGAGGTGGAGCTGGTCCACTTCGCGGAGCGTGGCTCCGACCTTAACGGTCTGGTCAAGTCGGCTTCTTTTCAAGGGTACCTCGATGAGTGGCTCGAGAGGCTCCTGCGGCACTTGCGGTACGGGCTCTTCACGGGGATCGGGAACCGGAGTCGAGCGCGGCTTTCCTGGGAGAGTAACCGCAGCAAGGTAGCATTGCCTTGACTCCCCTGGGTCACTTTGGACCTCCCCGATCCCTGCCGAGGTCGGAAACTTGATGGTCCTGTGGTAGGTGGAAACCACCGCCTTTATCTTGTTGAGGGTTAGACGGCCAAGGATGACATTGTAGGCCAAGGGCAAATTGACTACCATGAAGGTGGTCATTATTATTTTTGCCCTCGGCTCCTCCCCAATGGTGACGAGGAGGATCGTGGTCCCGAGCGGGGAGATGGAATCCCTTGTGAATCCTATGAGTGCTGATGCCATAGGGGGTAAGGTCTCCCTCGGTCAAGCCGAGCCTCCTGAAGGCGTCGAAGTAAAGAACATCAGCGAAACTCCTGGTTTCAACCAACACCCTCTTGACTCGGGTGTTGGCGATTTGGATAGAGATCACTAGAGCGTCATCATGATGGGAGTGCTCGGCCTCTCCTGCCCCGAAGGTGATTTTAGGCTCAAGCTCGGGTAGAGGACGTTCCTCGACTGTGCTGCAGGCATAGCCTTTCTTGCCACAGAGCTGCTGCCATCAACCGCTGGTCCCCTAGAGATGACATCGATTTGTCTCTTAGCGGGTACCCTGGGGCATGGAGTCGCCTCCCGGGATTTGAGGTAGCGTCCGAGGTGACCTCTTCGGATCAGTGCCTCTATTTGATTCTAGAGGTCATGGAAGTCCTCTGTGTCATGACCGTAGTTCTAGTGGAACCTACAATATTTGGACCGATCTTTGTGAGTAGCCTTCATAGGATGAGGTTGTTGCAAGAGACCCGTCTCCCTAATTTGGAGAAAGATCTTGGTGCGGGACGTATTTAGGGGAAGAGGTGGGGGCCTCGGGAGCGGTAGCTCTTGTCAGCCGAGTCCGTGGTGGGGTGGTGCCGAGGCCGTTGAGGTCATTCCCCGGGATAGTTCCGCCCTGAGCCTCTTGCCTTCCATGTTCCTCCCCACCACCAGTGCCTCGGCGATGACGTACTGGTCGGTGCGTTGGAGCATTTCGGAAATGGTCATTGGCGGCTTCTCGATCAGTGACCAGAAGAACCTTGAAGGCTTCAAGCCCATCAGAAAGGCCTGCAAGATTAGAGAGGGGTGAGCGTCCGGAAGTCCCTAGATCTCGATGGCAAAACATGTCACGAATTGAGAGAGCGACTCGTCTTTGCGCTAGGATAGCATGAGCAAGGTTGCCATGGAAGGCCTAGGTCACACGCTAGTGAGGAAGTTTTGCTCAAACTCCCCAGCAAGCTGGTCGAAGGATGAGACTGAGGATTGGCGTAGTTGGCCGAACCACGTTTGTGCCGGTCCCCTCAGAGTGGTTGGAAATGCCCGGCACATCAATGCATCAGAGGTGCCATAGAAGACCATATGGGCCTAGAATACAGAGATGTGCTCCATGGGATCGGAGCCGCCTTCGTATGTCTCCAATGTTAGTAGCCTAAAGTTGAGGGGTACTGGCTTGTCTTGTACTTCCTGAGTGAAAGGGGACTCGCCCGAGCCATCTTCGCTGGACTCGCTCCGCGATTTTCGAAGCTCGTGCTGGAACGCGTCCAGGCGTTGGTTGACTCAGGACAACTGGGCCCTAAGCGAGTCGTCCGTCGAGTCGGATGATATGGTGTCACGCTCGAGATGAGGTAACATGACTAGGCAAGGCGCGGGTATGTTCTGCCCGGGAGGACCTCTCGGGTCCATTGCTTGCTCTCGGGCTTCTCCAATCCCGACCTGCTCCCCGCTCGGGCGCTACCAGGTCAGGTCGGTCGGGGGCGTCGCTAGCTACACGATCTAAGGAATGATCGGAGCGAACATCTGCATCATGCCCGCCATGGCCTGCACTTGCTTGGTCAGGCTAAGGGACGCCTCGGGTGTCACGATCAAGGGCCCTGTGGTGAGCTCCGGGGGCGAGAATCCTGGGTCGTTGAACAGACGCTAGTAGTGATCTAGCGTCGAAGACGAGATCCCCCCGTCTCTAGGGGTGGGGAGGGCCTGATTTTCTAGTTCGACGAAAGGGAGGTCGGTTGGTGGTTCTCTCCCGGGGAGAACTCCTGTCAGCTACTCCTGCGACATCGTGCCCTCCTTCTAGCGCCAAAATGTTAGTAAACAAAAGTACCATGGCTAGTGAGTCAGCACGGTTAGGTCCACGAGCCGATATCGGGAGCTTCTTGCTAAGTGATCAGGATGATGAGATGGCCGCACCCTCGGGAAGGAATGCAGGTTGGCATCGATCGGGATCCAAAGCCAGTTCACTACTCTCCCTCGTGAGATGGGAGGTGTTTCCTGGATCGAGACACTCGCTGCTCGGGGGTGGCTGTTTCGGGGCAGCTCAGGCAAGAGTCGGGCTGGCGAGGTCGATTGGGCCCTCATGAGAGGATGTTGATCAGCGTTCCTCAATCTGCCGACCCGGGTGCCGTTTGTGATGGGTCGTGTCTCTCCGACTCCAGGGTGAATGGCAGCATGTCCTCATGCACTGGATGGCAATTCCGGGTTGAGACGCTCGTCGCTCGAGGGTGGCCGCCTTCCTGCAAAAATGGCCTTCGTCGGGTGCTCTCCAACTTTGCCCCCTCCGACGAGCAAGTCAGTGGAGTGTTTTTATCTCGATCTTATTTTTCTCCCCCATGGCCGGGTGTCGGCCAGGGGTTTTTATACTATCATGCGAGGTTTAGTTGCGCTTCGGTTCGATATGGCCGCTGACCTTTGTGGGATGGAACAACTTCTCTAACGAGTTGATGTCTTTAGAGATGCTTGAGCGGCATCAGACGACACTGTCCTGAGCTCTCGGGATAGTCATGTCGCATAGTGTCTCGGTACGGAACCTGACGTGGTGTGTATCATGGGGTTCTGATGGCGTGTGGCGTCGAATTCTGACATTGGTTGGGACGTGGCATGTGACGTCGATGGTGACTCATCCGGGGACCAAAATATGTCTTATTAATGGATAAAATATTTTAATAGAAATTTCTATTGTGGTTTGGCTTAGGATAAATATTTACCATATCGTTAAGGTTTACTAAGTCAATCATTTATTATGAATCGTTGCACTTGTAGTGCTTGAGTTCATTTTTTTAATTAAAAAAAATTCATTACATCAAATAACGTTCATGAATTTTACACGTGGACTCCAACATGAAACCTATCGATTTATAATAATAATACATAAAGAAAACTTGGATATTTGGACAGCAATCCTTAGTTAGAAAGTTAAATTAACTAAATATATTTTTATTCATTTCCTTCCATTCACGAATATATATGCTGGCCATATTGTGCAATCCAAAACCCTATAAATCACCACCTAGTCCCAAGGCTCTGCGTCCCACATCAAAGAAATCGTTTGTCATCGTCCGCAGTCTGTCTGTGATACTGAAGACCATGGCTGGTAGAAGCTACATCGCTGCCTTGGCGCTCGTCTGCCTGTGCCTCTCCTACCACCTGGAGATCACTGCGGCCACAGAGTTCACCGTAGGAGATTCTGCTGGTTGGAGCTTTAACGTCCAGAACTGGCCCAACGGCAAAAGCTTCAAAGCAGGCGACGTCCTCGGTATCATCCATATCCTTCCTCCTCCATCTTTATCGTCTTGATTCTGTGGGAGCACTTGCATGTGTGTTTGATCTTCTTATGTGGAAACGTGTGCATCCAGTGTTCAACTACGGGCAGGGAGCGCATAACGTGGTGGTGGTCGATGCCCAAGGCTATGATAGCTGCACAGCCAAGTCTGGCTCCAAGACCTACACATCTGGGAACGATAAGATCACTCTGGCTAAAGGAACCAGTTATTTCATCTGCTCCTATCCTGGTCACTGCGATGCCGGCATGAAGATTAAAGTTGTTGTAAACTAAGCTTGGTTGAGGATGTTGCTTGTAAGGCTGACTTCCAAGAATAAATAAGACATATCTTGTGGTTCTACTTTGACACTGTCGCATTTGACAGGAAGATAAATTTCATCCTTCAGAGAGAATACATAATACTTCCCATTAGTGCCACAACGCAATTTTATATAAAATATTTAATGCAAAAAATTATAATAATTTATATACCTCACCCTTGGAACAGCTGATCCTTCTTCAGATTTTAATATATTCAATTTCGAATTTGGACAGGGATGCAAGCAATAAGATAAAGCCTGATTTGCACAAAAATACATTATGGGCTTGGGTTAAGAATTGAGATAGGTTGTGAAACGTAGGGGAGTAGCTAGGGACAGTATAAGCAGTCTAATATTTTAAATTTTTGAAAATTTAAAATTTTATAAAATAATTTTTAAAATTGTGATTGGTGTTATAGGACTGGCATGAGCATACGATTAATGAGATAGATAATATGAAAGACTACTGACCAAAAGGTTGGTGATATAAAATCTTAGTGTAAAAGGGTTAGATCAGTTTCGACTATATGTCAATGTTTCTATTCGACAAAGCCAACTAGTTGGGAAGTATATAGTGGTGACTTAAGATATTGTATATCATAAGATAAGAGATAGGTTTTTAGGACTTGGTATTCACCTCCTTCATTATAGTAAACTATTTTAATGGTAATTTGAAAGATGTTCTCGACCAACTTTCTAAAGTGGGTAAAGATTGTGATGACTTTATATTTATATTTGAGTGAGTATAACTATATATATTTAGTAAAGTAATATACAAAAATGACATAAAATATAAAATTATTAAAAGAAATGGTTTGTGTAGGGTCCTAGATATTAGTGCGGATAATTTCAAATGGTTTAGAGTAGGTTATAGAAGACGATCTAAAAGGTAGTCTATAACTTTTATTACTAAGACAAGCATCATAATAAGTTATATTTCTACTTGATTTGGAACGGGAAAGTAGTTGTTGAATGGAGGATTATGGATGACTAAGATGACAATGCCATATATCGATTGGAGCATCAATTAAAGTAAGAGCAGTTGGCTAGGTGATTTGTGAGGCTGACAGCTACTCGTAAATGTTATCTTTATTCTGGCTTCGGATCAAGGATGCCCTCATGCTAAAATACTTTACAAGAAATGAGCTAAGAAAGAACACAATAGAGATGTTATTTTATTTGTAGAATTGAGAAATAGAAATAAGATTTCTTTTAATGTGAGGTGCACACAAAACATCATTAAGTGTAAAAGAATTGGTGTTTTAATTAAGTATTGTAGAACTAATATAAGTAATAGGAATTCTATTACCATAACTAATGATAATGTCTTCATTGCCTCTATAGTCATTATGGATGGATAAGTTCTACAGATTAGAAGTAATATGATAGTAAACATTGAAGTCAACAATCCAATTGTTTTAATGAGCAGTCAGAGTAGTTATGATGTTTTCTTATAGCCAATTGGTTGTAGCAATAGGCCAATTGGCATTCGAGACCGATAGACTTTTGTTGTGTTTTTAATTTTATCATAGAGCTAGCAAATGACTTTGTTGATTGTTATTGTTGAGATGCTAGAGCTCCTAATAATTATAGTGTAAATTATTTCCTGAGTAATTTAGATTGAAGTTGCTACCATGATTGAATGGTTGATAGTGTAATGAAGGATGACAACTTTGCATGTTACTCATGTGTCCAAGAGGCATCTTATTCGGTCATTTATTGAGATTCTTATTACTTTGGTAGCTCTTTCTTTTGGATTTTTGATTGACCTGTGATAGTTGGTCCTGTCATCTTCTCCTCATTTTAGGTATGTTTTATGATCAATCAGCTTTTCATATAGTTCTTCACGTCGGTATGTCTTGTGTCCGAATTGCTATTGTTAATTTCTTATATTCATCTCCTAAGCCATCGGGAGTATGGACAATGATTTCTTCATCACTTAAGGGATAACCTATTAAATCCAAGTCGTCTATTATAACTTGTATAGTTTGCATATAGTCAACAATTGTACTTTTCTCTTGTGTTATTTTCATTAGAATAGATAGGAAACTTAGCATACGAGTACAAGAGCGATTGGCAAGGATGGTTTGTAACTTTATCCGTACTTCTATTATAGTGGTGCAAGAAGATATTAGTGATAGTCATAGGTGCCCTACAAACCAATCACATGAGTGATGACACGTGTGACATGATAAGCTATGTTCACACTTTAGACATATTAAATATGAGTGTTGATCTCTATGAGTAAATTTTCATAAATTAGTTTGCTCGTAAACATTTCTTATTTCTTACCGATAAAAAAATTAGTGGAACTATATATTGAAACTTATAATTATTTATGAAGAGTTACATACAATCACAATAGAATCTAGTTTTTAATTTCCATATGTACAACGTAGCTGTCTCTTTCTGCCACAAACTTTACTTCCGATGCACAACATGGAAGATATAACATTAGTGCTTATTTGGCATGGATGCAGTAGATATGACACACGTCCAGAAGTAGTGGGGTTCTTGTTCGGATCCATGACTTCAAGTACCTCATTTTATATAACAATCTAAGGCTACCCATGCAGCACGAGGTATGTGGCGGTGCTGGGCATGGTGGTCGAAGCTATGTTCGCAGAGATGCATCTCTGGTAATTAATCGTCTAATGTGTGTCTATCGGCTGTATCCTCTAATTTTCATGTCTTATTTCCTTGACTTGTTTGATATTTTGTCTTTATAAAGATGAAGTAAGGAGTAATCCAAAGGAGCAGACCGGCGAGGGTGGACAAGATAGAGGCATCTGACATGCAGAGAAAATACGACAGCAGGACTAGAGCTCATGCAGGTGACGACGATGAATGGAGACACGATGGATTTTATGACTTGGAAGTTGAGGCAGCAGCATCCAGGAAAAGACCTGCTTTCAGCAAAAGAAAATTGCCTACAGGACAGAAAGGGTTATGTGATTACTGTTGAAATGAATAAAAGATAAGAAAAATTATTGAAGAAGCTAATCTTGGATTGGTGGCTTGAGTTCGTGCACGCAGCGGCGATCCACGCGGTGCTGTGCGTGGTGCGACTTTATATATACGCGAAGGAGAGCGCACCGAACCGCTAAGTCCCAACGTGCAGACTGTTGAGGGCACAAGCGTTCCCTTTGTTCTCCTCAAGTCCGCCAACTGTTGATAAATCAGTGAAGACTACCACGATAAGGAAGATGAGGATTAGCTACAGAGCCTTTTAGGAAGCGAGGATTGGCTGCAGAGCGTTTTAGGAAGTGTTGGTCGCTGGCCGGAGGCAAAGGCGAAGCTTTGCTTTTTTCACTGCTTTGTACCATGTTGAAAAGAATAAAAGATAAAAAAAATTATTGAAGAAATGAATAAGCTTATATGCATTAATATGTCCCTCTCCTATTTATACAGATTAGGAGGAAAGATGAATAAAAGATTTTCCTCAACAGAATAAAGAGATTTCTTGATATAATTAGAGAAATCTTATATGCTATCAGCTACCCTCCCACCGGACCAGAATCAAGAAACCACCGTGATCATCAAATGCTTGGTGCTGCAAGAAGGGAAGAGAAGGGAAACACAACTTTTCACGTGGTGATAAGCCTGAGAGATTTTTCAATCGAGCTGATGATAGATATGATTAGAGAGGAGACAGATAATCTGCAAAGACATGAAATGCACAGAGCTGGCTATCAGTCAAGGGAGATACATGGTGGCAGGGACGTGAGGCGTAGGGAAAGATTCACAGGAAGATATGATGAGAGAAATATGTGCCGACAGAGTGGTTTGGTTTCAAGGCAGAAAAATGGAAGCATGATCTTTTCGACGAAGCAAATAAAAGCCCTACTCCAAAGAATGAAGAAGAACAGATCGCGAAGGTTGAAGCACTGTTGTCTCTGTAGTTTGTGCCTCTCTCAAGCGGAATGGTTCTGTTCCTCCGCAAGGCTTACTGGTCATTGAATTATGCATCTCCGTAAAGCTGTTGGAAATTTAGTTGGAAGGTTGCGTCTTTTTATGAATTTTATGTTAACTCCATATAAATTCTTTGCGTAAAAGAAGGCTTCGATATAAAAATAATAAAATTATAAATTTTTTAGTGAAACTAAATGACTCTATCTAAATTCAAACTTAAGTTGATTGGCTTTAGACTTAAGATTTATGATAGACCTTATTTATGTTTTATTTTTATCTTTTGTAATATTTAATCAATTTGAAATCGTAAGGTCAATTTAGTTCCGGTTCAAATCAAACCATGATTAGGGCTAGTCTTAAGTAAATAGTAACTATAATGATTTGATGAGCTTTTATTTTGATGATGAAACCAATTGATACTATTTATGATTTGATCTACGTTTTGAGTGACACAGGAAATTTCGATCAAGGAGAAACAATTAAAGTAGGAAGAATCATGTTGGGTCGGAGTGGAACATGTCAAAAGATTAGACGTCAAGCCGGAGGATCGATCGATGTATCGGTAGAAGGCTTCGGGCCATGGGTTTAGACATCGGGCCAAGAAGAGTGAAAAGTATACCAAGGAAATCAGAGTTGTGAAGGTCAACTAGCCGATTGGGCAATAGGCCACAAGAGAGGACGATGCGCCGAAAAATTGGACGAAGCATCAATGAACCAATGACATGTCGGACAATATTTAATTCAAGCTTTGTAACAATTGTCTAGATCAAAGTAGATTTTGGACATAATTGTGTTAGAATTGGGTCAACTCAATTAGAGGCCAAGCGGGCCCAAGTTTGGGCTGTGTTGGGCCACGTCAAAGGCCCAAACAGTAATCCAAACTAGTGGAACCATCGGTGGCATAGTCTCTGAGATTAGTAGGCGATGGTACCGTCAGTACTAGGCGATACCACCACCCAGTCTAGTGGTATCATCGTCTGACATAGTCTAAAAGATTGTATCTAGGCGATACCACCACCTAGTCTAGTGGTACCACCACCCAGTCTGGCGGTACCATCACCTAACCCTACTACAGGACATTGAATGGGCCAAACAGTAACCCAATTCAGCCCTTATTGAGACACAATTGGTCCCTAATTAAGTTGGCATTGTTTCATCCTAATACCAACTTAATTAGACCTAAACTAACTCGATCTAGACAAATTATTACAAAGCACGAATCATATGTTGTCTGGTATGTCATTGGTTCTTCCGATGCTTTATCTGATTCTTTGGCGCATCGTCCTCTCCTTCGGCGTATTACCCAATCGGCATGTTAACTCCTGCAACTTTCGATTTCCTTGGCGTAATTTTTGTTCCTTCGGCCCGATGCCTAAACTCACAGCACGAAGTCCTTCTGGCGATACATCGACCGATCCTCCGGCCCAACATCCAATCTCTTAACATGTTCAACTCCGGCCCAACGTCTGATTCCTCATGCTTTAATCGATTTATCTTTTCTGATCGAAATCAGTCCCTATTTATATTTTATTTTAATCTTTTATAATATTTAATCAATTTGAAATCGTAAGGTCAATTTAGTTCCGGTTCAAATCAAACCATGATTAGGGCTAGTCTTAAGTAAATAGTAACTATAATGATTTGATGAGCTTTTATAATGGGTTTGACCAAAGAAATTTTCTATTGTATGGTTTGGCTTACGTGACTGTATTGCTAGCTAGTGTTCGCTGTTTCTTATAGATTTTATCGTCACAATATTTATCGTATCATTAAGGTTTACCAAGTTGAAGGCCATTTATTATGAATTATTGCACCAGTTGTGCCAGAGTTAATTGTTTAATTAAAAAAATTATTATTATTATATCAAATAACACATATGAAGATCACACGTTGACTCCAACATTGAAACCTATCATTTTATAATAATACATTAATCAACTTGCATATTTTGACTGCAATTCTTAGTTAGAAATTTAAATGCGGTAAATCTATTTGTATTCATTTCCTTCCATTCACGAATAGATACGCTGGATGTTGTGCAATCCAAAACCCTATAAATCACCACCGAATCCCAAGACTCTTGCGTCCCAACATCAAAGAAATCGTTTGTCAGCCTCCGAAGTCTGTCTGTGATACTGAAGACCATGGCTGGTAGAAGCTACATCGCTGCCTTGGCGCTCGTCTGCCTGTGCCTCTTCTACCACCTGGAGATCACTGCGGCCGCGGAGATCCCCGTAGGAGACTCTGATGGTTGGAGCTTTGACGTCGGGAACTGGCCCAACGGCAAGACCTTCAAAGCAGGCGACGTCCTCGGTATCATCCATATCCTTCCTCCTCCATCTTTGTTCGTCTTGATTTGCATTTGTGTTTGATCTTCTTATGTGGAAACGTGTGCATGCAGTGTTCAAATACGACAAAGGATCGCATAACGTGGTGGTGGTCGATGCCGAAGGCTATGATAGCTGCACAGCCAAGTCTGGCTCCAAGACCTACACATCTGGGACCGATAAGATCACTCTGGTTAAAGGAACCAGTTATTTCATCTGCTCCTATCCTGGTCACTGTGATGGCGGCATGAAGATTAAAGTTGTTGCAAACTAAGCTTGGTTGACAATGTTGCTCGTAAGGCTGACTTCCAAGAATAAATAAGACATATCTTGTGGTTCTACTTTGACTCTCTCGCATTTCACAGGAAGATAAAGTTCATCTTTCGGACAGAATACACAATACTTTCCATTAATACCACAACGCAATTTTATATAAAATATTTAATATAAATAATAATAATAATAATTTATATACCTCCTCAACCTAGGAACAGCTGATCGTTCTTCGGATTTTAATATATTCAATTTCGAATTTGGATATGGATGCAAGTAAGAAGATAAAAGTTGGATTTGCACAAACATACATTATGAATATGAAGATTTTAGTTGGAGGAAGATACAAAGAGGAAGACAATTTTGGTACTTTTAAGTATTTTCTATTAAAGAGGTTGACAGAGAAGAGTTCATTAGAATCTTCTCGACTAAATGTGTCTTAGAATTGGTGTTTATTATCGTTAGAAAGCTATAGCTGAGGGCATTACATGTGCAAGCTTTTCTCTTCTTAATATAGATTTGGTTATCTCCTCTTTCGTAGAGATAATAATGGGGGGAGACTCGCGATCTCTTTAACTATATACCAATAGTGGATCGGAGAAGGAATTATGTAAACCAAGTGTAATTCTTGAAGATGACTTTGGCTTAGAGATGTGGCCAAAGATGCATGTATGCATTTATTTATTGGAGCAATAATACTAAAATGACTTTCGATTAAATTAAAATAAGTTAAATGTATAAAGATTAAAATAAAAACACAAGGCATGCACATATTTTGTACCCAACTTTGCTTATTATTTTTTTTAAAATAAGTTTGAGAAAGAGTAAAAGAGATGAGAGAGAAGTCCCTCAACTAACGAGGTGGAACTAAAATCCCTGAATAGTAAAGGAGAATTTGGGTTTTTACCCATTCAAGTTCCAACAATTCCTTACAAAAAAACTTAAATTACCGCTCAAATAAATAAATAATTTAAATAAAAATAAAATTATTAAAAAATAAATGTTGTTGATGCATATACCATGCAATCAATGAGGTATCTTTTCAAAGACTTAACATCAATTAGTAAAGTAAATATTCATATGAAAGAAACAAAATAAACTAGGTCTTGGACTACGTTTCTTTCACTCAAACTTCAACTAACTCACTTACAATATAAAATACATCTTTGCGGTTTACACAATAATTGTCATACATGAGTATCTTGATTATTCATGAGAGATTCTAATGATTATCCAGATCCATAGCCACGATTCATCTATGGATTATCTCATATAGGAAAGCTCCTATCAGGGATATGTGTAGAATCACATCTCATAAAAAATATCACCTCGAATCTCTTTCAAAACTATGCTCTTATTATACTTCTATATATAAGCACAAATCACCATACAGATAGATAGGGTTAGAGATAAACTTCATATCTAATACACTAAAGTTCTAACTATTTTGCTCCTTAGCCAATCAATTAGCTTATTATTATCACATTGAACCTTCTTCAATGGATAGCTTACCATGAAGATTGGGTTTCTACTATTGGAAGGCTTATTTTAAGTAAAGAATCATCCCCCTCAATAGCATTAGGACCTTAGTCATATTTAAGCTTTTAGTAAGATAATCAATTAGATTATTATCAAATTTAATATAAAATATAAAAATAACAGAATGAGAATCTTATCATTTAATATATTTGTTCGTCTAATCTTTATATGTCTACTCATTTTAGTATTTATAAGTTTTTTATAAAAAATTATTACAACTTTGCAATCATAATAAATAGAAACATGTGGAGTAGGATTTGAGATCATAAATAGAGAAAAAATTAGATTCTTAAGTTATTCTATTTCAATACAAGATGTGTAAAGTGCTACAAACTCAACTTCCATAGTAATTTTGACAATAATATTTTGTTTAGTTGATTGCTAAGATATAACACTTCTATCAAGATGTAGATTCAATATCTAAAGAATCAGAAATCTAGTTGGCATCACTATAACCTTCAATAACCGAAAGATATCCTATAAAGTTAAGTTCATAATTCGAATTACCCTTAATGTATCTAAAAATTCATTAAAGAGCATTCCAATGAGCTAAACTTGGGATACTAGTATAACTACTAAGTCTGGATATTGCATAAGAAATATCATGTCTAGTCTTATTTGATAGATAGAGAATAGATCCAATGATTTGAGAGTATTTTTCTTGATTTATCAGATTTTTAGTATTTTAACAAGATGAATATTTAAATTATATGGAATGGAGATAGATGACTAATCATAATATCTAAAAATTTTAATTATATTTTTAGTATAGTGAGATTGAGATAATGATATGGAATTAGAAGATTTCTAAATATTAACTTCGATCTTGCATATCAAAATGATGAGATAAGAATAATTTAATCTCCAAGATTATATTTAAATCCAAAATAAGAATTAAGATATCATCAATATAAAGACAAAGAATGATAAATTTATTCTTTATCCTTTTACGATATAGACAGTTATCATATTCATTGATTTGAAATTTAAAAGATAAAATCATATAATCAAATATTTTTTGTCATTGTTTGCTTCGGTCCATACAATGATCAGATCAGCTTGCATACTTTTTCTTCTTATCCAGATAAATCCTTTAGGTTGATTCATGTATATTTATTTTTCGAGCTCACTGCATAAAAAAGTAATCTTCATATCCATTTGATAAATAAGAAGTTTATGAATGGAAGCTAAAATAAGTAAGCATCGGATGATAGTAATTTGCGTCACAGGCGCATAAATGTCAAAATAATCAATGTCGAGTTTTTGCCCAAAACCTTAACCAACCGGTTATTTTTTTTTAATTATACTATTGATTCTAATCTTCTATTTGAAAATCCACTTGCCACATAATGGTTTATTCCTCCGAGGTAAGTCATTGAGGATCCATGTGTGATTATTAATCATGGATTCTATGTCACTGTTAAACATCTCTCTCCAGAAAGAAGTCTCGGGAGAGCACATAGTTTTTTTAAATGAACTTGGTGTATCTTCTATTATATAAGAGACAAAATCATCATCAAAGTTCTTTTGAATCTTAACTCTCTTGCTTCTTCGGTATCCATGTTAAATGTCAGATTCTATAGGAGTTGGAAAGGACAAAGAATAATTACTTTAGATATTAGTAGATAATCCGGTCTTAAAAGAACATATATTTTTTAAAAATGATGCATCTCTAGATTCAATTAGAGTGTCATTTGAGATTTTAGGTATTTTAAAATTTACTATAAGAAATCTGTAAGTGTTATTATGGAGGGAGTATCTTACAAACAAAACATCCACTATTTTAGGACATATTTTTTTTCTCTTAGATTCTAAGATACTAAACTTAGCTAAACACCCTCATAGAAGTATCTTAGCTTTGTTTTATAACCCTTCCAAAGTTTACAAGGGGTTGCCTTTTGTGATATCTTATTAAATATATAATAAAAAATAAGAGAGTCTTCGCCCCACAAGCTCTAGGTACGTTTGAATTAAGGTTCAATGCATTAATCATAGCTCTAGGTACTATTAGATTGAGGTAAATAGAGAGCAATGACTTACTGAATTATGCCATAATCCTCATAAAATTTGGCAACGTCACTTTATAAATGTACTCGCCTCTTAGAATTTAACTTTTCTATCAAATTAGTTTTCAACTTCAACTTTTCAATCAAATTTGTTAAAAAAATTATTTTTGATATTTAAAAGATAAATATAATAGAATTTATAGAAGTCGTCAATAAAGATCACAAACTAATGACTTTCACCTTTGGTTAGTACTCTATTAAAATCACAAACCACATTATGAATTAATTCAAGTTTTTGGATATCTCTAAATTGAATAAGTCTAAAGGATTTTCTAGATTTTTAGATTGATTGCAAATCATACATTTAGATTCAAATTTAGAGTTAAATTTTAAAATTAGGATGTGACTTTCTTTGAACTGATTTGAAGTTGACATGACCAAAGTGTATCATACCATATATCATAAGATTCTAAATTTAAGACAATAAAGACAGATGATTCATCTTTATTGATTAAAGAAGTGATTAAATTAAGCTTGAAAAGTCATTCTGATATAAAGTTTTTTCTTATATAAATATTTCCCTTGAAGATTAGTTTACTGTCAAAACTATTTTATATCCTAACTATATAAGGAGAGATTAACTAACTAGAATTTACCGAATATCTGATACATATATCAAATTTTGAAGTATAAGTGTTATTCGTGAAGTATGCTTCAAGCTAATACATCTGGTATTGAATCTCATATTTTAATGATGAAACCAATTGATACTGTTTATGATTTAATTTATGTTTTGAGTGACATAGGAAATTTCGATCATGGAGAGACAATTAAAACAGGAAGAATCATATTGGGCCAGAGTGTAACATAGAAGATTGGACGTCGAGCCGGAAGATCGGTCGACGTATCAGCAGAAGGCTTCGGGACATGGGTTCAGGCATCAGGCCAAGAAGAGCGAAAATTACACCAAGAAAATTGAAGTTGCAGAGGTCAACTGGCTGATTGGGCAATAGGCCGCAAGAGAGGACGATGCGCTGAAGAATCGAACGAAGCGTCAATGAACCAATAACATGTCGAACAATATTTAATTCAAGTTTTGTAATAATTGTCTAGATTGAAATAGATTTTAAGCATAATTGAGTTGGAATTGGGCCAACTCAATTAGAAGCCAGTTGGGCCCAAGTTTAAGCTGTGTTGAGCCAAGTAAAAGGCCCAAATAGTAATCCAAACTGATGAAACCATTGGTGGCACAGTCTTCGAGATTGACAAGCGATGGTACTGCCAGTACTAGGCGATACCATCGCCTAGTCTGATGGTACCATCGCCTAACATATTCTAGAAGACTGTGTCTAGTGGTACCACTGCCCAGTTTGGCGGTACCACCACTTAAGCCTACTATAGGATACTGAATGGGCCAAACAATAGACCCAATTCAACCCTAATTGAGGCACAATTGGTCTCTAATTGAGTTAGCATTATTTCAGCACAATACTAACTCAATTAGATCTAAACTAACTCGATCTAGACAAATTATTACAAAGTACGAATCATATTTTGTCCGGCATATCATTTGTTCTTCCGATGCTTCGTTTGATCCGCGCATCGTCCTCTCCTTCGACGTATTGCCCAATCGGCATGTTGACTCCTGCAACTTTCGATCTCCTTGACGCAATTTCTGATCATTCGGCCTGACGCCCGAACTCACAGCACAAAGTCCTTCTGCCAGTACGTCAACTAATCCTCCGACCCGATGTCCAATCTCTTGACATGTTCAACTCCGGCCCAACGTCTGATTTCTCCTGCTTTAATCGATTTGTCTTTTCTGATCGAAGTTAGTCCGACGTAACTCAAAATGAATATTAGATCGTAAACTCATCAATTGATTTTATCATCAAAATCCAAAATTCAATACTTAGCATTACTGAAATTTCTTTGTTTTTGATTTTCAAAGTAACCTCCCAATAATACTAAACAGGATTCCAAAAAAGAATAGACCTTTCTGTAGAGCTAATTGAATTATTTATCTTCGAGTTACCATTATTATGTTCTTCAATAACACCTAAGATTATTTTTTATTTATGATTTGATGAATTAATAAATTATAATAAGTATTTATAAATTATTAATAAAATGATGTTTATTTATTTGATTCGATCTTATAAAAAAAAATCAAGATGTAATACCTAATTAATTCATCAAATTTGGAACAAGAAGGAGGAAGTCTATCTAACAAATGAGAGATCTGATCTGATTTAGAAAAGATAGTTTCGATTCTATGAATTTGATAGATAAAATTTTGAAATTATAAATTTTATTGATGGATAAATGATGTATCTTTTAAAACTTGTCAAATTTTCTTATTTTTATAGGTTTTATAATGGTCATCTAAAAGGCCATTAAAAATTCTAAACCTACATAGCTTTTCAATTTCTCCATAAGATTTTTCAAGATAAGTAAATTTAGAAGGATTTAAAAAGAGAGGCCATTTTTCAACAATAAAAATCATGCCAGAATTATCAACCAAGTATATAATTGTTTAAGAGAAAGCCATTCTCATTAAATTTCTCAAGTCTAAGCAACATGAAATCATCTAAAATCATTATAAGGATTAAGGTTGAAAGAATAAAACAGATACATAAAATTCAAAAGTCCTTGTGATTACAAATATTAATTTAATGGAGTAGAAAGTTAAATTGAGTAGATTTTTTATTTCATCCTTTGAACTATTTATTATGATGTTTGTTTAGGACAAACAGATATCATTTAATAATAATCTAACATAATATAAATATAAATATAATTGTATCACAATTAACAAATACTATTTATTAAATTATTATTATTTTTAAAATAAGTAACATTGATGTGTACAGAATAAAGGAATACTATTAAAGTTATTTTCTCTTTAATATAAATCTAAAAGTATAAAACGAAGGTATAGGTCAAATTATTAATTTTTACAGTTAAATAAATGATGAAATAATTATGCAACTACTATAATAATAATGATTTTTTTATAGATTAATAAAATAATGATTAAATAATTACAACAGAAATAATAATATCACTTATAAAATATTTATTTCACAATGCTAATCCAATAATTAAATTAAATTACTTAACAAATATCAAATACTTACAGAAGGATTAACATGAATAAATATATCCTTTTTTTCTAGTTAGCACCTTGTATAATTTTAATAGGAGGGAGAGTATATTTAAAATATTCGAATATTAATATTAAAATAATTTTTGATTAAATCAAAACAGGTTAAATATGTAAAAATTAAAATAGAAAATTTAGAAAATGAGTGCAGTATGCATTCATTCAGATACGACCAACTAGTCAGGACCTACACAGCCAATCTACACATTGGGGAACGATAAGATCACACCTACTCCTATCCAAGCTATGCATTGGAGACAATCTTCTTCATCTCGTCTTGCTGAGAATTGTTTCTTGTAAGGCTGAATTCCATGATAAAATAAAAAATATTTTATGATTCAATTTTCTTTTCTATTACATTAAATGACTCACAAGAAGTCATATATAAACTCCAACCACTTATCACTTACATAATAATATGATAACTAATTGGATATCTTTAAGAAAAACTTATGATTCGTGTCTCATTTCGCAGTCAACTAAATTTCATTCTTAATAAAGAATACATAATGATTTTCATTAATATTACAATGCATTTTTATATAATTTATAGAAAAAACAATCTAAAATAACCATTTATGTACCTTAATTTATGAACATTTGATATTGTTATCCGGCTTCCATCATAACCAAATATTCATAATTGGATTTGATAGGCTGGTATTATTATTATTATTATTATTATTATTATTATTATTATTATTATTATTATTATTTTTATTTGGTTTTAATTTTTTTTAAAAAAGATTAATGCTGTGATGCTTATGTGACTCGATCAAATCAAGCGAGTTGAACCAAATGCCGATATAGGTTTAGAAACATATCTTCACACTTTCGATATATTTAATGTGAGTGTTAATCGCTAGGAATAAATTTCCACCAATTAGTTTGCGCATAAATATTTCTTATTTCTTCCTGATAAAAAAAATTAAATAGAACTATATATTGAAACGTATAAATTATTTGCGAAGAGTTTCATACAACCACAATAGAATCTAGTTTTTAATTGGCATATGTATAACGTAGCTGTGTCTTTTTGCCATAAATTTTGCTTCCCATTCACAACATAGAAGATGTAGTAACATCAGTGCTTATTTGGCATGCATGCAACATAATTAATTGTCCTATCTACTGTATCTTTAGATAATCACTTCCAAGATATGCTAGTGATCTTTTGCATTAAATGTTAGTACATTTTAAGTATGAGAAATATTTTCCTACCAAAGCCATTGTGCAGGTTTTGTCACATCAACAAGGTGTATATGGGCCTGCAAAGGGCTTATATGGGTCATGGTGGCCCATTATGAACTGGGGGTCAATCCAATGATAGATTCTCTTGGTCTGGTCTGGTCTGGTCTGTGCAGCTGTAAAAGCTGTGAGGGTGAGTTCACGGCTTTGTCTTTTTAGTCGAGCAGTGATGCTGTGAGTGCGCACAGCATGCATGCCTCCTTTTTCCTGTACACAGTCCCTTTCGATACCAGCCATTACACATGCTTTCTGTTCGCTCTCTTCTGCTCTCAACACCTTATTTTCTTGAGGTTTTTTTATGGCACAAAAAGAAGTCACCTTCCATGCATTTCAGCTCTTCAAGACACCTCGAAAAGATCTCTAAAAGAAATCCTTCCACTACATTTATATAGATGGTTGGAGTTTCTTGATTAATGAGACAAATAAACTTGGTTTGAATTATCATATCCACTAATGATAAAGGATGTATTCAAAACTCAGTTCATTGAGTTGTCTTTCGGGAAATTTAGATTCTTCAAAGGATCCCTTAAGACATCTATCGATGGGAAATTAAAATTTATTTTATACAAATTATCAATTTATCGGATTCATTTGATGCACTATGATGTCTTCGCTGCTCTGAGTTCTGCAACTGCGTGATTCAGTGGAATCAGACGTGCAGTCTTCGTCTGCATGAGGAAGACTGTTGTGTTCAGGTTGCACTGACCGAACTTACTGTGCGCCAAAGCCATCCTCTTATGCGTTCTTCTGTTGCAGTCAAAGCTGCGCCTGTTTGTGGACCGGAGGACTTGTTCTTAGCTAATCCTTATCGGGGTTGGAAATGTAGTATGTGGCCGACTTCATTGTCGACAATAAAGCGAATATGATCACTGAGTTTTAAAGTATTTGAGATCTGACGGTGATGTTTCTCATACACGAACAGCAGAACTGTGGCCCAGTCAAGTCAAAGGCACTTTGTGCTTGTGCTATCTCTAAGTTGACATGAGATTCTTGGGTTGGAGCTTGGAAGATGTTCTTCTCATGGAATCTAGTTATCATCTTGTGCATTAATTCGAACAAGATAAGATCCTTGGATTGAGGTATGAGTTTCCACCATTCATGTCAAGTTGCATAAACATTGTTTTGGGTTTGAATTCGATTCGATCGATCCCTTCTTTCTGCATCACACCAACAAACCATACGATTGCCAAAGAACTTTGTTCATCTCTATCTGCCATTAAACTACAGTGGCGTGAGACACTTGAGGACTGTGAATCTGACATCGAACTCAATGCTGGTTTGTGAGAGGGCACATGTTTTGTTTGTACAAGCAACCTTTTGCACACAGTCATCAGCTACGAACGGAACATTTCTACCTCTATCTGCTGTAAATGAAGGCCCTGATGTGGGTAAGCATCTCGGTGGTGCGTGCGTGGGACATATGGTAGTTATGGAGGACTTGGAAGGCATGCCCGACTCCGGCGTAGGTCGCCTGTTCCACGCTCTTGCCTGCGCTCCTCATGGCTTTGCAGAACTCCATGTTCCTGTCCCGCAGGATGTCCAACTCCGAGATGCAGACGAGCGCAGGAGGAAGCCTCAGGTCCTCCAGCTTGGGGGAGCCCTTGGCCAGGGGGTTGCACCAGGGGTGGTCACGATCGGCGCCCGGCGGCAGCGCCAACCTCCAGTAGCAGTCCGAGGTGGTCAAGCTGAGCGCCGATCTGGAGGACTGCACCAGGTTCTTCTCCGACGAGGTCCGAGCCACGCCGCCGAAGAAAGGCTGGATCAGGACCATTCCCCTGAGGCAGGCGGGCTTGAGCAGGGCTGATTCGGGGACGCCGAACGACCCCAGCTGCGCGGCCACGTTGTAGGCTATGGCCGCGCCGGCGCTGTCGCCGCCGAGGAACACCCGGGCGAAGTCGCAGTGGGCGAGCCACCAGCCGGGCTCGTCCGCAGCTCGATGGCTCATCTGCTGCCTCACCCACCTCACCGCGGCCAGGCCGTCCTCGTAGGCCGCGGGCAGGCGGTGCTCGGGGGCGAGGCGGTAGTTCACCGACAGGACGACGCAGGGCGCCTGCGACGCCACGCGGGCCAAGAACTCGTGGTAGCATCTCCACGCGGCGGAGCCGACGCAGAACCCGCCGCCATGAAAGTAGACGAGCAAGGGCAGCTTCTGGGTCTGAACCCTGGGCACGTACAGCCGGGCCCAGAGGCCGCCATGGCCGACGGCCACGTCCTTGCTAGCGACGTCCGGTTCGGGAGCCCACGTGCATGGGACATCGACGACGGCCGGCAGGCGCTCGACATGGCCGTCCTTGCAGACCTTGATGAGCCCCTGGATCTCTTCGATCACCGGGCCATGGTCCTTGCTCGGCTGGAAGCTGCTCCTCGACTCACTCAGCTGGGGAAGGGCCCCCATCTTCCTCCTCCTCATAAAAGGGCACAGGAAGCTACAAAGGGAAGGAGGGAAGGGATGTCTGTCGCTCTGTCTGCCAAAACTTCCTAATCCGATCTCCACTTCGGTGGCCTTCTTATACTGTGAGGAGCAAAGACGATTAGTTTTCTCTCTCTCCCCCACTGTGGTCAGCGACGAGAGGGAATGTTCCTGCTAAGTGCAAGCAAGGGGTGGCCATTCCTCACCCTTCGTGTGACAAGTGGGTGCTTCCGAGTCTGCATCATTTCTTTTGCAGCATGGCAAATGATGCATCTGAAAGGGCGATGAATGCTTTGTTTGGAGACTCTCCCAAAAGTCCTGAGAGGGCTTAGTCATCTACCAATACAGGGCGGCAAGTGGGAGTGGGTGGGGTGGGGTGGTGGTGGCAGTCCAAATGGCTGCGCCCACCCAATGCCTTGTTCTTGTGGCGAAGAGTTATGCCCTCTGGCCTACCAAAAATGCGTAAAGGAGGACTCAACCCATCAATTACCCCTCTCTGTGGAGGAAAACAAATGCTATGTTAATGGCCTAACGTGGCGTTGACGTCTCCCTAACTTCTCACCCCTTACGACCACTCATTACATCAAAAGAAATACTAACAAGTAAATGAAAAAAAAAAATACTAATTAAGATTTTATTTTATTTTATTTTTTACCACATGATGACGGTGCTCTTTCATCTTAAATTTGTATCTCCTAATCTGTTGATGTTCTAATTATTGATTTTTTACTACATGATAATGATGGTGCTCTTTCATCTTAAATTTGTATCTCCTAATCTGTTGATGTCCTAAAAATCAATGACAAACATTGATTTTTTTTATTTAATAAATTATTTTTGTTAAGTGAAAAAGATATGTTATTCGACAATATCACAACGATTAATAAAATACATAATACTTGATATTTAACATCAGAATAATACTCTCTTGAGGGTGTTTGTTCAGGAGAGTCATCACATATTTTGGACGACAAAGACATAAAAATATCCCCTACTTATTAAATAATATTTTGGGGGCATGATATAACATGATTATGATTTTTCTAATAATCTAAGAACTTAGTCCACTAATATATATACAATACGTTAAATCCAACAAGAATAATATATATTAGTTTAATATAAATTACATTGCTCGTGAGAAACGTGTGCCGATCACCTTTGCGTGTCATAATAGAACCTTAAATCTACATGAAAGCTCCACTTTTTCACCGTCTTCCCTTCGCTCCACTCGTTCGCAAGTCGGATCTTTTGGCCCCCTTTTGCTACATGTTTCACATTAAGTGTGTTAGAGTTCACGAAGAAGAAGAAGAAGAAGAAGCCAATGGGTCAATCTCTCACCATTTCTTCCTCCAAACTGTAGTCAATGACAAGGACAAGGTCATGCGTGAACTGAGCCAGAGAGAAGAAGCGTCGTGAAGGCCACCATTGGTGACTCCTTGACGTATGCTGCAGAACACACGACTTGGACTTGCACTGATTATGAATCCTACGTGGGAAATGACTAACATCACATGGTGTTTTTTTTTTTTTTTTGTGTGCTTCGATATATATATATATATATATATATATAATAATAATAATAATAATAATAATAATAATATAATTAAGGGCTTTCGCCGTGCTCATTTTTCAAATAGCCCCCTCCCTCCACCAGTATCGTCGCCACCACCCCCATCCTCGATTGCCATCATCTCCGTCGCCGCTGCTCCCTCCACGAGCGGCGCCACACTCTCCTCCTCCCTCGTCGCCCACGCTACCTCCGCATCTGGTGTCCTCGCAGCTTGTGGCAAGCACCCTCATCGCCCCCCCCTCCTCGCCGAGGGTGGAGCGGGGCCAAAGGGCTCCAATCTTCGATCGTGAGGAAGAGGGAGCGGCGACCGCGGTGACTGCGGCCTTGCTGGGGGAGGCGAGCGACGAGGACGCCGGTGGTGGAGGCAACACAGGCGACTGGGGAGGAGGGGGAAAGGAGGAGGAGAAAGGAAACAGGAGGGGAAGGGGAAGGGAGGAGAGGGCGGCACTGCTCGCGGTGGGGGGAGAAAGAGGGCGACGGAGCCCTAAAATCACCTAAAAACTGTAACAAACAAATGAAATCACTATTTATATCATATTTATATACTATATAAAATGATTGAAATTAGTCAGATAAATCTTATAGTAATACGCTCATAAATGAATTATGCTGCATTTGGTGATAAAATCAACCTAAGAACGTGCCAAAATTCGACTTCAGAACCTCTAAAATTATATAAAATATAGAAAAAAACATTAATGAACTCACTACATATATAAATTATGTTAAAAGATTGAGATTATTACACTCATAAATGAACTCCATTAGATTCGAATACACAATTAAAATAAAAGTAAATCACACTATTAAAGAAAGCTTTAAGATTGTTGCAAGAAACTTGCAGGTGATGATGTGGTCCAAGGTGATATTAAGTGGGAGCTAAATCATTATGAAGGCATCTAATTAACATAGCATCAGATCATGCCAACTCTGCCTATTGATTAGCCATGATGAGACTAGTGATCATTCTTCGCCTAATCTCTCTCTCTCTCTCTCTCTCTTCATTGGTTTGGTGAGAGCTAAGTTGACAACAGCCTCTCAAGGAAAAGATACAAGCCAATGCTTCTTCTCTCTTGCTTTGTTAGGTATTGCATCACTAGTTAGGCAACCTCACCAAACATTGACTTCCACATCTCATAGGACTAAAGATTTTTTCGATTTGATCTTAAAATCTTATTATTAACCGTCAAGGTTTTTATTAACTAAGCTAATTGATATATAATGAGATCTCGTTGACTCGACCTAACACAAACGAGACAAATACATCAAATATTAATGTCTCTAATCCTCAATTCAAGCCAAATGATCAGGTTTATTAGCTGTGTGCCTTGCATGGGTGCAAAGGCTTCTATTCCACAAGAGATGACATGATCCAAGGATGACAAACTCATGGGACCAATCTAAACCAATCCATTTCAACAGCAACAATGCAAAGTGAATCTTGTCCCCCACCACAAAAGTATAGCATGTAACCACAACCATTATAGTTTATTTTATTTTGACTTCACTATTATCATAACTATTATCTTTTTACAATTGAAAAGATCATAACTACATCTGAGAGTACAAGATAACTCCAATTAAAATACATAATTTTATGTGTGCAGTCCTTTGCAGCTCGAAAATCTTGTGTCCCCGATGAATAATATAGATTGTATGAGATGACACCTAACATATGACTCGAAAAGATCTTAACTTTCCACTTATGAGGTTTTGATAAAATCATATTTGGTCCCATGTTGGTTGGAGAGTCAAGGCATAATAAAAGATCAAAAATAACCTCTCTTGGCCATTTCCAAATGATAATAAATTCATCTCATAATAGATAACCCTTAATGACTTCAAAGGTGGCAACCAATGATCAAACTTTACATCAGAATCTCCACTGATTAAACATAATGATCATATTAATATTTATCGAATAATAGTACATATATAGAATGTGGAAAGCATACAGATTGTAAATTAGATATGTTTATTTGATACCTAGAGTCTAAACATAAAGATCAATTTTCCCCCATATACCCCAAAAGTCATAAAGCATTATTGTAGGAGCAGTCTTTGCAACACCCTCAGCACAAGTCCCAGTAGTGATTACCTAATCCAAACCAGGATGTAGGCGTCACCCATAATGGATCCCACCACCCAAGCAGATGTAAGTGGATATTGGAAGTGCTATGCTTTGTAATCAATGGATACGAATGGGGACAATATATTTATATAGTATGAGCTTGGAATGAGAATCGCATGGTACGCAGATGTGAATATCATATAACTCTAAATCATTTTATCCGACATGAAAAATCTACAGTGGATGAGTTCAATTTTGATCGTTTGTTTGTCCAATGGGAAGACGATTCAGCCACTCATATCTATTTTCTTAAGCGTCCACATCTCGAACTCAAGAAAGAAACACCACTAATCACGCTAAAAGGTCATTTGTATTAAACAAAGAGGCATTAGGAGGTTTCCTGATGATTCTTATGTCACAACAGTTATACCTTTATATATAGAATGTGTGCAATGCCATGTATATACTCTTAAGTCATATTTTGATGTGTTTCGAGAATAAAGACACTGTTATATATGAGAAATAAAGGAAGGAAAACAAGTTTATAACTTTATTCCTGGGTTCCTTCGACCTCTAATGTAGTTTTCGATCACTTGTTTACTATAGTAATAACATTGGTGTGAGGAGAAATATAATATAGGATAAAAAAATTATATAATCAGATTATGACAGAGGAATATGATCATAAGAAAAACTTCGATACCATATTAAAAAAAATTATAATTTTATTGATATTAATTATTTGTTTATATAATCTAATCAATCTAAATTAAAGGAGATCAAATCCTTATTAGTCAGTAGAAATCAAGAAAAATATATGATGATTATATCAATAAATATGAGATCTCTTTTATATTATAACTTCAGCACAACACGTTGAAAGAGTATGTTTTCTGATATAGATCATATTTATGAAATACTCATGCTATTATTACACACATTCTATATATAAATAAAGGTAAAGTAAAAGAAAAGAATAACCCAAATTCCAAGTCGTCGAGTAAATGGAATCTGGTGGGTTGAAGATTGAAACATCCAAAAAGAGGAATACAGGAATCTGGATGAGGTTGAATGGCTCCAACATGGCGTCCGCCCATTTGCCCTCCTCTTTCTTCTCGGACCGCAGGAGTTGGGTCAATAAAGCTCCGAAAATGGTGGGTCTGCCGCCCAAAGAATAAAGCAAAACCATGTCAAATATTCTTGGAGACATTTTGAAGAAACCGCAGCTCTCACTCTCAGCCGACAAAGGCAGCAGCTTCTGCTACTGCTGCCCCTTTGCTTCCAGCTTCACGTGACGCCCCGCTCGATGCCTGCGAAAAAAGAAGCCTTTGCTGCTTTAGCTTTTATCCGAAGACCTGTTTGGGTGATGATCCATGGCTTCCTCGCAACGAGTGACTTGTAGCATCTGCTCAGCCATTTGTCCTGTGGAATCCATCCGGCCATCATTTCATCAAATATCTGGTGGGGAAGATTGCGTGACGTTTGGATCAACTCAACTGGTACTGCAATTTGCATCATACACGAACAAGGTCAACTCCAAAATCCTTTCAGATCATGGAATAAACCTTGAATGGAGTCTCTCGAGCCGAAAAGTACCAATATACTGCGGAATAAAGACGAGCGTACCTTCTCGAGGTCTCTGGATGGGGGCGTTGGCTTGTGAATGAGACACTGCGGTACAGTCGAAATGCAACTTGCAGTCGAAATAGACTGCCACTGGCTAAGCTTATAAAGCTTTATGGAATGGATGCGGATGCTTCATCCGGTAGCATAGATTCTGCTGATCTCAAGCCACTGGGGACAAGTCTTCAACTGTTGTTTGACTTCTGAGATCGTCAAATCATGAACATATCTCCACCAAATCTAGAATTCAACCTTTTTGTGTGGTTCACTGCATCTTCGCCAAGGATGTTGAAGATAGCATGTCAATCTTGATTTGATTCTGGCAATGAATCAAACACCTTCAATGTCGATATATTTACATTGGAAGCTGTACTCCAATGCCGACAGGAACAACAGGCCAAGGCCTAGTAGCTCATGGACTTCCAACGCCGCCACAAACACGGCATCTAAACATCAACAAGCTGCAGATGTGGCAAAGCAGCGGACTCTCTTAAATAACATTAATGAGAGATGCGAGTTGCATGGTCAAAAGATCATACAATCTAGAGGTGGCGGTATCGAGAGGGGAAAAGGAAGTGAAAGGAGAAACCATACAATGAATGAAAATGAGACAAACTTCTATCTGATCTTCCCATTTAGACATCATTATGAGGTGCAAGTCAACGGTGTTTTGGAGCAATGCAATATCCTGAATTCATTATATCCAAATGGACAAGCAGATCAGCTTGTTGTTGCTTTATTTCTGTTCTTGCTTTTCTTGTTCGAGGACGTAACTTCTCTTCATTTCTTCCAAGACACTGTCGTTGGTACTGCCAAGGACAAATGAATCAGTATATCTGTTCAAAATCTTTCAGCTCAAAATCATACTCTTTCGTCAAGTCTAAAGTACCAGAAAAGATAATTAAAGATTGGATGCAAGAGGATGTTTGGAATAAGAGATTAATTTAGAATATTCAACAATCTAAGTGATTAAAGAATGACGCTGCAAATTGACTAAAGCTTTCGTATACAACTTGACTTGCAAACTAAAACTTTTTGTTTTGGTGAAGCAGAAAGCATTCATCTGATTTGATACTTCATGTTGGGGGCGAGAGTTATACATCAACCATCCTTGACAACTCAAACATGAAGCACAGTTATATTGATAACTTCAAAGATTAGAAAGATGATTATACATCTGAAACTAGAAAATATGAAGCTAAAATCCCATCCCAGGACAAAAATGTAGAAGAATATACATCAACATTACAAGAAGAATCAAGCCCACAGAAATATAAAAAATAAAAAATAAGAAGAAGCCAGCATAATAGTGAAAGAAAATGCTCCATGCTGCTCCTCTAGAGAAATCATTTTTCAACATGTATTGATATATTTATGCTGAAAAGGCATGGATGTCCAACATTGATGTGAAAGAAAATAAAATTGTTGAAAATAAACTTACTATCGATGAAGGCATTCATTCAATTCTCTTGCTTGTTTTCGACAGCGCCAAACAACAGAAAAGGTTCTTCCTGTAGCACATTCAGCATACTTTGCACAGTATTTGTCACATTCTTTCAGTGCTTTTTGCTTCATTTTGCTGCGTAAAGCTGCAATTATTAAATTAGTAAATGGCAAAAGGTTGTTAGACAAGGTTAAAACAGCTTAACCAGAATCTGATATTACCTCACTGCATAATACACAAGTGCATATGCAACAAAAACAATCTTCAATAGATGATGTTATGACAAATTAGTAAGAATCTATAGATAAAATTCATAGTTTGGTTCAAAAGACCTAAGCAAGCCCTACCTACTCTCCTCCGTGTCATTTCCATTGCTCATCAAGTGTTTCATCTCTATGACATGTTTCTTTCTGCTTCCAAAGTTATTGGATATTGTGCTTTAGTAATCTATCAGATAATCACCTTTGTTATGATTCCACAAAATTTGTCATCGAGACTGAAAAATGTGTGACAAAAATGATTGCATGAACCTCAGCCTCCTCATGAAGGAAACTAGGATATTGTTGATTTTCTGGTCAAGACACGCAACGACTTGTATTTCCTTCTTCAACAAATAAAGTCATGCATGAGATGATATTGTAGAATAAATGTATTTTTATGAATGTAAATGACTAAGCAGCTTTTGATCACTTCGCAGAGTTCAAGTATAACTAGTGGGATCTGCTGATAATAGAATCCTACTATGATAAACATGCCATGACCATTGATAATGGATAAGTTCTATATCTCAGTATCCCTAGCTTGCTGCTACTGAACAAATGAACTGTTACTATCAGTAGGCCAGCTACATGAAGTAGTTGGAACAGGTTCCATATGTCCTTGCTTTATATTAATGCCCTTCCTTCAGACATGATATAGTTTTACATGCAATATTATAATACCATCCAGTCTTTCTTCAAGACTCGTTTGACATAACTATTCCACAAACTGATAAAATTACCGATATTACTATATTACCATCCCGAGCTATACCTTGAGTTAATTGAGACTGACATAAAACAAAACACATGCATCGGTTTGAATTTTACAAGAAGATAAATTTGTGCTTATTATTGGCAAGCCATAGTAATTGCACCTAAAGAATTAGTTAAAAAAATAAGATTTCCCTGGACACAGTGCTTCTAAATTGCATTGTTGAGTAAGGAAGAAAGGTAATTAGAACAAGGGATTGTAACTAGAACTGAATTTGTTTATCCTTCAGTAGTATTTTATTCTAAACTTGGCCCCTTTATTAAATCCATGATAATTTAGCACATGCTACTTCATAAACACACTTCCTTAACTCAAGGTATTATAGGTAATACCATCTGGGAAATAGAACAAATCAGTAGACAGATAAATGATCTGCATTAAGAGTTTACTTCTTGATGGATGATCTATAGAATTAGTGTAATTATTCCTAGGATTAGCAGATACTGCCAATGGGATATTTTGCTTCAGTAACAATTTAGTTAAATAGATTCCTAGTTTTCCAAGACAGAAATTAAAACATGGATAAATATATACTAAACTATAAACAAACAGAAGAAGAAATATTAGTGGAGAAAGAGATAATACACACCTTTCCACATAATCACTTAACCATGTATAATTGATTAGTGGAGAAAGAGATAATCTATACTATTCGACATAACATTCAACCATGACTAATTTATAAATGATAACCATTTACAACTCTTCCCTTGATTTAACTATTCATTTTTCTAGTTCCTTCAAGTGGATAGTAGGCCTTTAGCTAGGTCGAGCCATGACTTCTAATCTTTTGGCAATACTACTTGTGAATGTATGATACATGGAGAAATGCTTTTCTTGTGGCTTGCTTTCTAATCACGCTTCTATTGATATCCTTGATCATTCAGTCATTCACTAACTTCTACTAAATTAGTTGTATTCTCTCTCTCTCTCTCTCTCTCTCTCTCTCTCTCTCTCTCTCTCTATATGTATGTATGAAAATTAAAAAATTATTAGTCCTCCTATTCTATAATTAATAAGATCAGTGTAGCTGCATGAAACAAAATAGTGATAAAGAATTAAAAATAAAAGAGAAAAAAAAAGATTAGTCTCCCATTTGGTGCATTTATTTTCCCCACTACATATTTCCTGACTGCTTATCAGTGCAAAGTTACCTAGATGATAATGGATTAGGACAAAACATTGAAGGCAATATGGTAGCTTAAACACTACCTCCTCCAGATTAACATATCCCTGATAACTACTCTCAAAATATCTGGCCTTTTATCATCACCTCCAACAATGACCATACCCCAAGGCTCCTGTTCAATTGGATGCCTTAGTTAGATGGCCTTTGCCCCATTAGTCTGTTGGTAGAGACATTCTCTCTCGTATGGAGGTCCTTGGGTTGATCTCCATTCTAATACAAGCTGCAACTTACCTAACCTTCACGTCCAGAAAGTTGTGGGAGTAACATTTTCAGTAGTTCATGCATGATAAGGATTCTGAAGGTGCTGTGGGATTAAGGCTTCGAATGGTTCCACATATATAAAGGTGAGAAAGTCACAATTTGTGAACAGTGGGCATCATAACCAAGACCTTCTACAAAGGTATCTCTATCATCCAGGATGTCGACCAAGCCGATCAGTTTCTGTTATTCCACTATATGTTTCCTTAGTCACTTGCTACTGAAGAACAATTTTTTTTGTGATTATCACGGCATTACCAGAGCAGAAACACAGACCATCACAATGCTTAAAACTACAATGATAAATGCAAGAGAATGCACTCCAATCCTTCCAGTAGTTATGCTAGCAAAATCTGAGCCCATATGTCACCCCAACACATTTCCAAATTAAACATTGCAGCGGAAAGACGGAAATGTTAAGAGACAAATTGCACGATTGATCAGAAAACTAATTTAGGCAAAATAAACAGGAATCAAGATTCCAATTCCGATCCAAGAGAAGAAATCATAGGATTGGGAACTCGGGAGTGAGGAAGGAAGGAGCGCGCGTACCTTCTTCCACCTTCTTCTTGACATGGTTTTCTCTGGCCTCTTGGATGTATCCCATCTCACCGAAGTCAGCCAAACAGAATAGGGCTTTCGAATGCAAACCCTACGGCCGATGCGTAAGCGTGGCTGGAGGCTGTGTATTTGACGGCAGTTCGCCTGCGAACGCAACTTGTTCTGTGAGCTGTTTATCTATCGGATCCATGTGATCAACCCGAATCCGCTCAATTTATATTAGTATCAAGTGTTGCTGGCTTAAATATCTAATTCGCTTATTAGGATCTGATGGATGAACCCGGATCCGGATGCGCGAATAGAGCAAGTCTACTGCGACGGGATCTGTTTTCCAAGGAGACTACTAACCGATATCGCCACACCAAAAGCCTATAGCGAGGCGCCCTCCTCGGCTCCTCCGTCGCCGTGGTGACACACGAACCCAGCGCACGAAATGACGAGGATAGCAGCACCCGACGATGACGACGGCAGCGGCTCCCCTCCTCCTTCTACTCCTCCACCTCCGTCTGCTGCCTCCAAGAGAGATGCCTTTCTGTTGGTGACCCCCGGCAAGCACTCGGTCTCCTCATCTGCTTATGAGGGCGGCTGCCGCTACGCTTCTTTTCCTCCTACCCCTCCTTCAGTGGATTCCGCCAAGAGATCTCCCCTTCAGTGGGTGCCTCTCGACAAGCACCCGTTTTTCTCCTCTACCCAGAGCAGCGGCAAATCGCCCAGAGATAGCCGCAGAAATAGCAACCTCTTGGCTTGGGATGCCGCCTCTTCGCTGCTCTACGCGTGGGATCCCGTCGCACGTTGCGTTCTTCGTCTCTCCTTACGATTCCGGGACGCCGACCCTCATTTCTCGCCTTCCTCCTCCCCTTCTTCAGCGGTCTTGGAGGCAGCCATTCCCCCTGAGGTCGTCACTTCCCCTTTTCCTCCTACGTTTATTCGAATCCATCTCCCCCTTTATTCCTTTTGAGTCATGATGAGTGGAAGTCGAATTACTACTATTTTCCGACCGTGAGTTATGTTGTCCGATGTTGTCTTCGTTTAGATAATTTGTCGAACAATTTGAGTGCGACTACTTTGTTTGACTTACGTACTTGATTCTTCCATGATTGTTATGATATACTCCAAGTGTGCGTGTGTTGTTATTATTGTTACTTGTATAAATTATTTTGTAGTGGGTGCTTGCTTTGACTCTCTACATTGTCACGGAGCTCAGTTGTTTGTTTAACAATTGCTGGAACAATATTTTAATTAATACAATTTTTGATAAGACAATGAAAGCATTAAGTGAAATCTCTCAGACTTAAGCAGAAATCTCGTTGTTTATGTATCAAATAATTGCTTGGTTTGTCAAAATGAAATATTGCAATGTTATGATTTTTTTAGTATGTCTGGCACTACAGTTTAAGAAATAATCACACTTGTATAGATCGCAGCCCTCTTAGTTAGTCAATCTATTCAATTTGTGTGCTACTTTTCTAATCTTCTTGGATAACTTGCCATAATTCAGTAGTATTCTTGAATAAATTCCTTCTGATATCCATCATATCCGGTAATGTTTATCTATTGATGCTGTGTTTATTCCATTTTTTGTAAATAGTGAGCTTGATGAGACAAATAAATGACAGAAGCTCCAGAAAAAGTGAAGACATAAGCCATATCAGGATTAAGTTTCCAAATCTGAAGAGCCTGATTCAAATTGTAATTATTCTTTTTGACCTTTTCACTTTGTTAGGTGATATTTTGTTTCTTGGCTTCATTAGCTGACCAACTAGCCACTCGGACAAGTAATTAGCAAAATGGAATGCTTATACGGAATGGAGCTACAGACTCAGAAAAAATGATGACCAATCGGAACTAGTTGCCAATTGAGTCCCAACATTATGTGAATCCACTACTGGTGTATATATTTGTCTTTATTGTTCGGTTGATCAATCATTATGACATTGCAGCTATTGGCTTGTATTTGTTATCTATTGGGCTTTTGCTAAGGTGAAGACAGATAGAACATTGTTATTACAGCGGTGATATTTGTAGATACATAACCAAAAAGATATGTTTGTTGCTTTTGATTAATACCACTTTGATAAATCACTTTGGAACTATCAAAATCTATCTTTATAGCTGCATCTAAGAGATTGGCCTTGCACTCTATATATGTCTACTTATATCACAACCCCAGAATTGTGAAAGAGATGAGAAATAATTGTTGAAGTTGTCAATAGTCTTTCATGTAGATATGCTTCTCAAATTCCAGTATTGATTAATTGGGCCATCTATGCCGCTCATTTGTCAAAAGATGTCTTTTATTTGTTTGGTCATAAATAAATTTTGACATGGGCTTTCAAGAGTTGATATGCTTGGAAGATTCTATTTCTCAGCCATTTAATTTTCATGGAGCCATAATTCATATATCTTTCACTCATTCCTGTCAATAGACACTGACATCTCTTTCTTCTTTGTATTTCACATCTGTACAAATGTTTTCTATATTAATCAGCTGTAGTGTTGTTAGTACTGATTTTTTTTTTTAATGGCCAGGTTTTGATGCCAGATTTCCAGATGGAATCAGTGGTTGATCAAATTTCTCTCAATGTAGATGGATCATTATTGCTTCTTGTTGGATCTGACAGTCTGAGAGTCATGTATCTATCCAAAAAGACCTCTCCAACTGATCAAAGATCTTGCAAGTAGGTCAAGGGAACAGTATGTTAGATTTCTATGGTTTTTTTCATCTTATTTTTTTCTTTAACTCTGTTAGATTCTTAATGGTGGAAGTGACAATTCTACTATCTAAGAAAGGTGTTGATAGAGTGTGCAGCTTGAGATCTGTAATGTTTCTAACATGATAGTTTGAAATTATTCATGTTTGCCATTATTGTCCTATTCATGTTTGTCAATTCTCCTATTCAGTTTGACAATTCACCTATTCATGTTTGCCATTATTGTATACACTACTAAAACAAAAGCAATTTGTAATGTTTCTAACAGGACAGCTTCTGTTGCTTCTCAAATATTTTCTGGCAAAAACAATGGATTACAAACTTTACAAGCATCATGGCATCCATACAGCAGAAGTCATTTTGGCGTTTTGTCATCAGATTCTGTCTTCAGGTGTGTATTCGAAATCGTAAGTTACATGACTGTGGTTTTGTTGTATAATGAATTTTAAGTGCCAAAATATCCATGAGCTTTAGGTTTTTACATTTTGATGTCCCTGTTATTTGTTTTTCATATTCAGTACATCATCATGCTATATGTCATTGACTCCTGTATCTGTGTCCTTTATGTCCTGATTCTGAATTGGGCTACTATCCTCTTGTCAAGCAAAACATCATGTATCTAGTGGATTGAACTAGAAAGCTTGAGACCGACTGTTTATGTTGAAGTTTGCTTAAATTATCTCGATATGCCTAATACCATCATTACTACTTTTATTTGGATGGTTTGTTTCTATTTCTTGAAGCATTTTTTTAAGGAGTTTAATTGGTTTAGACTAATCCTAACACAAAAGCACCTTTCAGCTCTCCCATTCTTTTCCAGAAAATAAAAATAAAAACATCTTTAGCCTATTGAAAAAGTCCCATTGGCATTTTGTTTTTTCCAAGTTAAATTGAATTCTAAGAAACATGGAGTGTTTGTATTAGTTCGTCTCAAAGTTTCTCAATTCTGTAAGGATTCCATGTTATAGTTAAATCTATTTATGAAGGTTTTTCATTTGAAACTGAAGTATGTACGTGATTGAGTATCGATCTGTGGGATTGTCCCCTCATCCACATTTCCCATTGCAATCTATGCAGCCTCTTATACTGAATCTGAAAGGGGAGGAAAAGTAGTGGTGTCTGAATTCAACCAAGAGTAACAGACATGATATCATTAACAGAAAAGTTGCCTTTGTCAAAGCTGAGGCAAGAAGGAATACATATAATTGATCCACATAGTTTGATCCAGAAGCTGTGTTTATTTTGTTGTTAACAGTTAATTAGAACTTGGAAATATCTATTTTATGGATGCATGTCTTCTAATGATATTGATAGCTATTTGTTTGATTAGTTTTGCCTTCTTGCATAATACACTGGTTCGATTGTGAATATAGGTTATTAGCCTATGTGGTTGTGGAAATATCCTGAAATGCTTTTCTTTCAGAATGAGGCAAATTTACTAGCACTACAATTGTAATGCCATGAATATCATTCACTTTTGATATCTTATACATGTTCTATCAGTCTCATTAAAAGCTATCTAGTTATCTCATACTGTATCTTCCAAAGCCTCATTCTGCAGAGTTTGTTGATATAAAAAGTTCATGTTTCTGATATAGGAAGTGTTAATTTCTGTGTGCAGACTATTTGATTTGTCATCTGATGTTGAACGAGCAGAGCAGGAATATTATCTGCAGCCCGCTGAACCTGTAAGATGTAAAAAGGCTGCTTCATTCTGCCCTGTAGCGTTCTCATTCGGAGGCCAACATCTATGGGACACATTTTCAGTAAGTATATCTTTAGTACTCGTCTTCCATGCGTCTGTTTCCAAATGTATTTCTTTTGGTGGATTTATTTCGATATTACTTGCATTTTTCTTGTCAAGCATCTATTTTGCACAGTGCTGGTTCTTACTAAATTTTTCATGAACTGCTGTGTCATAATTTATAAGCACAATACTGATTGTTATCGAGTTCTTTATGAACTTCTTTGTCACTATTTGTTTGTTGGCATTAATGTAAGCTACACAAACTGTGCTGACAATTGAAATGGTCAGGTGCAAGAGCAGGGCCTCGTCATTGTTCTTAATTTTAATCTTTTTTTTCCATGATTTCTTCGTCAATTACCCCCTACTCATTAAGATCCTTTAACTTCTCTATTAATATCATGTGGTTGAATACCCAATGAAAATATCTCTTTTGCGCACTTGAATATCCAATGGAAATGTATTATTAAGAGATCCCAACAATCTAGTATTCTGGGACTAAATAACTTTAAGTTCTATTATAACTACAACTTGGAAAATGAGAACATAAATATTTCCTAGAAAAGTGAAAAACCAAAACTGGTTGCCCTTGGCATTTACTATGAACATAAGTGACCTAGGTTGCATGATCTCTCAAGCAAGGTTGATCTCTTAGGCTAGAATGATGTGTGCATCTTTAACTCTTATCCTTAATAGTAATCTCTTAAGCCAGGTTGAGCTTTTAGGCTAGAAAGATTTTTGCATCTTTAACTCTTCAAAAGTTTATTTTCAGATTTGCTGACAATCTACTTGTGATCGTTATAAAAATATCTTCATTAACACAACAGAAAATTGAATAGTTAGCATCTGTCCTTGGTTTAAGTTTGGCCATGCTGGGTTTATTGGACTTTCAGATTGCTTGAAACTGGATTCTGTGATAAAATCATGCTGTTTTCACTTTTTACTTACAAAAGGCATCTGAGGTAGAACTTGTTGATGATTTTGAAATTATTAACACATTCTAGCTATGTGGAATTTGCCCTTTTACATCTGCTTATCCAATATGTTTTATCTTTTACCTGCTTTGGGTGCAAAGCAATGCCAACTTAATATCTGTATTTTTTGTGCAGATTTTCATTGTTTTCAGTGATGGCTCGGTCTATATCCTCTGCCCAGTTGTTCCTTTTGGAAGGTTATTTCGACTCTTTCATACAAGTTCTTCATTGTGCTATATAATACCTAGTGAGATAGGAGATATCCACACCCATCAAAAGGGATGAGAATCAAATAAACCAAGAAATTAAAAACAAAGAGAGAAAGAATTCCATTAATTGAAATAAATGATTCTTCAAAATGCATAATTGCATTGTGGTCAAAAGATCCATGTCATTTATGTAACTGATTAAAAACATTCGATATTTGTTCCTTGCAGTATCTGCCGTCGGACACACATTGAAGAGATCTATGAAGATATTAATATGTTTGGCTTGAATTCATCAGATTTAAAAGCTGTTAGCAACTCCCGTTTGGCCATTGATTGGTTGGAAGCTACGTTTCCTGAGCTGGCAGATCAATCAGCTGAAGGAGGCAGCACACTAGTCTCGACAGCTCATCCTTATGCCCCAATCGATGCATCACTTTCATTGCAGGTATGCCTTTTGGAATAACTTCCCTGACATTATTGCACTTTGGCGCCATAACTCTGTTCTAATAGACATGAAACTCTTTAAATCTGTGGAGCATTCATAGTTTCTGTAGTCCAGTGAACCGTGAATTTCTTTTGCAAATAAACAGTATTCATTAACCTTTTCTGTAATTATCGCAAAACATTAACATATTAGATTGAACTAACATGGATCTTGAATGGTGATTGTATGTTGAATCCTGATAGCCAATTATTTGCTCATTAGAAGTTAATATGAGTTGAAATGTGCTCAATTGTTTTCATTTGCTTATGCTCTTAATCTTTCTAAGATGGCTTGGCTTGGCTTAATATTGTCTCTTATAAGTTGTAGCTTCCTTCTTTATCACCATATGTACACCTGTAAAAACTAGAAACAGAGTTGGCCTGAATTTTTTTTTTTTGTTTGCCGAAGCAAAGATATCAAGGACTATCAAGATCTTATTCTATTAAGGAAATTAATTAAAGATGGAATGTCATCATTAAAGATGTGGAACCTTTCATATTTGTTTGATAGAAATCGTCTAATTTAGATCTGCCTCCAACACTTGGGAATGAGGATGACAAACCAAGAAGTTGGGGCTTTTCCTTATCCTTTTTCTTTTAATGAGATTTCATATTTTTGATAATGCTTAATGATCATGTGCAGACAATATGTACCATGGTCTATTGCCTAGTTTAGATTTATACACTGCAAACTTGTTGTTGACATATATCCAAGATATAATATGTTGTTTGGAGCAGTAATTATCTATTATTTCCCAAAATCTATATCTTGTTGTTAGTTGGAGGATGCATCAACACAAAAAAAAAATTGTAATCTCAGTTATTTGGGGTTGGCAACTACTTGGATGACGGAACATTTTGTTGCTACTTTTCTGCTAGTTATGTGGCCTCATAGCAAAGGATGAGCAATCTGGAATATTTATGGAGTTTAAGATTGATTGGTCAACCAATTCATTTTTGTTTCTTATGTCTACATTTTCTAAAATTCCAGATTCTATAGATCTTTTGATTCCAGTTATGTGGGTAATTAGCACTAGGATGTCAAGGAAGCTATTTACTGGATCAACACAATTTGACTAGACTTTTGGCATTGGGGTTGTAAATTTAATATCATACATTGCTTGGGTGGAAAATAGATTAGCCTGTGAGTCAACGTGGACAGTTCAGTTATCCTCATACAGTCTAAGGATCTTTTAGTATTTCCTTTTTATTAATTATCAATATTTATTTGGCCGGATGATTATTTGGCCAGTTTGAAGCAGGCAATAACTAAAAACAATGTCACTCAGAAGTGGCTATATGATGATTTGTTCAAGTGCTATAATTATTAAGCATTGGAACAATTGGAGGTCTAGAAATTTTAAGACAATAGTACTTATGATCCATGACTATCTTGGTATCCCTAAGATACATTAAAGTTTAAAGGCTTTGTTCGCTTGCAATCATCATGAAACACTTCTAAAGTTGACACCTTTTTCTACAAGCATGACAGTTTGAGCTTGTGTAGGATATCATTTTCTTCCTTCACCAATGTAACAGTATTTGGCATCATAAATCCAGGGTCCTCTCACCAAAGTTTATCTCCGCGAGGGAAATAACAAATCTGAGGTTGAGAGCATTGCTGGTGGTGAAGGCAGGGTCGTTGATTTTCTTTACAGATCTATTGGCAAAGATTCAATTCTTGTGATTGCTTGGAGCAGTGGACAACTACAGATAGATGCTCTTGCAGATGAAGTCCAGCCTCAGTGGAATGTTGGTCCCTCTCCCCGTCTTCATCTTGATTCTTATGGTCATATAAAGGGTGTTGCAATGATTTGTGATTCAAGCTCAGAAGAAATTCCTATTTCAAAGTTTTGTCCTCCGGGATCAAATATCTCTATGGCAAATAGACCTAATCTGGGACATCCACCTCCTTTGCTACGATTGGCTATTGTAGATTTGGCACTATCAAAAAATGTGTTGGAGAGTTGCCCTTTGTCATTATTTCCTGATCCTCTTCTTGATCAGACATTTTACTGTCTCCATGGTGGCGGAATAGACTTAATTGCATTGCAGTTTCTGCCATTTACAAATCTGATACCTGACATAGATATGATAGGAAAGCCTCCTTCTGTATACCCTATTCTAAATACATGCAGTAGTGAATCTAGTGAATCTTGCTCGTCGGTGCTTTTTGGATTTGTTGCAATTGCTGACTTGTATGGTCACTCACAGATACTTAGCTTGTCAACATCATATGAGTTTATTGTGCTAGAAGTGAAGGCTTGGAATGAATTACTGCATTTACATTATGATAATGACAAAAGGTCTGCAGTTGATGTGGAAGCTTCTCTTCCTGAGGTCATAAGCAAAGATCTTCTCATTGGGCCAAAGGCCATTGCTATTCCTTCCTCAACAACTCTTCGTTCATTGACTGCTGATTCGATAGAGGGCCGATCAACTCTTCACCACTATATCAAGCTTTTCCGTGAGAACTATGTTGAATACGCACATAAGGTAACAAATAATGCATTTCCATCTGAGTTGGTACTGTCACTATAGTAAGGTTGATATTCTTCGTTCAAGATAAATTCTAGTCAGATGCTTTCTGTAGTTTCTATTAATTTTTTATTGTTGACCACAGAAAAATCCTGTGTCTTCCACATATACATCTATATTTGTACATAAACGTGTTCTGATGAGTATTTTTATCAACTCTTCTATATTATGAAGCTGGCATTTTTATCGTTATTTCTACTTTTTTTTTTGAATAATCTAGTTTTATTTATTCATTTGCTATATATTTGACCAGAGATGCTTTTGGACTACAGTAAATTTTGTGTATTTAGTCGTCTTAAATTTCACCTCTCTAAATCTACACATGCCTACTTATCCATGCTCTTCATCTCAACCCTTATTTCTCTGACTGGATTGTACTTCTGTTTAATGTATAGGAAAGTTATGTAATTCCATCCAATTGGTGATTTATGTTTCTAATTGAGCTATGAGAAATGTTGTAGTGACACCTGAACATTGTTGATTATTTTCTTTTTAAACTTGAGAATTGAGATTTGGCTGTCTGTTCATTTTTAGCTTATTCTCACATGTTTAGATGTTGGATTGCATTGTGATAACATCTTAAGACACTTCCCCTCTTTTGGGGTTTCCTGCAAACACAAAATTTGTAGTTAGTGCCAGTTCTTATATTTTTTGGCTTGTTTCTGGCTGCTCAGGTCTATGTGGAGCTCAAAGAACATGCTGGTTATCTGCAGACATTTCTCAACGACCAAAACAAACGCCTACGTGAAGCAAAACAGTCTATTTTGAACATTGAAGCCAAAGAAGCAGACATACGGAACCGGATCGACCGCTCCTTCAAAGTGTACGAGCTTCTGGATCAGCGTCTACAGAACTTCAGAAATCTGCCTGCCACAAACAAAAAACCATTGTCGAGAGCAGAACATGAATTCAAGGCCGAGCTCGGTATGTGAAACTCATTAAGCGAACACGCCAATCTATAATTCCATCAGCTAATATGTTTGATATCTCTGTTCATTTACAGACAGGTTTGCAGATGTCGAGTTGGATGCATTACATTCTGCTATTCAAGCTTTGAATGCAAGGCTAAAGAGATTCTACCAATCTTCTTCACCAGCTAGTGCGACACCGAGGAGTCGGAAGAATGTCTCAAACACTCAGTTGTCGCAGATAAAATCATCCCTCGAAATGCTCTCACTTCTGAACAAGGAGAATTCCAAGAAGGTGAAGCTTATCGAACACGGGTTGAAGAGCCACGAGAAATAGTGCAGTTGTGTACATATTCAACTTGCATTAAAGTTTTCTTATGATGTGCTTCCAGATCTCCTTCTATAAACCTTAGTTTAATTGCTGCATAATTATTCGTAAACTGTTTGGTAGTCGTAAATTGTCTGTCGAGTATGATTGATCCGGTTGGTCGCCGATCCAAGGTTCTAGTATCATTCAAGTGCTTTGATAAACGATAAAGATGGTATTTGATCCTAAGATCTAATTATCAACCGGTAAAGTTTTTATTAGTTAAGCTAGACAATATTATTTTTTTTATCATCGATATTATTGTTATTATTACAAAATATTATATTTGAAATAACTTTACGAAAATGAAAAAAATCTTGTATGGATGGAGACAATCAAAAAAGAAAGGCAAAAAAAAGGGAAATAGAAGCTGAAGGCCTACAAATTGACGACCTCGTCTCCACAAAGAAACTGCTCTAATGGATGAAGACGAGCGCAAACGAGCAGCTCGCTAAAAACTCAGGTGCTCGTTCATATGCCTCTCGAATATGACCATTACCGGATGCCATCTTATTCGATTGCATTATAGCAAGCAGTCGAATGAGCTACTTATCTCCAATGATTGATTGGAATCTCCTTGCCTTTTATCTCGACAAACAAGCTCCCAATTCCAAACAATGGCATCGATCATATTCGATTGCATTATAGCAAGCAGTCGAATGAAGTACGATGATTGATTGGAATCTCCTTTGCCTTTTATCTTGACGAACATGCTCCCAATTCCAAACAATGGCATCGATCCCCTCCAAGTGAATGCACCCGTGAATACCAACCAAGCGCAGGAGAAGCTACACTACCATGGTGTAGAGCACAGTAGAAGGTAGCATGTAGCGACACGTTAATGGCGGAAGGGCAGAGAACACAGCGACAACCATGACATCACCACCCCTTCCCCTCCATTTCCGTGTCTTCTTTCGCCTGCTCACACCGCGTTTTCTTCCGCTTGTCCACAACCACAATGCCCATAAGAGGCCACCTCTTCTTTCCGTCGCTCCACACAACCTCTCCTGCTCGTCTGTTGTAGGGGTGATGGCTCAGGGAAGGGGCAGTGCCGTGGCGATGGGGCTCGCTTTGCTCTGCCTCCTCGTCCACAGCGAGGTCGCCCGGGCCGCCACCTTCGTCGTGGGCGACAGCGGCGGCTGGACCTTCAGCACCGCCGGCTGGCCCAGCGGGAAGCGCTTTACGGCCGGCGACGTACTCGGTGAGTTCGAATCCGGTTTATTATCTTTAAAAAAATACTAACAAAATGGACGTAAATTATAATTTCTCCAAAAAGATATGAGCATAAAAAAAATAAAAATCATAAATAAATAAATAAAACTCATATTAAATATATTAAATATTATATATGATTACTTACAATCTCTCATTTTTATATCTTTTTTTTTTCAATTATACGTTTAAAATATTACATGAGTCTTTATTTATATAAATAGATAAATTTAAGATTTTTTTTTACTAATCCTGATAGTAATTCTTAAGGTTAATTACATATTACCTCGTATATTTACATCCTATTAATATCGTAATTTATATATTTAAAAAATTATATTAAGATCATTTTACTTTATTTATTCTAATATTATTAATTATATTAATAAAAAATATAAGATAACATAATATATAACATTATTCGCTAGATTGATACAAACATATGAGCTCAAAGATAATTTCAACATATGAGATATTAGAATTATTTTTTTACTAATAAAGTTATTAGAAATGGAATAAATATTAAAATTATTTTTTTATCCTTTATTTTTGTGTCGATGTAATCTATTATATTTTTTTATCAATGTGACCGATAATATTATAATAAATGAGATTATTTATTTTATTTTTAAAATTATAAGAAATTTAATATAATTTTTAAATACAAAGATCGTAATACTAATAGAGTTCAATTACAGAAGTTAATATATAATTAACCTTAATTCTTATCTTAATTAAAACTTAAGAATCAAAATCATAATAATATTTAACTTAATATTCCAATAATGATGCAGAGTTCAGGTACAACCCTTGGACACACAACGTGGTGGCAGTGAGCGCGGCGGGGTACAGGAGCTGCTCGGCTTCTCCGGCCGCGCGGGTCTTCACCTCCGGGAACGACCGCGTCACGCTGGCCCGGGGGACGAACCACTTCATCTGCAGCCTCGCCGGCCACTGCGAGTCCGGCATGAAGATTGCCGTCACCGCCGTGTAGCGTCCCCCTCTGTCATCATCGTTCACGTGTCTTCCTCTTCTTGACGCGATTCCAACACAGTGTTATGTTTGACTGTGACTGCATCGTTTGCCATTAAATGTAATATGACTCGTGGATTATAGCTTAAATTGCCACTGTAAGTCACAGCTTCAGCTAATCGTACCCATCGAACCAACTGCAGTGCTGCAGTTTAATGTCCGGACACACAATCTTCACCGATCATTCCCGACAATACAAAAGGTGTCTCCGCATATGGTATATAAAATTCGATCTCTTAAATGTTTTTCATTCTCTAGCTCATCTTTATCGTCAACTCGAACCTTATTTGACTTGAGTATTAGAGGAGGATTCTATCATATTATGTCAAAATATATCGGTACGATAGCATTCGTATTATCATTCATAATTTTAGATGATTGTATCATATGATATCGAAATATATCGGTACGAGAATATTTCATCTTAAAACGAGACAAATAAAACATAAACAAGAATGTCAAACATTAGTGAGTATCCAATCCCTTCACTCAATATGTAGATTAGGATTTATGTTTGTGTCGACAGAGATCTCATCCGTTTAGGCCCAAGAGAAAGAGGTGAAAGACATGTCTATAGCTACTTAGAGTGCTCAATATGAGTGTCCAATCTCGTTCCACAAGATTCACTTTGATCTTTTTTGAAAGTTTATGATATTTGTAAAAAGAAAAAAAAAGGAGATCCAATCAACTCTGATCATTCATCTTGGATTGATCGTTTTAATCTAAAATTGGATATAAATTGGATTGAGGCAAGAATGGATCCAATCATAATTTCAAGGCCTACATAAAGTAAATGATGTTTAATAAATGATCTCTAGCACTGTGATAATATATAATATATAAATGATCTCTACAGATTTACTGTGATGACATATAAATTTGATACACTCACCTTTCTGTCAACTCCAGCAAAGATACTGATCCAATCAACAACAGCTGATAGTATTACCCCACTCTCTTTCTGTTCTTGCTGAACCTGCACAATCTGCACACCAAGGTAGAAGAAGTTGGAAGATGTGTCTGTACTTGGAGTCAAAGGCTGCAAAAGCCAAAAGTGTGTGTGTCTACCATTGCAGACAAGTCCACCAACCTCCTCCTCTCTCATTTTTGTTGCTCTTGGAATGCTTCTGTAGGCTTCTAGTTGGTTGTCTACCATGACATGACAAGACAACCGATTACTCTCAGCTGGATGTTTTTGTATTGTGTGTGGATTGAAGCCGAGGAAGCTTCAAAATTGATCTCAAATTTAATGTATAATGCCAATCACTTGGCTGACATTTGATGGCCACATACTGCAGGTTTTCTGGCCAACATGAGAATGAGACATCAACTCCATGTTTTAGGGTTGTTGGGCCACATGTCCCTTCTTCCACTTTTGCAAACTACTACTAAGAAAGATTGATCAAAACCTAATCTTAAATCACACATCAACTCCACACCAGAAAGATATTTCCAACTGCAGTCCCTGTGACACTTACAGATGATGCCTTTAGGTAGGTCCATTCATAGGTAGTGTGTACCACAAGGAATGAGAGTGTTTTACTGATGCTTAAAGCAATCCCCAGTTCCCTTTTCCAGGCCACTCTGTAATCAAGTTGCATGTGCACATCTTGAAGGCCATACCCCACCTAGATTACCTGTTCTTCCTGATGGTCCCACCTTGGGATTAGGTATAAGTAACCAGCTGGACCTGTCCTCACTGAAAAAGCTAGCAAACATTATGGTGTTTCAGTGATATCAGCTTTTGTGTATAAAAATGGATGTGGAGAGCATCAAAGGCACATATCAAGGACCACTACAGTTCTTGAGGGGTCAAGAACATAATGTAATGACCAAACATACAGAACATATTGATTATATTCAAACACCATTACTCAAAGATCAGCATACAGCTATCATTTTCCCTCTATAGGAAAAGGAAGTGAAGAAAAAAAAATAAAAAAAAGAACACAAGGAAGTCCATTCACCCTACTTTCTCCTTTTAAACTTCTGTACAACTTTGAAAGCCATGATTCCTACTACAATGACATTATGAGTGGCTGGCCAACCACCCTCCCCTGCCTCATCCACCTTGCCCCACAGCAAAGGGGTTGGGCCCAAAAGAAAAGAAAAAAAAAAAAGGGAAAAGAAATGGAACAAAAGGAAGCCCCACAAAAAGCTGGGCCTGGGAAAGCAGCTTCCATCCATGGTCTGCTCCCACACACTGTAAAGCAACCAACAAAATACAGAACCAGGAGCTCAGTTCCACCCCTGGTATGACCAACCTGCATACCATGACTCATTCATTCATTTCTTGTATACCATGGTTACTGTTGCAACTAGATTTCAGATGTTCAATCAACTCCGATAAGGTAGCCTCCATCTGTCATAGAAATCCATTCAGTTCAAAGATTGCTGGGATAAGAATTTCAAAGCTTGTCTCTTCTCAATGGCCTTTGTAATAAAATCAGACAAGTAAATGCCCTGTAGGTGGGACATCTCTTTTATTATTTCTTTACGTTGGGTGTGTGTGCATGTGTGTTTGCTTGTCAGTTTATGCTGATATGTAGATATGTTAAACTTGTGACTAGTACATGCACTGAATTTTTGTGGAAATTGGATGTGGAAGACCCAACTGTAAAAATATAAAAGCAGTTTGAAACTGTAATGAGTAGCAAGCGGAATTATGATAAGCAGTATTTGCCTGCACCATAAATATGGCATCTAAAAAGATGAGAATCAAATTACCTTCATTTTGTGTGCACACTAGGCAGATAATGAAGCCAAAGCATCATAGGAGTTCATGGCTCGAAGTTCCACATCCCTCAGATCACGAAGATGTTCTAAAATCTCCTGAAGAAGATGTATTCCCTTGTCACCTTTCTTCAAGGAACCAATGCAATTCTTAAGAAACTCTCTATCAGCCTCAAGAGCATGTAGCCTCTCATTGATGTTATAAACCTCCTCTTCAATTGCAAGCTTTTTCTGCTCTTCTGCAATATTTGAGATTGTTTCAGGAGAAGCATCTGCTGCTCCTTCCTCGGTGCATATATCATCTTCATTTTCGTTACTAATGGCATCGAAGAGAGGAAGAAGCCGCTTTCCTTTAAAGCCCATGTTTCTTCTTTCACTAGGTTGCTTCCTGTTAGTTTCTAGTTCATCTGAGAAACCGTTCGCATAATCATGTAAATCATCACCTGGAGGTTCACGATGTCCATTTGAAACATGGCCATTTTGATCTGAAACGTGGTCTATGACTTTTGAATCATGAGAGTCCTCACCATCCAATGTAAAAAGTTTACTTTCCAATGCCCTCAGTTGCTCGAGTATGGATCGCCTCTCTTCCTCAAAATCAGCCAATGATTCCTCAAGTGTGATCAGATGCCTTTCAGTGCCTTGATCTGTCCCTGAAATTAACACAGCATCAGATGGAGTATTTTGATTGCTTTCATCGGGACTGTAGGTATGCTCATCTCCTTCCTGGAACTCAAAGGAGAGGTCATCACTGTCTTCAGCACTTGATGAAGCAGATGTTCTGGCCTTACCATTGATCTTATGCTTTGTCATTCGTCTCCTCTCCATGGCCTCATAATGTAGAACCTTATTTCGATAAACTTCGAGCTCCTTCTCCAAGTCTTGTTTCTCCCTCTCCCTTTTTATCATCAGTTCATTCAGGAGTTCTAAGGCTTCCTGGTCATACTCTGACTGTTCGTCCATCATCCGCTGATACTGCAATGCTTCCATCTGCATCGCAGCTTTCTCTTCTTGAAGCCTGGTAATCATTGCCATTGTTTGGTTAGCAGCAATGGCAGCGGCACTTCTCTCTTCCTCGAGCTCAGCATATAATGCACTCAGGGCCTTCCGTTCTGCTTTCAGAGCAGCTTTGAGCTGATCTACAGCCAATGTCTCACACCCTTCAAACTCACTAGCAACACTTCCATCAAGAGACTCTGTTCCTGATTCTCTCCTTCCGAATAAGAACCGCTTATGTAAACCATGAATGCCATCAACCGAAGTTGGTGTTTCAGGTGCCCTCTCCTCTTCAATCTCATTATTTTCTTGGGATACAACTACATCTACATGATCTGGGTTCTCCACTGTAATCATAATTGCTTCAGTTTCAGTGACTGATATTTCTTCAACAAACAAAAGAAATAATCAAGGCATAAGAAAAAAGCATAAGCAGTCGTATATAAATGACAAAAAGTTGACTGTCCATGAGATGGTTAAAAGGGCTGATGTGAAATAGTTACCTTTGTCTGTAGCAGTCGTCTCATTATAGCTCTCTGTTTGTTGATCCTGTGTGTTTTCTGACATTAGAATTGGCTCATGAAGATGTGCATGATCCATGTATTCCTGGTCACATATCTCACTCCCTATAGATATTTCACAATTGGTCTCCACATCGATCAATTTATTTTCTTCTTCATAAGCTGTTGTCATCAATATAAGTTATGTTTGATTTTGGGATGGAGCAATATTGATAAGCATACAAAATAATAACTGACTACTAAATTATTTCTCTAATCACAAATCATCTTACCATGTGTTCTAGGAAGATCTTCCTCGCCCATTAATGATTCCACTTGAATAACAACAGCATCCTTAAGTGTTATGATTGGTGTTGCTAGAGAAGCAACAACTTGATGATCAGATAAGCATTCACCAGTAGGCTCTGAAGCAGAAAGAACTACAGAATTCTGTTCGAGGATGTCATCCCCTTCCAATATATGCAAAGAAGAAACCTTTTCCTCCGCTGAAATGATTCCTAAATCAAGAGTCATGGAATTCTGTTGGGCTCTATCAACATCAGAAAAATTCTCTTCAATGGTATCATCACTCTCTTCGAAAGGAATCAATGTTATTTCCTCATCTGATATGCTTCTTTTATCAAGAGTCACAGCATGCTGTTGGCCTCCTTCCATCTCAGAATCAGCCCTCTCTCCAGCAGAAACCAATGTCTTTTCCTCCTCTGACATGCATATTGTATATTCAAGATCAACAACTTGATGTTCCGCTGAAACATCCTCAGAAGAATTCTTTTTGGTGACATCAGCACTCCCTACAGCCGATGCCAATGTTGTCTCCTCTATGATGCATCCAACATCAAGAACCATCACTTCTTGTTCCACTCCATCATTCCTTAAAGAATTCACTTCAACAATATCAGCCATCTCTGTAGCAGAAAGCAATTCTTTCTCCTCCTCTGCAATGCTCCCGATATCAAACGGCCTATCGTCTTGCTGCATTTCACCATATCCAGAAGAATTCACTTTGAAAACATCAGTCCCTCCTCCAAGAAAAGCTACTGCTTCTCTCTCCTCTCCGATGCTTCCGGTATCAAGAACTTTGATAGCTTCACCAGCATGCCCAAGCTCTCCCTGATCTTGTTTGCCAGACGCATATGCAACATGCCTATTTGTCATGGTCGCTGAGTCAATCAGCTCCACTGGAACCAACCTGTCCTCACCGTGTATGTTCTCTGGATACCGAATGAGGAGTTCCAAAGAAGCATCTTCCACCAATCGGCCGGCATCAGAGAATTCGATGAGGGTTTCTATTTCTTCCACCTCTCTCTCCGAAATGAGAGTGCCTATCGCTTCCATACCACCAAACTTTTCTCCAATTTCCTCCTCCTCCTCATGGCGTCCATCAGCTTGATCTTCAGATACCAACTCCCCGCTCTCCACCTTTTCTTGGCACAAGGCATCATCTTCCCTAAGAACTTTGCGATCGCCCACAACGAACTCATTCACCAAGTTCCCCTTCTGGTCATACTCCACGTTGCCCACGGAAGGTCTAACGAGGAGGTAAGGCGAGTAGAACCCGCTCTCAAGGACGACGTCGCAGCACGAGCACCTCAGATCCTTCTCCCCCTCCTCAATCCGCTTCATCCATGAAAGGACGGCGACCTCAACGGGTCGGGACGAGGAGGAGCAGTCCTCGCACATCTCCCCGGCCTCCGCCAGCCGCCGGTGATGGGAGCAGTAACCCAACTTGGCGACCTCAGCGGCGTGCTCGTCGCAGATGAGGTCACGGAGGGCGCACCGCCGCCGGCCCTCATCGGACTGGAAGAGGTGGTCCACCCGCGAACAGAAGATGCAGGGGGGCTTGAGGCCGAAGTAGTCGGCGAACCGGGCGATAAGGTAGGCGAAGAATCCGTTGAGCAGGAGGAGGATGATGAGGGCCCATTCCAGGATCGCGTATGCCAGTATCAACGCCATCCGGTGGCTGTTCCGGTGCAAAACAGTCGCGAATTTGTTGGCCGCCATGGGATATATATATGGATCGATGAGATCGGGCGATGGATCTAAGACCTTGAGGAGAGCGGACAGGTGATATTGACGGGGTATCTCTTGTCGACGAAGATGGCGATCGGAGACCGGGATAACGAGGTGCCGGCCAAAGGAGACGGAAGAAGAAGAAGAAGAAGAGGAAAGGTATGACCAGAGTAAGAATGAGGAGAAAGAATGGGAGGCATAAACCAAGCTTTGGGTTCTGCGTGATTGCTATTTTGCCCCCTGGCGTCCTGATTGGATCAGACGGTTGAGAGAGTCCCTGCCACGGCTAAGCCACCTTCCGCTTTCTCCCGCTCGGCAAAAGGTAACGTATAGTTGAAGTATAAAGTTCCCAGCTCACGGCCTCGTCTCATCATGGCCCACGAATTTTAAAGCATGGCAGTGTCTGTTCGCTCGGGGTTACGCAGCGGTGGGTTTCACGCGCCACCTGCGCGACTGCTGTGGTAGTTTCCTTCATCCCAGTGCGGGGAATGTGTTCGCTAAAATGTCTGTGAGGGAGTCTTTGGAAAGTTGGGAAAATTTCCTCTAGTCAATCTTCTTAAGGTTTCTTGGATGCTCAGATAAATGTGATTAAGAACAATTGGCATCTTGATGTTTCTATATCCATAAAACCTACTTGTTTTGATGTTTCCTGTGATAAATGCACATCAATAGGTATTCGATTTGTTATATAATGGGTATTGGAATTACGGTTTACTTAAACAATGTTTTCATACTAATATTCGCAAGCTTATCTATAACATGGACGTGCCACATTTCCCTTGTGATCATATAAATGGATATGGAGAGATGGCTTAATAAGACAATCTTGCTTATAAGTGTCCTATAGACATGGACAAATAAGATATGCCTTATGGTCTAAGCTTCGAGATAGACTTTCTACTTTCTGTGAGGTTAACTTGTTCAGGTGTCGGTCTTGCTCACGTCTTATATGTGGGATGAACAACAAAATATTGTATTTAAATATTCTTTTTGTTAATTTGATATTTCTTAAATAATAGATTGGGTGTAATGGGGATGAAGCATATTTGGAAATTTCAAGTGGTTTCGATCTTTCTTCTCGAACAAAAACTTCGGCTAAACCGTTAACCCATTTCGATTTCGATTTCAACTTCAACACATTTTTTTCCTTTTCTATTGGAGTTTAATAGCATATAACGAATGTTATGATGAACTTATATTGTAAAGGATAACAGCAGCATTGGATTCCTTCCTTTCCAATAGCAATATTTTTTTCTTCGGTCAAAATATTTTGACGTCACCAAATGCATAAAATAAGTAACACGCAACGTATTAAATATTAAGGTTGTTTTTATTTTAAAAAAAAGAAAATAATAGACAAAATTAAGGACATTATACCGAAAAAAATCTCTGCATCCATATTCGTTTTTACTTGAGATAATATTTTTTATTTAGATGAAAATATTGTTATATTTTTACTTAAATAACTTGATCATTGATACTATTTAAAAAATTCTTAGTTTTGATAATTAATTATCATAAAATTCTCAAAAAATAAAAACATAATAGTAATTATTTTAGAATCAGATAATTAATATTAAAATTTTATTTTGTAAAATTTTATGATAATTAATTATCGATTTTTTTAAATAACATATGTGATTAAATTATTTCGGTAAAGGATTGAGGATATTTTCGTCCAAAAAAAACTACCCTACGTAAAATTGATTTGAATTAAAAAACGAATGTGGGTCGTCGGTTGGAGCTTTTCGCGGTGAAATTGATTTGAATGAATGGTTGCGGTTAAAGTGAGGGGCCGGTGGACGGATAGATGGGCACACCTACATCTTCGTCGCTCCTTTTCCGAAGCCGAGTCTTCGCTCTCGTCCTCCTTGTGCTCCGGCTCTGTTGCGCGTCGCCGTGATCGAGAAGCCGACGTCGATGGACGTAATCGACCAGGTAATGATATCTCTGTGTGGCCGATTCTTCGTAGTTCCCCCGCGCTGCTTCTCTGTCGTTCCGCCACTCTATCCGGGAAGCGTTAGGGCTTCCAATTAATCATGCCATGCTGCATAATATCTTCGCGGGATTGCAATCGCGGAACCCTCATTAAGAATGCACGGCATGGGGTCGGTTGCTTTTGAGATTGGAAGGAAACTATGCTTGAGTTTGTATTTGTCGATAATTCGTCCGACACATTTCTTGGCTTGCATGCGAAGAAATTCAAGAACGGTATTGGCTTGCTTATTATTGTTTGGTTGATTGTGTCGCCAATTTCTGACGTTGATCAATAGCGTGAGTAATTTATCCATCTTATCTACCCATTGGACAAGTGCTCTTTGTAGACTGGGCTTCTATTTATCGATTTGCATCTTGAAATATTAGATGGTGGATTTACTCTGGTTGTTCATCACTTTGTGCAGGAGTTACACAGATTCAAGCAGATACAAGGATGATATCGATTAGAGTTTTTGAGCTCAACGCTTTGATCCATTTGGCTGGTAACAGTTTACTTCTGTTATTAAATTAAGTTATATCTATTCAGTATTATCTTATTCATAGATCATCTATCTATTCTGACTAATATCGACTGGTTTCTCCTGGAATATAATACTCTCTTTGTCCACTTACATCGATCTGAGGTTTGACAAAGACTATAATGTACAGGATGGTAGTGCTCTGTGAAAAGATCATGAAGTTGCACCTGGAGACCTGGCTGCAGTTGTTAGTTTTCTCATTTCTGGAGTCAGGTCAATTGAGCTACCATGAGTTTGCAAATAAACTTTTCATCAAATCTTTTGACACCTTTTAATCGGTATCTAAGCTATGCATCCATGCAAAGTTTCAATCGATACAAAGACTAGAATGTACAGGATGGTTTTTTTTTTCATAGGCTAATATATTTGGTAAAAGAAACTAATATATTAAAGTTTAAGCAATTTATTTTTTGATGCAGACCAAAATTACTATACAACACACAACAAAACAATCTCAAACTTCTCCAAAATGGCAGATGACCCTGATTTTCTTGTCAATGAATTGTTATTTTTCTTATATGATTTAGATAAAGAACGTTGAGAGGACCAAAAAATTTTGATAAGATATAAGATAAGAAGCTCATATAATCTAGGCTTAATAGCATCCCCGAGTCAGTAAATTATACAGATTTGGTATATGAATTGGTCCAGAGTATTTATAATTAATTATTAAATAATGTGAATTTTTTATCAATAATTATTAAATTCAGAAGTTGAGGTATATGGCTTAGTTTTGATTGTTACTTTCTTAAGGAAGCAACATTGAAGTGGGAAGATGAAGATTTTCCATAGGTTTCTTCTTTTTAAAGACAACACTCGGATGATATGGCAAATAAGGCAAGAAATTGGAGGTTGGGATATTTGAAGGAAGACTTTTGACCTCAGTTTTCTAGTTGTTAGTTTTAGAATTTGCAAGTTTCTTGATCTGGGGATATAGGGTGTGTAATCCTCTATTTCCCTTATCAGTTCTACACCCTTCCTGAGCAAAGATAGCCACATCTTGAATGTCAATTTAATCCACAGTATTTAATCCATTTCAAGGGGTCTGAAAAGTTGCTTTGATTTGTTAAATAACCAAAATAGCTCTAGCCAACAAACTTGTATGTGCCAGATCTTGATGATTGAGATCTAAAACATGAGGCATAATCACCATCTCTTCTATTTAAGTCTCTGATGTTTCTTCATAAATCTGCAAGTACATGGATGTGAGCTGGTCCATGGTGCACATGAAAAGACATACAGAGTTGATGATATCATTTCTACCGACCCACTATAATACTTTGTAACTCTGCAAATTTTACTCGTTGGTTTAGGTTATTGTGGAAACCTAGCATATTCCATTAGAAAGATAAAAAACCTTAAAATGCTAAATTACTTACACCGATGTCTCTTTATGAAAAGCTACTGCAAGGATCCCTATGGGATATTGCAAAGAGAATTAAATCCCTACAGACGAACCAAGTTGAATGGAGAGAAGAATCTGATAAGAGGTATCATCTAGAATCTTTATTTGCAAACTGTGCAGTTCTTATGGATGGTCACTGTACTTGATATTACTTAGTTCACATTGGTGGTTGGTTATTTGGTTTTCATTGTTTTGAAATTGTGTTATATTTTCCTCCACATTCAAAAAAGATATACTGATCCAAGATTTTAGAATGCAATTTCGATTACGAACCAGCTTCTGCAAGAATTAGGTGGATAAATTACAACCATATTTAATCTGCTCCGTAAATCACGTAGGAGTGAACCAAAGCCTGCAGGTCTCTGACTTGAAGACATAAAACCAAGTGATGTTGCTTTTTCCCTTGCTATTAATCTGATCTTATAACAACAGTCATTACAGTCGGGAAAAAAGATCAGAGTGGCAGTGTGCCAGCTGAATCGATCTCTCATGTTAGTGGCCTTCTTTTTTAACAGATTGATTATGGAGTTATTTGGAGGATTATGCCCAGTATGATGTTTATGCACTTCAAGATTCATCAGTAAGTATTGACCTCTAAATTATGTGAGCACGCTTTTTACTCTAGTCTACAAATTTCTGAAATTTGCATACTGTTCTTGCAATTATTTTTACTATTATGTTTGTACATTATATCTTGAATCATATGATGTATTAGTCTGTATGCTTGTTTTATTATGTTATTGGTGTAACATTACCTTGAAATTGATTTCTTACCTATATATTGTGTCGTAATATTAATACAAATTATTATAAAAAAAGAAAACATTTAGAATCAACATTTTGTTTCTATGTGGTGACCTATTTGAATTTCATGAGATCAGAAGTCTTTCCCCTCAGTCAATAATATGAGGTTTTTAATATTTTATTTGTAACAAAAATTTTAAATTACCCTAATTGGGTTGAATCAAATGATATAGTCAAATGATATCATTAGTGGATTTTCCTTATATATAAATTGTAACAAGAGCAATTAATATTGCCATCATTCATGATCTCATTTAAGATATATGTAACTAAGAAATTGTAATTAGCGATTAAAGATTAAAATTGAATAGAAAAATATAATTTAGGATTAACTATAAAATCAAGTTTATATTATAGAAATGCCTAGTAGTAGAAGGTGATTATTTAGAACTATAATATTCTTTTTTACTTTTATCAATTTTTTGTTTGGGACCAACCCAAGTCACAGATCATGTTTTTAGTTTGATAATCTCCTTTTGTTCTTGTCTATACATGTTCTTCTGAAAGGATATCATTAAGAATTTCTTTAAAAAAATATTATAAGTCGAGCTAGATAACTTGGAAGCTAAGTAATAATGGATATCACCATATTTTAAATATTGACTGAAACTGTTCGTTTTAGTCTGGATTCGAATGTTTTATAGTCAGATTGGCTTGTAAATTGTTGCAAATTAGCTAATCTAAAGACACTGAACTGCTTGTTAGAACAGGATAGGCAACAAAACATATCTTTAGGGCTTTAATTTAGTAAGACTTACTAAACGTAAAGCATGATTAAGATACTAGTTAGTAGAAATTTATGGTGGTTGCATTTGTTGTATCCTTCTTCTTTATGCAAATTGGTTTGTCAACTTAACATAATGGGTTGGGGTTGACATTGATCGTAAAGCTTAGAGCTTGAAAGAGACCCATTAGAAAAATATGGCTAGGCTGCCAGACTACGTCTTAGATATACTTGATTAATGCAGTTTCCTACTTTTGTGGCCTTTTCTTTTGTATATGCTGCGAATTACTGTGACAGCGGCAGGTGGCCATAGAACAGATTAGGAGCACCAACCACGCTTCTCTCCCATCTAACTTTCCCTCTAGTTTGTTATTGTTTGAGGTGTGGTAGGCTGCTCCTACTTTACTTGTTATTTTTTTTAAAGATAAGTAGTGTGGTAGGCTATTCCAACTTTATTTGCTAGTTTTTTTTAAGATAAATAATGAAAATAGTATTTGAATCCAGAACATTACGATGTTGCGATAAGATCTTTACCAGATAAATTAGTTAGCACATTCATAAGATGAAGGTAGATCATCGAGGAACTTAACTAAATTATGCTGTAATTTAAGTTAAAGAAAAGAATGAGGTGTGGATCTTGATCGCCTTCATCAGGGCCGCATTAGATGATCTAACCTAGAGGTTGGATCCAGTCTGTGGCCAACCTATCCTGTCCCGTGATTGAGAGTTAGAAGGAGAATATTAAAGAAAGCCAAAGATCAAATGCGCAGAGCCAAAAAGGCCAATTTGGGATGTCAATTCGGTCCTTGTGGATGACCAAATGGCAATTTCCATTAACTAAGTTGACCTCTCTTTTACACGTGAATACTTGGTTCTCGATTCCCTCTTCTACTCGAGCAATGCTCGTGTCATCAACATCGGCCATGACATGCTCGATGTCGATGCGATCAGTGCTGTAGATGAAATCGCTGCTGCTTGTGCCGCCGCTATCCCCTCTGTTTACTGATCGGTCGTCTTCGGTGATGGAACCCGTCGCCGGGAGGCTGTCCTCCCCGGCGTCGCTTCTCACCGTCACCCAACCGTCATTCCACGTCCAACTAGGAGCGCCGCCTCCGATCAAGCACTGCATCCTCTCGGATGGATCCTCCGATCGTTCTCCGACCGCCTCGTCGCCCTCGTCGGCGAGCGACTCCCAGAAGGCCTGATCGAGAGTGCTCCTGGGTGAAACGCGGTCGTAATTTGTGCCGGAGTCGGGTCGAGGGCACGCAAAGCAAGCGGCAACAAATGGGTGTCGGAGAAGTTGCTCCGCCGTCCACCGCTCCCGGGGATCCCTTCTCAAGCACCTGCTCAGGAAGTCCTTCCCCTCGGCGGAGATCCAGCTGGGGAACTCCGGTACGTCGGCGGAAAAGGCGATTCGGTGGAGGGCACTGACGGGGTCCGCCATGTGCGGCCATGGCGGCCGCCCCGTGGCCATCTCGATGGTTGTGCAGCCTAGGGCCCAGACGTCCGCCGGCGCGCTCTGCTCCTCCCCTCGCGCCACCTCCGGCGCCATGAACATGGGCGTGCCCCTCGGCTGATGGCGTTCTTCGTCACCATCAACCTTACGCGCGCACCCGAAATCGGCGATCTTCGCCCGCCCATCGGAGCAAATTAGAACGTTTTGGCTCTTCAGGTCGCAGTGGACGACGCCGTTGGAGTGGAGGTAAACCAGTCCGCTGAGGATGTCGTGAAGGTAGGACCGGATGGCGAGCTCGTCGAGCCGACCGCTCTGCCTCTTGATCTCATCGGATAGCGAGCCTCCGGGGGCGTACTCCATAAAGAGATTGTAGTGGAAACCAGCGCCGGGCGCGTGCGGGGGGGCGACATCGAACCCCAAGTAGGAGACGACGAAGGGGGAATCCAGCGCGGAGAGGAGCCTCTGCTCCCCGCGTAGGGAGCAAAGCTCCGAGGACTTGACCGCAAAGACCTGGCCGGAGGCCATCGAAGTGGCGAGGGAGACGGTAGCGGAGGCTCCGCGGCCGATGATCCGGCCACGGCGCCACTCACCAATCTCCATGGCTCAAGAGAAGGCGAATAGTCACCGAGGTGTTCGACGTGTGACCTCGTCTTGAGAAAGAACGGAACTCAGCGAGGACCTTCACATATATATATGTGGGTGGAAGTTTTCTGGGTTGGTTTCTGGCGTGCGCGCTTTGATTCTCTTCTTACTTGGGCGGCCACAGAAAGTCGCCGCTGGCCCAAGGCGGCCGTGCACGCGCCTGTTGAAGTCAATCAGTACATCGCTCCCTGACCACCTCCCAAACCGAGCAAAATAAATCTGCATGGAAAAGTAAAAGACACATGCTCCACGACATGCAGCAGAGCAGCTACCTTTCCAACACGCATGGCACGTGCAGCCAAAGCTGCTTGATGTGTTAAGTAGCTATTTCTCAATCCTATACTTATCTTCGTAGCGGTGATGCCAGTGCTGGCTTGAAGATAAAGGGTGGATATGCCGCCTATTAAAATTGTGTACAGAAGAGTGGAGTAAGTGGAGAGTGGTAGATGCTGTTAATTTATTCCCATATGTGAGCATATGCTTGATAGGTGATCTACCAAGACTTCAAGAGGTTGGCATTGCGTCTCGCAATTGTTGACGATTAGATTAGATAGATTCATGGCACCTAGCTATATTCTTGGATTGATCCATTAGGATTGGCTTTATTATGTACCGCCTTTAGGTGGCCCTGTTTGTATAGGTAGAGAAGTTCATCATGCACTTTGGAGTCTGATATGAGTGGGCACGGGAACTGTTGCAATGATGGGAGGGAGAAGTACTTTCTGGATGTCGAATTAATTGGACAAGTGAAACTTGAATGCGGACAGAAGAGATGGGAGGAAGAACGTTGGTATCTACAAGTAGCCGCCGGCTTATTCTTAATGGCCTTATGATTGGTCGTTATATCGAGTCATGTTGGTGTTACGTTCGAATCGAATTGGTGAACTACATTATGTGCAACCCAAAAGTTTAGGATCGGTATTAATTCAACTCAAAAGCTTAAGGTTATTGAATTATGAATAATTTTATTCTTTCAATTCTTACTAATATCATACTATCCTCTTAATTCCCCTTTTAATATTTTCTTAAGTTTGAAACTTTCTCATGAGAAATTCCAAGGGGTTTGTCAAAAGCTCGGAGTAGACCATATAAATGGCAATGGGGAATTTGGAAGGAGTCAAAACCATCTCATTGAACATGTCGTTTGTGACAACCGTTGAAGTCATCGCAATTTTTGTGATTTATTTAACATGCATGATCGTCAAAATCTTACTAATGGGGTAGACGGTGGGGAAGTAAGGCAGCAAATCAACAGAAAATTAATGTTGGCTAATAAATATACAAATCTTCGAATGAAACAGTTCGTTTTTATGAGTAATCAATCAGATGCAAATTCCATGTAGTATCTGTTTCGGTGAAGTAAAGAATTTAAGAAAGGCATGGGTGCGAATGATGGGGTCACACCAAACAAAACGCACGTTGCCGGCGGAATTAAACGGTCAAACTCGTTGCTCACGTGGTGGGAGATCGAGGTCGATGTTGGAGCTCGTCGCAGGTGCTCTGAATTCAACCCACCAAATAAAAGAGCGGTCAAAGCCTGGAGTACGAGGCATTGGATTTGACTGGGTTCGTTGTTGTTCTTGGTGTGATGCGACTCCACCGGCTCGGATTTTGACCACTGCTGGTTGCGAAATTGAACGTGGGGATTGACCCAAAGTACGACTCAGCGTCCCGTCAGGTAATGTAGTCTCGTGATGTAGGGTGTTCCATTTGTCGTTGTTCTTTTTCCAAATAAAAATTAAAATTATAAAAATGATCCCAGTACGTAAGGTTTTTACAAAAATAAGATTCGAGGATGCTCGATATGCACAGTTAATTACATATTATTTTTTATAATTAATTATTCTTAATATTTCGAATCGTATATTTTTAAAAATTATATTAAGATTTTTATACTTAGTAAAACATTGAGATTCTTATGTAGGATTAAAAAAGAATTTTATAAGATTAAAAAAATAGAAAAATTAAATTAAATATTTCACTTTTATAAGTATAGATATCTTAATGTAACTTTTGAAGGTATAAATAATGAGAAGCTAAAGATAACTAATTACATAAATAATCTATAATTAATCCTGAACAAAACTATGTTCATAGATAAACATACCATCATTGAGAACCAATCTAATAAATTTGCTCCTACATCTTATCCATTTCATTAGGTGTCCTCTAAAATAATTCAGATATATATATATATATATTTGAGGGTTTAAAACTTAATTCGATATAATTTCATGATGTATAAAATATACTTATTAAAAGTTATTATTTAAAATATTTTTAAAAATATTAACTAACTGAGAAAGATTTCGATAAATGATTGAAAGGTGTTCGAATTCATCTTTCATCATTTATCCTTAAAGTTTTTTCATAACATAAGACATTAACCCAATGCCCATTGAAGGCAACAACATCTGATCTCTAAAAACAATTTTTAGGATGACAAATATGCTAAGATTGATGCATTCATATCATTTAAGTTGACATCTGTCAGTTAATTCCCCTAAATTAATTGAGATGTACAAAGTGAAAAGTGACCTAATGATATCGACATGCAGAACATGTTCGTCCACCTCATATACCTATGTGGCCCTTCGTCATCATAATCTGATTTGATGAGATAATTAATGTATTAATTACTCTAAAATACATAATTAATTTGTCTACGCGATCATCTAACAACGAGGTTTTGCTTCGAACGCAAAAGGCTAAATGATGTGCTTAAGCTCGTAAACGAAACCAGCATGCACGTACCATAACCAAACACTGGCATCAAAGACTAAATGTGCTATAAGTTGGATGTTCCGGTGGTGTGTGTTGCTGCTCCTTGGTCTGTCTCTTCAAGTATTCTCTAATGGTCGATGATGCTATCTTCAAACGCAGTCGCCGGAGACTATCCAACTGTACCCTGTGGGCTTCTTTATCCCTGAGTTCTGCAGCGCTTTCTTCATTCCAGCAGCATCGTCCCATCGTCCGGCCCCTGCGTATATGTTCCTCAGAACCATGTAGAGGCCGGCAGGCCAAGGCTGAAGCTCAATCAACTGCTTCCCTACACCATCTCCAAGCTGCACGTTCTCATGGACTTTGCAAGCCCCCAGAAGAGCACCCCAAACCGAGGCGTCGGCTTCGAAAGGCATCCTCCTAATGAATTCCATCGCCTCCTTCAAGAAGCCAGCCCTTCCCAGGAGGTCGACGACGCACCCGTAGTGCTCCATCAGCGGCACCACCCCGAATTCGGTGGACATCGACTCAAACCACCTCAGACCCTGGTCTACAAGCTTTTGCATAGCGCAGGCTGTCAACACGGCCACGAACGTCACGTGGTTCGGCCGCAGCCCTGAGGCTGTCATTGCATCAAACAGTTGTAGGGCACTGACCGCCCTCCCGTTCCGGGCTAACGCCGAGATCATCGCATTCCAAGTGCACACTTCCTTCTCCCTGGTTGCTTGGAAGACATCTGTGCAATAATCCAAGTGACCGTGCTTGCTGTACATGTCGATCAATGCGGTCCCTACGAATCCCGTCAACGGTGCTTCGTTCCGCACGATGAATCCATGAATCTCCAAGCCTCTAAACAGAGCTCTGTGGTGATCCAAATTAGCACATGCGGAGAGGACGCTAACCAACATGGCTTCGTTGGGTATCAAGGGCACGTCCTTCTGTATGATCCATCTCCTGAAGAGGTCGATTGCCTCATGGAACTCGCCGTTTCTAGCGTACCCATTGATGAGGCTCGTCCAGGAGATGACATTCCCGTCGACCATGCTTTCAAAGAGCGCGATGGCAGACCCGAGATCTCCGTGGACGCAGAGCGCGTGGAGCATCGAGTTGCGGGAGGCCAAGTCCGGTTGAGGCAATTCGTCGAACGTCTTCCGAGCGGAACCGAGATCGCCGACTCGCGCGTAGAAATCGACGAGGGAGCAGTTGGTGAAGTCGTCGAGGAGGAGGCCTCGGCGGACGGCTTGCGCGTGAATGGCACGGCCGGAGGAGGGGGAGGAAGCGGCGTCACCGGCTTCGGCGGCGGCTTTGAGGAGAGAGGGGAAAGTGTGGCGGTTGGGCCGGACGCCATGGGCGAGCATCTGGGCGAAGAGCCGGAGAGAGGTATCGGGCCGGTCTCGGTGGCGTAGGCAAGCCCGTATTAGGCAGTTGTAGAAGAAGATGGCGCTGCTTCCCTGCCGTATGGGAAGGAGGCCGCGCGGTGGGGAAGCGAGGTGGAAGCCAGTGGTGATGAGAACGGCGTGGATTTGGTGCAGCCTCTGCGGGTGGCTGTGCAAGTTTTGAAGCAACAACTCGAAGCATGGCATGCAGCGACGACCAACCCACCGGCTTCTAACTCGCCAAGGAGACGAAATCGTGGCCGGTACGGAATATTCTAGATCTTTATATCACTTTTTTTTTTCCTTCATACCTGAAATATCTTATCCACCTATTGTTTTCCTCTTTTTCTTCTTTTTCCTATGGATCGATCCTTAAGATTAACTGTTCCAATTGCAATATTTTTATATTATACTATAATATTTTTAGTAATACTTTAAAAATACTATTAATAAAATTAAAAAAAATACTATATTTGTTTTACTAGTATTACTAAAAATATATCAGCATAGTATCAAAATGTAATGTAAAATTTATATAAAAATATTATAACATAGTCTAAAAATATTATAATTAAATATTTTCATCCTACAAATAGATCGATCCGAAAAGGAATCAAAAGGATATTCTATGGATTAGATAAAAAAAATATACTGAATTAGAGTTCTTTTTTCAAAAATTCGCCCATATTTTTTCATAATTTTTAATTACTTTATTTTGTCTATTTGATGTCATCAAATAGATAAATTCAAAAAAAATTAAAAATTCCATTAATTATCATTAATAAAATATTAAAAATGAGATTATATGTGATGACATAATAACCCTTCATTTTCATTTAATTATATGGAGCTCAACGAGCAGCGCTAATTACATGGACGCATTTATTGGCATTGGAACCAATAGATTAAGAGTCTAATCTGCCTGAGATTAAGAGTGGTGTGACTTAAGCGTAGTCACACAGCCCATATAAGCAGGTCTTGTTGCACCGGTTGAAGCAGCTCCCGCAGTGCTTCTTGTCGACGGCCAAGTTGACGCACTTGCCGCCGCAGCACGCCTGCGTGAACTTACACAGCCTGCCGCACTCGCCGCAGTTGAAGCGGTCGCTGCCCGTGTCGACGCACTGGTCGCCGCAGCAGCGCTGCCCCGGGCTCCCGGCGCTGTAACAGGCCGAAGGATCGATGCTACACTTCTTCTTGCCGTTCGCGTCCGTCGCCGCCAGGAATCGGCTCTTCCGGCCTCCGCCTATGTCTCCAATGGCTGTCGGAGCGAGAGCTACGGTTATGGCTATCGCCACGAGGATGACGGTGGCTTGCTTCATGGCAGGAAGACGCTACTATCGCAGTGTAGAAAGTTAGGGTTAGAGAGGGGGGAGGGGGAATACAGGGAATTATAAGAGAGGAGATAAGGGCGGGGGAAGTCAGATCTCTGTATCTGGATGAGTTGCAGTGCAGAAAGCTTAGAGAACATTGAAAGCAAAGGAAGGAGAGTCGTACTAAAGGGTGGGTTTCCACAGCAAGCTACGTAGCCGCAGCCAAGCGGCTCATATTTACACAAGCACATATATAACCTCTTCTCTCCGTGGTGGTGATGAGTGAAGAGTGTGGTTGCAGGCATTGTGTTCTCGTGCAATGCAAGGTTAAGGGTAAGACAATAGCTTGTGTTACACACGCAGACAAGATCTGAGAGTTGCGTTTAGTTCTTGTTATTAGAAATAATTAAGATCCTCATTATTGTTTTTTCTTATAAGAAGACTTGATATAATCCACATTTTGTTGCATATAGACAAATAATGCGTAGGTGATGAAAATTGGAGGACAGTAGTAGTAAGTAATAAAAAAATAAAAATAATGGCAAATGATAATTAGCCATGACTTTTAATGCTGGAGTTATGTGTCTTTAAATAAATTAGCAGTTTTTTTTACAGGAAGAAAAAGTCATTAGAAGATAATCAAGATTTTCAGACATAACATGTTAGATTATATAATTTATTTAATTAGATAAGATATATTATATATTTGATTGAATTTTTATTATAGCTATCGATAACAATAAGAAAGACTAATAGTAATGAGATGTTGACCCGAAGGATTCTCTTGATTATTTATTTTAGATCCTTTGCTATCACTTATAAATATACAAAACCTCCTACATACTAAATATGTGATATGACATTATATTATACATCGAGAGATTATAGATCTTTATCGCTTATAATGGTCGAGGAGAAGAGAAGTCAAGTATAGTTCTCCTTGTAGATCAACATAGCTGTTTCTTTTGGATCAGACGATAGTGCATTTGTAGATCATATAAAGATTTTCTGAATAGCATCAAAACGTATAGAATCATAATATTTGATCTATCATTATTTGATTTCAGTTTATAGTATTAAGATTTTATGTATAATAGCATAATTATAATTTTTTATACTTACAATTGGTATTAGTGTTTTGAAATTGAATACCATAAATCATTAAAGTATGTCATATCTATTTTTTGTTTACATATGTTTGCTTACACTCTTCGCTTGCGAAAGTGTTATCTAATTTTGATTGTACGATGATTGAACAAATTGTTTGTGTTGTTGATCTACATTTTTTATCTTGTACATCATGTCATCTACTTGCGAGCTATGTAAGATTTCTCATGTTTGATCAACGAACTATCATTGACAGCTTATTATTGGCAATAGCATTATTAAGGGTGGTATCCTCCGATGGTTGTCGGCCTAATCAGAGGCAATGATTGCATATAAGTGTTGATGTACACAGCGGAAGCGTGATGGGGTACGTAGCCAATGATGGTCGCATGCATGATTGCAGCAACCTGTGTGCAATTGCCTTACAGCAATGGACCTTCCTTGGTCACAAGCAACTACAAGTATCATTTACTGTGGATGCAATGCTACCTTTGATCGATGGTTGCAGTTAAGCCACTGCGATGGCATTTGTTGGCTACGATAGGAGATGATTGGACGTTGAAGCCACAGTTCCCAACGAATGTGCGATAGATACGTGAGCACAATCGCACATCACAATATCTATAGGGGTGGTTGATGCATGTGCACAGCTACGTAGTGGGACGATGGTTGACAATGCTCGGTCATTGGCTCATGGTCACAGAGGTGTTCTGTTGATAAGGAACTCATGCATACTGAGAACAGCCATGTGTGGGCGTGACAACATGGCGCATCGACTAGTGAGGTCTTGGTCAGTCACATAAACAGTCATGCAAGTGCAATGGTAGTAGGCAAGGCACAAGTGGCAGACAACCACGTACCATGGCATCTGAATGCCTCTCATTTGTCGTGGTCGATAAGAGAAAATAAAATAAAATAAAAATTAAGGGTTTCTTCATTTATATTATAGTTTTGTTCTTATAAATCCTTTAATTATAGTCTTTAGAGACAATTCGATAGAAATTATATATTTTCATTATATATCCCAATAAATTTATAGTTTTACCTTTTAGAAATTATATATTTATGACTTATTTTTAATCATACTTGATCGTAACTGCATTTTGATTACTTGATTGAATTTAGATTCGGTCAATCATAATTTGATCAAATTTGAAGAATATCATATTTTGATTATTTTTTTTTGTTTTGATCAATTTTAATTTTGATTGATCTAATTGGGTTGATGTTTAGCTTAATTTTAGGCCTACCCAATTAAATAGGGTTCACTAATCTAATTATACATATATATATATGTATATATATGTATATATGTATATATATGTATATATATATATACATATATATATATATATATACATATATATATATACATATATACATATATACATATATATATATATATATATATATGTATATATATATATATATACATATATATATATATATATACATGTATATATATATATACATGTATATATATATACATACATATATATATATATATACATATATATATATATATATATATATATATATACATACATATATATATATATATACATATATATATATATATTATAGAGATGAAAAGAGAATTAGGAGATTAATCTTACATTGATAAAATTGGATTGGCTCGCATATTTATAAGTTTAAAATTTTGAATTAGATCGATAGCAGATCTAATGTATGTTATCCCTAATCGATTTGATTTAAACTCATCCTACTGTTTTTTTGGTTCAAAGAAGAAAACATCTAGAACTTAGATTGCGTGTTTTTGGCTTGTCGGCAAATTCAACTTTGGTCTTAGTTCATAGATTCATTCGTGCACGTAATTACCTCGACAAGTCCACTTTGTGAGGATCTAAGGGGATCGAGTGTTAGCATTCATGCATTCCCCGACATAGGTTAGCTTTCGAGACATTTGATGGGACCTCAATTTGAATGGAGAAGATAATAGGATGATCCAGTAATCGTTCCAGAGCATAGATGAAACCAACGAGTTACACCATGCCACTCGATCTACCAATCGCAAGATCACAAAATGAACGTCCATTAATTAATTATTTTTGAATGGTTCCATATCGTAGATCGAGTCAGCTTCTCGTGCATCTTACTATGGATTTGTTTATCTTAGAATCACATGGTGAATGAGTGGAAGATGACGAGCACAGTTCTCGTCTCAGAATGATCCAAAGTTGTTAGGTTGAGAAGTTTGTCACACTTGTCGTCTTTCGAATCTATTGGCTCCTATTTGTCACATGGAATAGCTGGATCTTGCCGAGCAACTTCCTTGAGCTACGACTGGGGTGTTCGATCTAACAACGGAACCTGTCTTACTCATACTGACGCAATACTCATCCAAACCTTGGATTGCGACTATAAATGTCCTGGATGCTGGCCAATCCTGATGCACAGATCGGATAACAATGGCGAGTTCAGCTGAACAAGGAGACAAGTACCGGGATTTCATGTATGGCGAGGGTGAAAAGGACACCGTGTGGAGGTTCGGAGCTCCTCCGAACTATGATGTCGTCAACAAGCTTTTCGAAGAAGGTCGAACGCAGGTAAAACCATCGCCTCTTTCTTCGCCTGCTCTTGCCTTAGACCTCTCATCTCTGGGGATGGATACGTGGTAGGTGTGGCCGGTGGGTTCGCTGGAAGAGAGGGTGCAGCGGCTGGTGAAGACATGGGAAATGGAGTTGGTCCACAAGGTGCGGCCGGAGGACTACAAGTCCATCAATCCACAGAAGTTTCGGCTCAGCCTTAATGGTGATTCTTCACTCCGCCAGTAGCTGAAGTGACTACTTTGATCCGAACAAAGCATGTGAAGTAGTGTTAATTGCATGCAGGAAAGGAAGGACTCACTGTACAACAAATCCGGGACATGGGAGGAAGCTACAACGCCTTCCTGCAGACCAGCCTGCCTCCAGAGCTTCGGATCTACGACCCGTCGGTGGAGACGGCGGAGTCGTCTGGGAAGGAGTTCGCCACCACGTTTCCTCGTGGCTTCGCTGTGGAGATCCTCCAAGTCCTCAGCGGCCCGCCTGTAATCGTGTACAAGTTCCGCCACTGGGGCTACATGGAAGGCCCGTTCCACGGCCACGCCCCCACCGGCGAGGTGGTCCAGTTCATTGGAACCGGAATCTTTCACGTAATCTCTCTCTCTCTCTCTCTCTGCTGCTTCAATGCTTTCTGTGGTCTACTGTTTGAAGATGCTGACTGTTACTGTTCGGTAGGTGGATGACGGGATGAGGGTGGAGAAGGTGGAGTTCTTCTACGAGCGTGGAGACTTTCTTGCCGGCTTCCTGAAAGGTGGGCCACTGGAGAGCATCTTAGCCTCTGGTTCGCGCTGCCCTATCATGAACGCATAGTGGGACGGGCGACAAAGACCGAAACAAGCTTGTTGTTCTGAACCAGCAAGTCTTTAATGTTGCTTTTGCGTGTCAATAATTGCATTGGTCGTTTAACATCAGCTGTTTCGATCTTAAATAAAATTCAACGCTGTTATCCAACTGCTTTGTGGCCTTTCTTGATATCAAGATTCTCAATATCTTCCCCCCTTCCCGAATAGTCAAACTTTGTGCGTTAAACTTTATCAGCTGTGGCGTGTGTTCACCCGAGGACGAGTCTCATTTCCATCTTGATGTGTTGGTAAGTTGAAAGTGACCTGATGATGTTTGACTATATGCCAAGGAGACCGGTCCAAGCAAGATTGATCACTACCCAAAGCTTTTGGACTCTCCTCGTGTGGCAAACGACTTTTCCTGAACGCATTTTAAGATATTATTTGTGCACATACTCCGAGAACAGAGAAGATACTTCAATACTAAATATTCTAATTTATCGATCTTTCTTTCCCTTTGTCTCATCTCTTCTCTTAATTATCTAAAAATAATTCATGACAAATTTAAAATTCTAATTTTAATTATAATATTTTTTTATCTTAACTAAGTCTCATAAACTAAAATTTTATCTAATTATATATTTTTATTTAATATTCTAATATATATATATATAATTTATGTGTACGGAGGAAGAAGATAAACCATTATTGTTGGCCTCGGGGCGCGGGAAAAGAGCGGGTCTTTTTTGGGGTGGCGATGGGCAAGTTTCGTAGGCTGAGGGCAGGCCACATGTACCCCTAATAAAGAAGGCCATGGCGCTTCTCCCCTTGTCCTCGTCCTTGCGATAATGACCCCTCCTTCCACCATTACTGCACCCATTGCTACAGACGCTGGTTCTTCATATATGCACCAAACCCCTTCGCATTTCCTTCACCACCGCACAGTGGCTTTAGTGCATGGTTGATGTTTGTGGTTCGTTCCGGTTGTAGGGCACGATGAAGAGGCATCCACTTCCGTCTTTCGGATACTGGGATTACTGTGACGAGCTCCTTTCCGCCCATTACTTCGAGTCAGCAGTGCAGGCTGGAGTGATCCGAGGCCATTATTTTGGCGAAGATGGCGATCTCTTTTACCACAGAAAGGTCATCATTACTACTGATCTCATCCTCTAATCCGGAAACCTTCAACAACATCTCATGACTTACATCTATCTTGCTGTAGGTGATCAAAAAGGTCGGTAATGCAGGAGGAGAGAAGCAGCAGCATGGCAAAGAGCAGCAGAGGAAGCAAGTCAAGGTCAGTGACATGAAGCTCCAAACCACCCCAAGGAGGCCTCGAGCTCTCAAGGCTGTGGATGAAGACCTGTACAAGATCCCACCTGAGCTCCTCTACCAAAAGCCCAAGCGGGTATCTCCTGCTCCTGTTCTTCCACTTATACCAGCATCGATACAACCACAGTTCAATTTTTGGGTGTTGATGTGATCGTTTACAGAAGCGGTCGTTAAGGAAGCTGTGGTCGGGATGTATGGGAATCAACAGCGTTGCCTGAGAGGATGCAACGGTGATGGAGTGAGGAGGAGGACTGCACTGCATGCAGAAGCTTTAGCGTCAACAGGGGGTCTATTTTTGTACTTATTGCAGCTGCTGCTGTTGTCTATCGATGTGATGTGATATAACGTTGGAACAGTGAGTTGGTCAGAAGTGAATGGAAGCATTTAAATATGTTTTGGTGGTGTTATATGGTTGAACTCAATGGAAGATCATAGACTAGCTGTATAGTGTTAGCCATTATCAAGTAACAACGGGAGATCCAAATGCATATCAATGAATACAGCACTGCAATTTCCACAATGTTTGTTGAAAGATCCAAAAACTTTTGAGAAATGATGCTTACAATTAATATTATAATTTGACATATTTATAAGAGATAAATTTAGAGGATAGGATAGACTTTTTTCTCTTATGAGCACAATAACAAATAAATTTTAAAAAGAATATTTTTTTATAAAAAATATTTTATTAATATAATATGTCTAATAGACTCCTTTGTCATCTTCGAAGGCCAATATGACATCTTCTATTTCATATGTCGAGTTTCGATTAATTAAAAATAATAATTATATCATTAATTAAAAAATTATTTTTATTTATCAAATAATCAATACATATTTTAGTAGAGAAAATAAAAAATAAACAAATCATTATCATTCACAATCAACAAAAACTTCAAACGACGTATCAGACTTGATAGATATTTCTACCCAATACTCACACGCCCCTCAATACTTGTAGCATCATCAACATGGCACCTGGAATCCTTTCTCCCGTTCTCTCTGCCATCAAGTTCTCATCATTTTGAGACCTGCAAAGCTGCCAAGGAGTCAGTTTTCCATCAGCACTATCTGCATAAGAAAAGCTGGCTTACTGTGTCTCCCTGAAAGGCTGTCTCTGTCGTACCTCTTTTGGTTCCAACTCACCATATTCTCTATCCAGCTTAAGATTTGGACATGGTGAAAAGGCTGGTGATCGGATAAGTAATGGTGATGGCAAGGACCTACTTTATCTTAGTAGTTAAAGTTGGGGTGCTTCGTGTCCATGGAACTTGCTTGATGCTGCTGATAGATGAGGACAGTAACATAATGTTGGAGCATTGCTAAAGGTGTCAGTGATATCGATGAGGTTTTGTTGGGTGAGAGAGAGGAGAATTTAAAAAAAAAAAAATATATATATATATATATATATATATATATATATATATATATATATATATAATCAAAATATATAAAATGTCGATGTAAAATTTAACTTAATTTTATAACTTTTGTCTATATTTATGAAGAAAATTAAATTTTTTATCATGTACGATCGATTACAATACTAATCCTCGGATATACTCTTTTATATAAATTTTAAAAATCTAAAAATATCCAAAGTATTTTTTATATTTTATTTTTTAATAATCAAAATCTAGATATACATACAATATTTATAAAATAATCAAGCCATAATTGTTAAGATTTACTTGAGAATTTTTTTATAAAATTGTTTATACGATTGGGATATTGATTTTAAATTTTTTTAAATATTTATCAGTCCGAGCAAATTTAAGTCACATATAGAGATGTGGTTGAGCCTCTTTCCGGGACGTGGCATCCTATATTGGCTTTGACAAGGCTATTACTAATAACAGTGATAACAACAAATTGTGTTAAAATGAACTCTATGGCACTAATTTCAAGATAAATGCAGCTAGTATTTTATCATACAATCGTAAACTTTATTTTTTAGATTTCATATATTTGTTATTGTGTTGTGTATTCCACGTCAAGCTTGGGGGACTCGAGAAGTAGTACAGAGTAATCATGCAAACATTAAAAAAAAAAATATTGCCATCTTCTAACACCATAGTATAAGTTTGATATTTTTAAGATGAAAGATTTGGATATAAGCTCGTGAGGAATTTATTCACTTTGGATACTCGGTGTATTCATCGTTGTTTTACCTTTTCGAAGCTTGTGAGCTTTAAAAAAATATCTATGAGAGTAGCTTGTGAGCTTTAAAAAAATGTCTATGAAAGTAAGAAATCTAACGGACTTATGAGCCCTTAGTTTTCTTATTCCTTAACCAATGTGAGACTAAATAATCTTATCAGTGCTCCCCTTTTCGCTCCGGGAACCAAGAGCTCATGGTCATCCATCTAATGCCAAAAATATTTTACAGTTTTATGCCATGACCGAAGGGTCAATACGACTTGGCCCCATCCAAATGTACAAAGTCGTCCACATGCATCTTCGGGAAAAAGGAAGTCGAGAAGATGAGGTCACCCATGGATCAAGTCTCCAGCTTCTTTATGTTGACTTTAGGATTGTCCCTTAGAGTGACTCGATCGACCTCATCTCTTAAGGGTTCTTGCAAAACATATCAATGTCAAGAAGGAGATTCTTGACTCGACCCCTTCGATAGTTAAATTAGCAAGTGGTTTATAGTGTAAAAGTTCAACCCTCTCGTTCTGGGTTGAGGTTCAGAATATATACATACGGAGGTGGTTTGGAAGTACGTGGGTTGTTAATGCCTGCCATCATTCTCATTTGGCACGATCAAATGAGTTGGTGACCTGTATGCTCCTAACAGCACAGGTCGACCCGTCCTAAGCTTCGTTGTGCGATGTCGACCCATACGGTTCCGAACAATACCGAGTCAATCACACGTGATTTGCTTCATTCCTTATGGGACATATGTTGGGTCATCCCACATCAAATCCTCAATGGCTACCAATTATCGCTCCATGATTAGCTCATGTCATTTCCACCAAGATTACGACCACAACATTGAGTGTTGGGATTTAAAGTATCAGATCGAAGGACTTACTCGGAGGGGGCACCTAGGGCGATAACTCTATAAGCCCCGGGAGCCCTCCCCGTGCCCTCATGGTCCCATCGAGAAGTAGATAGATGTAATTGTTGGAGAGCCATCCTCGGGGGGAGACACCGCATTTGAGCGAAAAGCTTATGCCCAAGCCACGATGGAGCATGTGCTAGAGTCATGTACCTTGGGAGAAAGAAAAAGGCTCACCACGACGAAGATGTGCTAGAGTTATACATTTCATGAGGAAGAAGGCCCGCCATGGTGGAGCATGTGCATGAATCGTGTGATCGGGAAAAAGAAGAAGACTCACCATAGCAGAGAATGTGCTAGAGTCATACATTTCAAGAGGAAGAAGAAGGCCTACCATGATGAAGCATGTGCCCAAGTCGTGTACCTCGGGAGAAAGAAAAAGGCTCACCATGGTAGAGCATGTGCTTGAGTCAAACATTCTAAAAGGAAAAAGAAGGCCCATTACGATGGAGCATGTGCCTGAGTCGCATAATTGAAAAAAAGAAGCTCACCATGCTGGTGCATGTGCCGGAGTCATACATTTCAAGAGAAAGAAGAAGACCTACTATGATGGAGCATATTCCTAAGTCACATATCTTAGGAGAAAGAAGAAGACCCACTATGGTGGAGCATGTGCCCAAGTCATGTACCTCGAGAGAAAGATGAAGGCCTGCCATGACAAAATATGTGCTTGAGTCGACACATTACGGGAGGAAGAAGAAGGCCTGTCATGGCAGAGCATGTGCTTGAGTCATGTATCTCAAGAAAAAGAAGAATGCCCATCACGACGGAGCATGTGCCTAAGTTGTGTACCTCAGGAAAAAAAAGAAAGCTCACCATGATAGAGTATGTGCTCAAGTCATATATCTTGGGAAAAATAAAAAGGCCCTCGACGACAGAGCTAGCAAAAGATGTGCTTGAGTCATGTAGCTCGAAAAAAGAAGAATGCTCATCACAACGAGGGGCTAGAAAAAATTATGCCCAGGAAATATGGATCGAAAAAAGATGTCTCACCACGATAAAACCAAAAGAGGACACCTCGAGATGCGTAGGTCAGGAAAAGATAGCCCAAGAAAGCCATGTAAGGAAGGTGGAGTTCGAAATGCAAGGACCACGAGCGATGGACTCACATATGCAAATATGGGGCACTACCCAATGGGGCCTAACTCTAGCAATTCGCCTCGAAGGGCATCACATGGGTAACTGAGAAGCAAGGTCCCCGACTAATGAAAATGCTTGATGACATACCTCAGGCCCCTCTGTGAGGCCCCTCAAGTACACATTTAGGCGGGGACGAATGATAGTGGATACTCCTGCACTAGCGAAGCGACAGTTGGTAGCCATCAAGGATTTGACATGGGATGACCCGACATGTGTCCCGTAGGGAATAAAGTAGATAACGCACGACCGTCCCAGCACCGTTTGGAACCGTATGGGTCGATGCTGCATAAGCAGGTCACCCGCTTGTTCGACCACGCCGAATGAGAATGACAGCGGGCATTAATGGCCCACATACTTCCAAGTCGTCTCTGTAAGTATAAATTATGAACCTTAGCTCAAAACGAGAGGTCGAACTTTTACACCATAAATAACTTGCTAACTTAACCATCGGAGAGGTCGAGTCAAAAATCTCCCTCCCGATGTCGATTTGTCTCGCAGAAACCCTTCAGAGATGAGGTCGATCGAGTCGCTCCACGAGATAATCCCAAGGCTCGATTGACGGTCGACCTCACCTTCTTAGTCTCCTTTTTTTCCGAAGATCCACATGAACGACCTTGCACATTCGGATGAGGCCAAGTCATACTGACCCTTCAGCCACAACATAAAATTTTACAACAACATCCTAACTTGTATAGAAGAGTCATGGTGTGAAGATAATGGTGCCATCCCCTCTCTCATATTGACATGTGATTATCATCACAATTTATCGAAAATCATAAAATTTATTTATCATTATATAAAATTGGTATCGTTGCACCAAATCGACTACATTGATGATTATTGTGTCAGATTAGTTATGTCGATGATCGTTGTGCTAGATCAACCACGTCAACGAATATTTCGTAAGTACATCGGTGTCACTTCGAGAGCTTAGGAGTTCCATCTCAACGCATCATTTTAGTATCGATCATTTTCTTTCAATTCGGCTCCTCGACATCTCGATCGAATCGCGTTTTCGTGTCAGGCTCGAACTTGATAGTGGCATTCATAACTTGACTATGCATGCAATCGACTTTGAAGATAACAGAACTCAAATTCCTCCTCCGTCACCCCCTTCGGAAGGAGGGAATCAGATCTCGATCCTTTTGCATCGCGACAATGAATTGGACCTGCCAATCTGGTAACGCATGTAGATAAGCTGCAATCGGTTACTCCAATCAAGAGAAGCTTCTGGAAGGCGTGTATCGATGGGAGCGATTTACTATCCGAGCACCGGTTTACCACCCTCACATTTTACCCACTTCGGGATACCAATCGGGCCTTCTAATTATACCCGGGTCCAGCGGTCCAAAGCGCGTGCGAACGTCACTCGTACATCCCTCGCGTGCGTCTTAGCCCTCCCCCGTTCCCCCGGCGCGGCTCGGCCACCCATTCTAAATCGTTGCAGATATCCGGTGGAGGCTCTTCAGGAAGTTGGAAGAGGAAAAAGGAGAAGATGCTGACGGCGATGGACTCTGCCCTAGCGATCGGTTTGCGGCCCCGCGGCGGCGCGTGTCCCTCGCCTCTCCCGCCGCGGTCTCTGCTGTCGCTCGTGGTGGGGGCCTGTCGCCGGTGTTCTTGGCGGGGCAAGCGGAGGCTCTTCGGTCGAGGGTTTCGGGATCTTGAGCGCTCCCGGTACTTCTCGGCCGCTCCTTCCCGGTCTCCTCAGTTTGTATCTTCTTTTTCTTGTAATCCGTCGTCTTGGGAATGCTCGCCAGGACCAACATGGATGGCTGCTTTGGATCGTGCCCGAGTCATCCTCTTTCTGCTAGGGTTCGTGCCGCGCAAGGGGATGCGGATTCGCCGACGAGCAACTCCAGACGGCGGTACCACCCTTCCGAGGAAATCGAAGAGCTGGTTCCTCCCGTTGACGGCGAAGAGAGGCGCCTCACGGATGCCGAAACTGCAAGAACCATAGTTGAGGTAGCAACCGCACAACATTTAACCGAATAAGAGAGTATACGAGAATGTCCGTGTGTCAAATAAGATGGATCCTCGTTTTAGAAGAAGATAACCTGTACGCTATTCTTTGGGCATATACATTTGGTTGATTAACCATTCAGGCTCATTTCGGCCTTCGTCGGCTGATCCTACATCCAAGAGAAGCTATCTTCTCTATTTCACTAGGGGCTCGTTAGATCTGTAAAGCATGCATCTGGATTTTGTTTTTGGTTTCTGCATGTGGGTTCATTATAGGTTCTTAGATGTAGTTTGGTATTCCATTCGGCTACCTTAACAACTTACATGATTGTACATTCTATACAAAGTTCAACCATTAGAGGCTCTCTAGCTGCTTGATAAATCTGCACACCTATCTAACAATTGACTTCCAGGGTTTTAGGTGGCACAACCAGGTTAGCTTATGGGATACATTAGAGCGACCAACCCAACTAGTTCTTATTTCTCTTTGTTTATATGAAATGTCTTCTTTGGTCGTGTGTCCATTAGTCTTTGATTTTCTTCTTTCTTTTTCTTTGCACTATATATATTCAATCTTTCGTTATTTGCTATACACTTATGCTACCTCATAACTATTGCAAACTTAGCTTTGCAAGCTGTATCATAACTCTGTTTTTGAATTCAGTTACTTCTCTGTTGTATGTGGCTAGATATGGACGCCTTGCTTTAGCTTTAGTTAGGTTGTTTGTTAGTCACATTGAGACATCTGAATAAGGACCGAGTTTGGGGCCAGTAAATCTTTTATCAGTAAGTTCAGATTGAAACGTACGAGGTCCTCAGTCAACATATATATGTTCAATCTCCTTCACATTAGTGCTACTTTAGTCTTTTAGACCAGCCGGTGCCAACAAACTGTTGGGGAGTACCATTGTCTAATTATTATTTTCTCAAGTAGATATCTAAATGCGGAGCGCTACTTCGTACTTTACATACCTTTATTGCTTTGTGTAAAGCATCCTAACGTTTATACTACACTATTTTGTATTCTTTCCAAGGTTCGGAAATTCCAGTGAAGCTACGTTTTAGTTGGATAATTATCTTAAAATTGGATTCCTATGCTGAAGTCACTCAAATCCTAATATGAACCTAACTGAAGTTAATGCTATGTAATCTTACATGATATTTCTCTAGGATATGTCTAATGATGGTAGTAAGTTTAAAAATCCGTTCATGCTGTGGTGCTCGTGCCATGCACAGGTGAATAGCAAAGCAACTGTCATTTTCACGGGATTTATTGATGAAGAAGTCGATGAAAATATTATTTGGCCTTATGTACCATATTTAACTGATGAATATGGAGGTACACTTATATATTTGTATTCCTTTTTATGTCTTGATATTTATTCTTGGGGGCGGTGTCTTTTTTAATCTTCTTCTACCACTCTCATGAAGTTTCTGTTGCACAATTTGGACAGATATCTATTTTGAGGTGAATAATGAGAAAGAAATTCTGCAAACTCTGATTTCGGACGATAAATTAGTGGTACTCCAATTTTAATTTCTAATTTGGTACTGTTGCCCTTCTTTTACATTATTTAGTTTTAGATTTGAAACTTGCAATGCTTCAGCTAATATTGATCTTCAGTGCAGCAAGTTATAATTGGGTTGGACAATATAGAAATGCTATCAGAGATGGAAGTGCTAGGGCCAAGTGATCTTGATATTGAAGTAGAAGAAATCTCAAGTGATGTAGGTGATGTTAATGATGGATATGAAGAGGTGCGGAGACAAGATAACATGCTTTGTTTTGGCTTTTATGCTGTTTTGATAACAAAATGAGGTAGATGCCATTATCATCACTTCTTTGCAGGATGCAGTGGCCATCATCGAAGATGAATTAGATGAACTTCTCTCTTCTGATAATGTAAGTGATTGGACAAATTTGGAAACAATGCAGTCTTGTCATCCAATGTATTTTGCTAAGAAAATGGAAGAGGTATGCAGTAAATGCTTATTTCCTTAATTAACATGATAACTTTTTACTTCAAAGTTTTTTCTACTTCACTGAAATATTTATTTCATATGCATGTGCAAGTTGTCCTGAGCTGCAAGATATTCATGGTTCTGTCTTTTGCTCAGTCTGTATCGAATGTTGATTTGGACTGGATGGATCAACCTCCTGCTAGCATTGTCATCCAAGGTCAACTGAGACCTGCCTTCGCTGAAGAGAGCATAAATATCAAGAAGCTTCCATATAGTGGTATACAAAAGATATGCAACCTTTTTTTTTCAAAAATATTATGATATAAGGGCATTTCTTAATTTTAATTTCATGTACCTAGTTTCTCTAATGATTGACTTTTATTGTCATCGTGTAGGAGAATTAGATAAGGATCAAAGTCTACATAACGGAGCTTCATTCTACAAATTGGAGATGATTAATATTCAGATAGTTTCTTCGTATGGGAATCAGGCATGTTTTCTTTCAATAACCTAAAAAAGACTAATGTTCTAATAGACCAAAACAAATTGCCCAACCAACACAACCTGTCATTAAAATAAATGGTGTGAGCAACAAGCTGGCGGAAGCTCACAACACACTTTGCAATAGAGATTGAGAAAGATAGAGAGATGAGAGAGAGGGATGGTTTAATCAGTGCTAACCCTAAAAAGAAAAAACATGCTGGCCCATCCTAATAGGACGATTTATGTTCTCATGCATGTCCAAACTGGCAAATATCGTCCAATATATACCAGTATGAGCCAAATGTCAATCCTTGGTCAAATGTTCACATTTTGTTTCCATTTTTTAATTCTTATTGAATTTATTCTCATTCTGTTGCTTTACAGTTTGAAGTTAAGATTCAAGATTTTCGAGAAGCTCGACCAGATGTTCTTGCACATTCTGCTACCAATATCATATCTCATCTTAAATCTGGTGGGGAAAAGGTCTCACAAGCCCTTAAAATGCTGTGTATGAGGCAAAAGGGTATTCACGTAGAGGTAATGTGGTAGTCCATTTGCCTTCCCTTTATTACAACTGCATCGGCAAGGCCCTTTTCTTTATTACAACTGCATCAGCAATGCCTCCAAAGCTCTATCCAATGGAGTCTAAGACTTCTAAGTTGACAAAGAAAAGTGTCGTTGAATCTTTATTAGACCAACCAACACAATTGAGTCATATTTGGACTCTAATAGAAGTTGGCAGTCCTCAGCTGCTGGAATCCGTTTAACCAGCAGAAAAACCAGAAAAGGGCTTTGAACTGGAGCAAAAAGGAAAGGATGATTACGTGGTTAAGGATAATTAGCTTTTCGATTAGTTTAGTGTATAGTTTTAAGTTTAGGCAATAGAATCAAGGCATGGTCATCTTTCTTAAAAATTTGCACTTTCCTTGATTTGCTCTCTTTAGTAGACTTCTCCTTTTATTATCTTTGGATAATTGGCCTAAAGGTACTTAGATTTGTTGCTTGGTTAAGTTTTTCTATGCTGCAAAATCATAGTATATCAAGATAGAAGTTTGTAATCAAATGAGACAAGCCATATGTGAATCACTTGATTTGTTGCTGTTATCAAATTGTAAGCCTGGATATAGCCTTGTCAATTATGGCTCTATGTCTCTACTTGTTGACTGAAATATCTCAATAAGCATGTTCTTTCTACAACTTAGAAGCATGCTTGAAATATTTTATGTGGATTCATAGTACGAACATGTTCAAGTTTTAGAAGTTATGACCCTCTTAACTCTGAAAAGCATACCCAGGTTTCATATCGTTACAATGTTGTGCTGATGCAGGAATGTTAATTTCAATTATAAAGTGAAGGCCCAACTATGGAATCAGTGCAAAGATTAAATCTATTATTTTGATTATGTCCTTAAAAGGCATAATTTTATTATTACGAAGAATATAAAAGTTGCTTAATTTTCTATTATATACTGGTCCCAGTGTTCTGTTGCCGAATTGCTAATCCGCTGTACCTTAAGCCATTTGGTATAGTCAGATACCTGCTTATCATTATCTGCTGAAATACCACTTAATCCCATAGAACATCCTGAACAACTCTAGAATACGAATGCACATGTACTTCTTACCTTAAGTTAAATGAGCAGTAGTTATTATTGCTTAACATCAATGAGTGACAAATTTCAAAATTCTTATTTATTTCTGGATCGATGTTAATCTATTATGTGTTTCATACTGCTTATTTTAAGTTAAATGAACAGTAATTATTATTGCTTAACATCAATGGTTGACACATTCTGTAATTGTTATCCATTTCTGGAATTATCATTTAACTGACATTAATCTATTATGGGTTTTGTTAATTTATGAAATTTGATGCTCCATATTGTATGCTGCATTCAAATGTCACGGTTGAATTTTTTTTCTGGACTTGTACTTTTGTTATAGCCGACTTATCTCATGTGGAACCTCAGCTTTCCTGACTGCAGATAGTCTATACACTATATAGGGGTTGTAATGTTGAGTTAATGTACTTGTATTGATTCCATGGCATTAAGATTGTTATGAAATATATTGATTTAGCCACAGGTAGAGACCTAATACATTTTGTACTTCTGTAGTTCAGGAGGCTGTTGTCATTGGTGTTGACAGTCTTGGTTTCGACTTGAGAGTTTGTTCAGGAAGGCAAGTCCAAACTCTAAGATTTTCTTTTGCTACACAAGTAAGTCTATACTCAACTTGAGTATGTTTTTGCTTATTTAACACTCTTTTAAATACTTAAGTATACAAAACTACTGCATGACGATGGACTTGTGATTGTTCTGATTCCTCTGGTGGGAGTTGGTCACTTTTAAGAAAGAGTGAGTGTGATATATCTCTGTGAATACTACAGCTGTGGTCTGTAGTGTAAAACTTAGTTTGCAGGGTAAACTGTATATTCATATTTGAAAGTTATGCACGTTACATCATTTAACAGAATTTTGGAGTGTCTCAATTTGAAAGGGATGTGGATTCATTAATGAGATTTCGTCATATTGAGGTAACGAGTGTTAGCATGTTAATGACACTTTAGGAGGGTTAAATTAGTGCTATAGCAAATTTTAACCGACTTTAAAACTTGATGAGAAAAACACTTATTAGAAACATGACTAAACAAATATTAAATACAAGTAAGAGTTACGAGTAAAGTGAATGATAATAAATAAGCAATCACAATTGAAAGTTATAAGCAAGAGAAAGAATACAAACCAATTTATAATGATTCGGTTTTCCTGACCTACGTCTACTCTCGATTCCTCTTCCCTCGAGACCATTGACTTTCACTACTAACCTAGCTTCCAACAGCTGAATATGAACAACCCATTACAACCTTTCTTTTTCAAGCTTTTTTCTTTTCCCGGCTTATGAGAAAACCTTCACACTCAATATTTTATAAGAGACCTCCTACCTCCTATCATTTAATATCACAACTGAACTTAATAGAGAGGGAGAGACTCAAACAATGCTCAAAGAGAGCTACAACACTTTACAAACTCAGGAATAGATGCTACATCAACCAAGCATGTAAGGGGCATTTATAGCCCCAAAAGGCTTTGAAAATAGAGCCAAAAATTTAAATTCCTGAGATTTCATAGTACAGGTGGTACTATCGCTAACTTTGGATGATATTGCTGTCATAGTATTTGAAACAGAGCCGTAATTCTGGATTCCGGTGGTCCTAACATCACCATAGGCAGTATCACTGACGAAAACGTTGACAAAGCACAAACGGTGCTTGTCGGGTGACTTTGGCAATACTACCGCTTGGGCCTGGCGGAACCACTGCCCTTAAGAAGTTTAGGCCACGTGTTTGACCTTCTAACATACCTATTCCGACTCAACTCCAAGCCCAATGGTTGCTGTAAACCTAGAATCTATTTCAACTCGATATCGACTCAAATTGGCCAAAATGACCTCGACTAAGGCCTTGACTCATCAGACACTTGTTTGAAGCCTTCAGCATGTTGTTCGCTCTTCCGGCATATCATTCAATCTTCCGATAGATCGTTTGAACCTCTAGCACATCGTGTCATCCTCTGACATTGACTTCATTATGACATTCAATGTTTCGACACAGTTTGTGATCCTTTTGGCACGATGTTGAACCTCTAGTACGAAGTCCGTTCTCTGGCATGTCAACCAATCCTTCGACTTAACATCCAAATTTCAACACAACATTCGATTCTTCGGCTCAGCATTTAGCCCTTTGGTGGTCCGAACCTTTGATCGGAGTATTTCCTGTGTCACTTGTCTTAACAGCACATTAATTCATCAATTAATTTTATTATCAATATTTAGGATTCAACAACGAGAACAAAGGTACAATGTACATGTTCATGTTCTAAATTATTGAGATGGGAGCAATTTTCAATACTGGGGCAAGACAGCCCCGGATTCGTGGAAACAAGCAATACTGTTTTCCATTAATCTATCAATGACTAGATTATCCTTTTCTTTAATTTATAGTCATAGTTGTAATGGTATTCTCCCTTTTATATCTGGATTCCCTTTCACAGCCATCTTCACTGGTTCTTTGGCTACTTCAACTTTGGCTTGTTCAGACAACCCTGTTCTCTCCACGTTTGTTCATACAACCCTGGTTGTTGGAATTATGTTTCCCTCCATTCCCTTTGTTACATGTCAATATTTTGAGATTTATGGTTTACATTTTGGCATTATCACTCAAAGAAAAGGCCATTTAGTGCAACCAAAATAAATGCTAGATGTAAGTTACATCTAGCAATTAAGTGCAGGTTTGCATTCTAAAAACAGTGTTATACTAATTTTATCTTTATATAATTCTTAATTGATGAGATCGTTTTTCTTCAGGGCATCTGTGTTTCATTCTTGATAGGTTGTTCAATATTTTTCAACTTTACGTATCTACTCCACATTATGGTCTACTGCAGAAAGAGAATTCAACATTTGATTTTTTGTATTTCCAGGCAACATCCGAGTTTAGTGCAGAAAGACAACTCAATGATCTTCTATTTCCACTACTTAAGCAGAAACAGCAGCGATGGCAACAAGCTCATCAGGGAATTGACAGTTGACGCATTTGATTACTGCTGCATCTTCAGCTGAATCACGCATACAACATGCAACAGGATTTTGCATGGGTATCTGGTCATGGGCCATCGATGCATATAGCTTGCATTCGTATGCCTCACCGTCGAATTGCATGTTGACCGGATTCTTTTAACAGCGAGTCAAACGAACGATAGATTGTTGATGGTATGATAAAGGATGCTCATGCTCAACTTGTCCGAGGTTTGTCTTGTATTATCATTTACATTAGGGCAATATCATGATGAAAAAAATTCGCTCGAGTATAAACGAAGAGCGGGCTTGTGAATTGTGGTTGGAGCAGGCTTTTCTACTTTTAGTATGATATTACTGCGATGTTGGGACAGTTTGTTGATAGAAAGTCTCATCCATTTGTCTGCCTGTGTTTATGTGTGATCGACAGAAAAGGTGTCTTTTGTATTGGGTGCAAACGTACATGAGGATCAAAAACTCTCTATCTTCTAAGTGCTTGATAAGGCTTCAATATCCTACCTTTCTGTCTGCATGTTTATCATAGCAACCAATTTTGCTCATGCTGTAGAAATTTAATGTCCAAATCCTTTTCGAATGAAATAATATACATGGAAAGTTCATAGTTTTTTAAAAGATAAATGGTCAAGACAGAATTTGAACTCATGACTTTACAATGCAATAAACTATCAAGGTTTTTACCTCGTTTGCTTATACGCATCAATCAAAAGAAATATATTAGCTAATTTGGTTAGTAAAGATCTTAATAGATTATCATAAAATTTTGTACTTAAATTTTGTTTTAATCATTTATCTTTTAAATAGGAAATTAATGCTGGTTGTTTACTACCTTATATTAATTGATGTGCATATTCAATAATTTGTTATAATGAGTCTAGGGTTCGGTTGCCTAGAGTTAGTGAGTCTTGAGTTCAAACTGTTAGTTTGGCAAATCCCACATAGTCCCACATCAGGAAAATCAAGCTTGTTATCTTCTATTGAAACTATAAATAAGGGCCTTAGCTTTGAAGTCAGATGCACCACAAGAAAACCTAATTGTTTGCTTTAGGCTTTTCTTATTTAGTATTTTCGTATTTTATGGCCTAGGAACATCTTCCCAAGGCATTTATAATAGTCCATCTTTTATAGTAGTGATTTGCTCCTCCTTCGTTTATGGATGTAGGTCAATTGATTGAACCACGTAAATCTAGTGTTCTTGTCGCTTTTATTATTTATGCTTTCTTGTCTTTTTTGGGTTGCCAAATTATCCATTGGTAAATTTCCTGGGGTTAGCTCTAATAAACTGGTATCTGGTTTCGGAATCTTTTGGCAACGATGACAATAACAAAGATCGTTGTCGAGAAATTTGACAGAAATGTCAACTTCGGTATGTGGCAACTCAAGATGGAGGTCATTCTGGTTCAAGACGGAGTTGATTTGGTACTACAGGGAGCTGAGAATATTCCAAATGGTACATCAAAGGAAGATCTTGCGGGTATGGATAAGAAGGCCCGATCAAGTATTATTCTAAATCTCTCTAACGAGGTTTTACGGGAGGTAGTTACGGAGACTACGGCTAAGAGCATGTGGGACAAACTTAAAGCCTTGTATATGAAGAGGACAGTGGAGAATCGTCTCTACTTGAAGCAGAGTTTGTATATGCTTCGGATGACTAAAGGTATATCTATGCTCTCATATCTTGATAAATTTGATTCCTTAGTTATGGATTTGGAGAATATAGATGTGAAAATTGATGACGAGGATAAGGTTATGTTACTTTTGTGTTCTCTTCCTCAATCATTTAAGTATTTCCGTGATACTATGATTTATAGAAAAGAAATAATTTCGTATCAGGAAATTAAATCTACACTAAAATCTAAGGAGCAGATAGGCAGGGATATCACTGGGGAGAGTAGAGGAAATCAGGCTGAAGGTCTGATTGTCAAGGGTAGAACAGATAAAAGGGAATTTGATAGTAGTAGATCTAAATCTAGATCTAAATCCAGACATAGAAATTTGGAGTGCAGATATTGTCATAAAATGAGGCATATTAAGATTGATTTCTTTAAATTAAAAAATAAATTAAAGTAAAAAGAAAAAATTATTGAGAAAACTACTAAGTCCGTTGAAGCTAGTGTAGTAGCTGATGAGAATGTTGGAAATATTTTCTTTGCTACTGATGACAGGAGAGGTCTAAAAATGAATGGATTTTAGATTCGGGTTGTTCTTATCACATGTGTCCTAATAGAGATTTGTTTTTCACATATGAATCTTGTAATGGTGGAATTGTTTTGATGGGTAATAATGTCACGTGTGATGTTGTTGGTAGAGGCACAATCCGAATTAAAATGCATGATGGTATTGTGAGGACGTTCACTAATGTTAGATATGTTTCTGATTTAAAAAAGAATCTCATCTCTTTAGACACCCTAGAGGCTCTTGGGTGTAAATACGCAGCTGAAGGTGGAGTTATGAAAGTTTCTAGAAGTGCCCTTGTTGTTATGAAAGCTTGTAGGTCTGGTAGCTTATATATTTTATAGGGAACTACTGTCACAGGCTTAATTGCAGTCTCGTCATTATCATTGTCTAATTCTGACATCACCAAATTATGGCATATGCGTTTGGGTCATATGAGTGAAAAAGGTTTGAGCATATTGAGTAAAAGGGGTCTTTTTTGCGGACAGAGTACTAGGCCACTGGATTTTTGTGAACACTGCATTGTTAGAAAGCAGAAAAGAGTCAGCTTCAATTCTCCGGCAGTTTACAAAACAAAAGGTACTCTTGACTATATTCATTCAAACCTTTGGGGTCCCAGCTCATGTTCAGTCTAAGGGTGGTGTCAGGTATATGTTGACTTTCATTGATGATTATTCTAGGAAAGTTTGTGTTTATTTTTTAAAATATAAAAATGATATTTTTATAACATTTAAACAATGGAAGGCTTTGATTGAGAAGTAAACAGGTAAACAGATTAAGCGGTTTCGAATAGATAATGGTATGAAATTTTGTGAATGTGACTTTGATGAATTCTATAAAAATGAAGGAATTGTTCAGCATCACACTATTAGGATGACGCCTCAGCAAAATGATATGGCCGAACGTATGAACAGAACACTTTTGGAGAAATCAAGGTGTATGATCTCAAATGCAGGGTTGACAAAGGACTTTTGGGCAGAGGCGATTAATATGGCCTGTTACGTTATCAATCGCGCTCCTTCTGCAGCACTTAACTTTAAAACTCCGGAGGAAGTTTGGTCAGGTACTCCTTCTGATTACTCTGATTTAAAATTTTTTGGGTGTCCAACATACATGCATGTAAATGAAAGAAAATTAGAGCATCGAGTGAAAAAGTATATTTTCCTTAGGTATGCTTCTGGGGTGAAAGGATACAGATTATGGTGTTCTAATCCCAAATCCCCAAAATTTATAATCAGTAGATATGTTACTTTTGATGAATTATCTACGTTATCTTCCAAAGAGGAATATACTAGTTGTACAAATGATATTGCGTAGAAGCAGGTGGAGCTTGAGATTGGTAGTTTAGATTCTTTTAAGTCGAACTCCTCTACTCAAAGAATGCCAGTAGATGGTCCCGAGTCTTCTGACGAAGATGATCTAGAGAAAGAGTAATATTCCATAGCTAAGAATAAACCACGGAGAGATATTCGACCACCACAAAGATATGCAAATTTAGTTATATATGCTTTGTCTGTTGCAGAAGAAACTAATGAAGTTGGTGAGCCTACTACCTACTCAGATACAGTTTATTGTGATAATTCCGTTAAGTGGTTGATTGCGATGAATGAAGAAATTGAATCTCTCCATCAGAATAGAACTTGGGATCTTGTGAAGCCGCCTTCGGGTAAGAAAATTCATACGAAGGACAATCCAGCTAATATGCTTACGAAGCCTCTTCCGGTTTACAAGTTCAAGCAATGCTTGGACTTTGTTGGTGTTTATTGTTATTGATTGTCCGTTGGGGCTTTTGTGAAGAAGGTGGAGCAAGTTTTGTTGGGACATGCCAATGTGGAGATTTGTTAGTTTGACAAGTCCAATATAGTCCCACATTAGGAAAATCAAGCTTGTTATCTCCTACTGGAACTATAAATAAGGGCCTGGGCTTTAAAGCTAGTTGCACCACAAGAAAACCTAATTGTTTGTTTTAGGCTTTTCTTGTTTAGTAGTTTCATATTTTATGGCCTAGGAACATCTTCCTAAGGCATTTGTAATAGTCCCTCTTTTATAGTAATGATTTGTTCCTCTTTCGGATGTAGGTATGGTGTTGTTGTCACTTTTATTATTTCTGCTTTATTATTATTTTTTTATTACCAAATTACCCATTGATAAATTTCCTGGGATTAACTCTAAGACAAACAAATAGTGGTCCAAGCTCGTGTTAGGCTTACTTACACTAGTGCTAATGAGAGTTGAATTTAGAATGAGGATATGCTCTTCCATACGTGGAACGTTTAATTCTTTTCTTTTGAGCCACACTCTTCCCACCACGGAGTGGACAGTGAGATTAATTTCTTACAAAAGCCGGTAGAGCAGAGCCAGAGCCAGAGCCAGCAGTGTTATGTTACTCAGGTAGGTTATCATACGTGCACTACATTCATAAACAAGCGACGCACTAAGAGAGTCAAATATTAGAGTGTGTGTGTGTGTGTGTGTGTGTCTCTCTCTCTCTCTCTCTCTCTCTCTCTCTATATATATATATATATATATATATATATATATATATATATATATATATATATATATATATATATATAAACGAAATCAACCAACCAAAAGTCATCGTGTTGATCATTCTTGGCCATTGAAAACAAGCTGACCTCCATGGGTTCTCTTCTTCCCTGATAGGATGTGGTTCTGATCCAGCCAACATCTACTGGCAATTTTGAAGACTGGAACAACTTGAAGAACCAAATCAAAGGTGTTCTCATAACTTCAACAATACCTGAGCAAAATAATATGCCTCGCCCACAGCATTTACTCGCAATCGTTGTCCAATTTAGCATCAACTTATGTAGACTGCAACTTTCAATTTATCAGACTAACAATTGATTGATAACCATGCTCTATTAATAGTTCTACGAGCAGACTCTTTCCATTGGTCCAGATCTCACAATACCACTCTTTCCATCGGTCCAGATCTCACAATACCATATGTATTGTCGAGCAAAGTTTTCACAAAAAAATGCCAAATTTACACATCCTAAAAAAAACAAAACAAAAACTCATTTACCTGATTTTATGTGCACATAATATGAGATAGCATCAGATATAGTAGCAGATTACAGAGCACCGAGAAAAACCAGCCTCGACAGGCGCAGACGAATAGGTCCCCACTAAAAGCATTACAGCTATTGTCATGCATCGGAGTCTCTTGGAACAATTAACTCTCATATGTCTGTCTAAAGTCAGTTTAGTTTATAAACTCTTCTTCCCATGTCTCAATCCACTTGGTATGATCGATATAGAGTCTACACAGAGCCCCCCTTTAGAATGCGTGCAGTCGATTTGCTTCATCGAAAATCTCAACTCCACTGTGTCAGAACTAGTGACCACAAAGTCGCCCACATGGTAATCTATCCAGCAACCACGCTTATGGTTTCCCATATCATCTTTTTCGGGCTCATCCAAGCAATATTCACATGAAACTTGCTGACCATCAGAAGTCGAAAGCTCAAATCGTACCGGTTTTATATCCCAACCATGAGTCTGGCCATAATTACATAGACGCCGCCCCAGCCTTTTAAAGAATCTTCCGAGGTGCAGTCTAAATGATAGGCTGTACACTCCAGCAGGGAATGGAAATTTTATTAAGCCATCGACCTCAAACCACCATATTTGTTGAAGATATGCCACCACCTGGAACCTGCAAACCGAGAGTCGAACATATTTATATCAATCATGCCAAAATTATCAGGTCATCTCGTCTCTGGTCAACGCAACAGTTATTTGCATGCTCAGCAACACAATTGTTATCCTGCAGGAACTCAGTCCAGTTTATTCACTTCTAAAGCTACAGAATGTTTTTTTTTTGTTTGATGAGGGGGGAATTAGGAATATTACTATGTTGACCAATACTCATAGCAACATTGTGAAAAATCTGAATAGAATTATCTAATGCAAATTCAGAATTCAGAGATAATTTCTCAAATGTACACATGGTTGCATATAGAGGTAAGCTTCCATTGGCTATATTTTCTCATGTACAAATGGTTAGGAAGGATTGTCAGTGTTACAATATTACCAAAAGAACAGGAAACTAGTAGCAAAATTGGTTCAAATTGAATCATGGATCAAAATATCAAATCATCTGTTGAGTAGGTTCGAGATCATTTAGTTTCGGTAGCCACCTTGTCAACCTCAAATTCAAGTTTGTAACTAGTTGAACAAAAGGTCAGTGTCAAGTAAAACTGGTGCCCACAAACCCAGAGTTGTTGAGTACCCAGTAACTTATTTTTACCATTAGTCAATGTCAACCACCAAAACTCAGTAACAATGGATGCAAGTTCCTACCTGGTCAGCGAAGTGGGCACTTCAAGGAAGGTTGGTGTGATCATAGGCCACAAACGAGATAAACACTGTCAAGAAATTCTCCTTAATTTAGCCACCATTTACAACTAATTGTTGCTACATCCCCAGCTAGGAATTGAAAATTGACATTTATAGCATCCATTTTTAAGTTGAGGTTCTTATAAAAAGCATACATTCTCAGTGACATCCAGACAATGATACTTGCAATTGGTCACAAGCTTTTCTTTTTTTTTTTGTGTTCCTAGCGATGGGTGATCAGACCACACCTGGGGGAAGTAGCTCATCATGGAGGACTAAAGGATAATGGGAGAACAACAGGCCACACCAAAGGTTCGAACAGTCGACCTATGGAAAGGGACTCGGGTACACACCACCAGACTAGCTGGTTGGGTATCACTTACAAGCTTTTCAGACTAAGTCCTTCATGGAAAAACATAGATGGTTCACGCCTTAAACAAGATAAAACAAAGAAGTGATGTCTTGTCCCCCAAAATACACATTTTTTTTTACGATTAAACAAATCAGAACTGTTTAAATTTAACACATTCTTCTGTATGGCAGATGAACTATCATCTTTTCCTGCTCTGCCACAGTGCCACATCAAGCTGTAGACTTCCAAACTAAAATTGGCATAACCTAACAATATCTCAGCATAACCCTTCAAAGTTGGACACCAGGCAGGCCTAACCAAATGCTGTACCAATTTCGCAGCCTTCGAACTTGAATCCACAGCGCTACTATCATGCCCACCACACCACCATCTTATATAACTGCTACAGCAGCTGCGGGCAAGGCATTTCATATATTACCACTGCTGATCGCATGATACATCCAAAACAAAATTACTTGGCTCTTAGAAAGAAAGAAGGCATTGCTACGGCCAACAGGAAGTGTAACCACATAAGTCATTGCATGAGTAAGATGAGAGAAAGGATTACATCCTAAGACGAGAGAAGCTATTGTCCATTAGAAAATTTTCCCCAAGCAGCTTGATTCAACTTCTATCATTTCCCTTTCATAAAATCTTGCATTCTTCTGGTTTCCTTCATGTCTTGGAGAAAAATCTAATCAGCTATTTCTACAGCTTTCTACTTCAACAAGCAAAGGTAAAAATGCCAGCATTAGAAATTATGTTCAGGGATGCAGTGAAGTAAAAAGGTTTCAGACATTAGAGGAGAGAATACGTACAAGGCTCTCAAGTATTCGGATTTATATCTAGGATTCAAGCTAACCAAGCAAAGTCAGACAGCTACCGACAACATCTACTGATAAAGAAGAGATGTTAGTTTCTAGAAGAAATTTGATAAGCACCGGTCCTCTTGTTATTTTTATTCACCAAACAAGCTTCCCAATGAGGTTTTCGAGGTTCAATTCCTAGATATTAGGGAGAAAAATAGCTGGTGCTCACCGCTCTTTACCTTTTAAAGAAAAAAAATCATGTACATTTTTCAGTTTTTACAACTAATTCTCATTCAAGTCAACCATCATGATAACCAACTGAAACAGACATATTTCCAATTTTTCTCTTCAAATGTGAACAAAATCATTGTGGAAGGAAGGCTACATGTCTAAAAATTCCATTCATTATGATATATATATATATATATATATATATATATATATATGTATATATGTATATATATATATATATATGTATATATGTATATATATATATATATGTATATATATATATATATGTATATATATATATATATATGTATATATATATATTTGTATATATATATATATGTATATATATATATATGTATATATGTATATATGTATACATGTATATATGTACATATATATATGTATGTATACATATATATATGTACATATATATATGTATACATATATACATATACATATATATATATATATACATATATATATAAAGGTGTAAGCACCTATCGAGCAATTCAACAAAGTATTAAGCCAATGAATTATATATGTGTGCATTAGGAGCGCAGATAGAAAGAAGGCCACGATTTTAAGGAGATAAAAAAACTGGAACAATATAGATTCTACTTTGCCCTAGATTTATCACTGGACAATTCGAGGTTTAAATCACACCTTGATTCTTCGGTGGGAATCCAGCTCCAGTATCGCCGGTCCTCAATCCCGGTAATGGTCATGCCCTTGGCGGAGACCGACAAGCACACTCCACCGGTGGCTCTGTCTAGCCAGAGCACCTACGGGAACAGGGCAGGGGCACCATCAAGGCCAAGCGATCAAGAAAGGCATCCGGGGCAACAAACAATGCCATACCTTGGTGCCCTCGTCGAAGGGGATAGGGCGCGATAGGAAGGCGAAAATGTCCTTCTTCTTGGACAGGGGACTCCGGTTGCTGACGGTCTCGGGCGGGAGCAGAGACAGCAGCTGGGGGTAGGTAGAGGGCAGCTTGGGCTCCCACACAGAGTCAGAGGAAGCGGCGCCACGAAACGCGCGGTTGAGGCGTGCCAGGTTGCAGATCTCGGGCGGGGTCAGGTACGTAAACACACAGGCCACGCAGCTCTCCGGGATGTCACCCAGCCCCGGCCCGCCGGACCCGTCGCTCCCGGCCTCCGTCAAATTCGAGAGCGACGCTCCCATCTCTCCCCTCCCAACCTCTCCCAATCTTATCAATCGACCCTCCGCCACGCGCCTCCTCCCGCCCCACTGGGGATGGGGGTGAGGCAAGGAGAAGACGGTAATTCGCAGGGACGTCTCTCTCGCTCTCTACGTAGAAGGCGATCAATCAACCTGGTCGGAGGAGGAGGCCCTCCGCGCGGCTCGCCCGCCCCGCTGCCCGACTGCTATGGCTGTTCCACGCGGTGAGATGATGGTGCTCTTAGCTCTTATAGCGCGGGTTTCGTAGAACCGCCGCTCCGCATAGATGACGAAGTGCGTGCTCTTCTTGGGAGCCGTAACTGTCACACCGCCATTGGGTGGCACCCTTTCACACACAGATCAACGAATTGTTCCTTCTCTCTCTCTTTCTCTCTCTCTCTCTCTCTATATATATATAATTGACGAGTTGAGGTAGTCGATACAGTCGTGTCTTGTGGTCTCCCCACGGGACGTTGATTGATTGATTGATGAGGGGAGGAAACAAAGTTAATGAGCACACGAGAGGAGATAAAAGTCGTTGGTGCTCGTCGAGATGTTAAGCCACCAAGAGAGTTAGCTTAGGAGATCACGTAGAGTTACCGACTGTAGGATAGAATCTCTGCAACCTTGATGTTTGTGATGAAAAGAATGAAAAATAAAAATAATTATTAAAAAAATTATTGAAGAATAAATAAAGAAACTTAAATACATTAACAGGATTTTTCTCGACAGAATAAAGGATTTTTCTTGAGATTTCCTCGTATAGTTGAAGAAATCTTATCTTCTATCAGTTTTCATATTAAATAAAATAATAATTTATTTTTCTACCCCTTATGTTAGGAAGGATTAAATCCTATGTTAGGAATCTCTAATCCAAAAGGAGATTCCTTATCCAAGAAAAAGAAAAAAATAAAATCTTATTTAAGAATCATGATATCACGTTAAGTAAAATCTATTAAATATCCCTAAAATGTAGCTGCAATGTTTCTCTTGAATTCTGAATCTACATAGTCACTCGCTTTGCTTGTATTGTATAATGCTAATAGAAAGCCAACTCATTCACAACTCCTTATATGCAATTTTTAACTCCTAATATGAAACTAATAATATAGATAAGTTGATACGTCAAAATCCAAAGTCAATCTCAATTCATCGACGTCCACAGTGGCGATCACATCACCAACCGCTTTAAATTAAATCTATTCCACTATAAATATTTGGAGTCTTTTACTGGGGAATTAGACTTATTAATTACCTAAGTTATAATTTATAGTTAATTTGAGGGTCATGAAGTTCGTATTGGCAACAACCCGATTTTGCAGATCGAGCATTATATTCAAGAAATTTGCTTCCTTAAATTCAACTCTAAAGTATGGTTTTCTGTACAATTGACCAGATTGAACCCATTTTATCATATATGAGTAGGAAAAAAAAAGAATTATATATAAATAAATAAGATTCCTATAAATGTGTACATCCTCTAAGGTTTTTCCTACACCTGTATCGTTTCTATACCAATTTGGTTTTGTGTTAGCGTCTTCCATTATTTAGAGTTTTTTTATTTATTTTATAATATATTTTTCTATTTTTTTAAAGTATTATTCATAATCTCTTTAATTTTATTTTTATCTTTTTTTTTCTCTATAGTCTTCCCTTATGTATATTATTGCCAACGTCGCTCTTAGATAGATGATGATATTTTTTGGATTTTTATAGAATATACATAATAAAAAATATTAATTTATTATTTATTATTTTATATCACCTCTGATAATTATGAAGAGGAGGAAGATGAGATTATATAAGATAAGGAAGATGAAAAAAAAGAAAGAAAAAAAGATTATAAATAATGAGTAAATTTTTTTAATTAAAATTAAGTTATAAATTATGGATATATATATATATATTTATTTATAAAAAGATAATTTAGAAATATTTAAATATTTTGATATAGAATTATAAATAACAAAAAATATAAATAATAATCGCCTCCTTTTGTAGGAAACCCACCGCTGCACGTGGACGGCCGGCGTCAGTCACGGGTGTTTCCCCACCTTCCGTCGCTTGGGTCGGGCTCTTTCCCGGTGGCGACGATTTTTCTAAGCCCAACTAGTTCGGCTGCGCTTTGAACTCCGATCCACGTCCAGTCTGTCACAGCATTTATAATTGAAGGAACCAATAACTGTGTCACTCCGAGCCGACCCGCCCGAAAACGTGGTCTGCTCCTCGTTCCGCTCACACGCATCAAGTGTCGGTGACCCCTGGAATGCACGCTTCGTGGCTCCTCGCGCTTAGGCTGTCGGCCGTGCTCTGAGCTGGCGTCGCCCCCACCATCTTCTTCTCGTAGCCTGATGTAAACAGCCGAGGCGATCATCAAAAATTGTCCAGGTAGTACGTGCTTCACTGGCAGTCACAACAGCAATTTCAATGTTTCACCAAAATTAATATCACTTTTTTCCTGGCACGATTTCTCTAAATAAAAAAAATATTTTCGAGCTTTTTTTTTTCCTAATATCTTCCGTTTTTATTTTTTTTATTTGGTGTCTTCATCATCACTTTCATCCTATCGCTTTAATCCTATCGTTTTCGTCCTATCAGGATTATCTCTACAATCTTATCATCGTAGATGAGACATCACCTTAAAATTACTATTGTAAAGATTATCTTATTAATGGTCTAACCATCGATTGAGATTTAACTATAATAATCTTCCTTGAGAACGTGGTGATGCAATACTTCATGTATTTCCTCCGAGACGAATCATAAACGACAAACATGATGCTCTATTTTTAGCTATTTATAAGATCCTTTTATGTCCATATCAAAGGTTTTAAGTCAAATTAGAAGTAGTAGAACGGAGATAACTACAATAAGACAAAAACGATGAGCAACAAAAAAATAAAAAAAATAAAAGTATCATCCCAAAAAAATTAAAAAATATATATATTTTTTAAAGAAAACCATCAATTTTTATTTTATTTTATTTTTCAAATACCGAATTATTAGCTATAATAATAATTCGAATGATAATACTAATGAAAGAAGAGGGAGAAGAGTGAAGAGTGGAACATGATGCGCCGAGTGGTGGGTGGCGTTTAAATACTGCCCACACACATCACCCTATCGCCACACAGAAACATCCGACTCTCCGCGCTGCTCGCTCGGGATCCGTCGCTCCTCCGCTCTTCCTCCCCATCGCCCCGCTCTGCCCGCTCGCTTTAAGGGGTAAACCGTGCTCCTGCATTCCCTACTTTTGACCCCCCACCGACTTCGTCCTTTGTCTTGATTCTTTCGAGTGTGGTTTATTGTTCTCGTTCCGTTTCTTGGTGCAGATCCCGTGGATTGAGAGGGGTTATTGAGGGGATTTGGGGATGGCAGCGGCTGCGAGGATGGATCTCGACGGGAACCCGATCTTGCCGATGACGATCTGCATGATCGGGGCCGGGGGGTTCATCGGGTCCCACCTCTGCGAGAAGTTGATGGCGGAGACGCCGCACACTGTGCTGGCCGTTGACGTCTACAGCGACAAGATCAAGCACCTCCTCGACCCACCGTCGGCCGCGGAGGGGCAGCAGGCGCGCCACCCCTGGGACGGCCGGATCCAGTTCCACCGCCTCAACATCAAGCACGACTCCAGGCTCGAGGGCCTCATCAAGATGTCAGATCTGGTTCGTCCTATCTCCACACCAAGATCTTGGTTCAGATATTAGCATTTTGTTCTTTGCCCGCTCTCCCTTTTGATCTACCCCGACCTGGGCTTTCCGGTTGTCGTTTCTCTACTTCTTTCTCTGTACCGGTGTCTGTTGTGATCTGTCGTGTAATGGTTTGAACGGGTCTTCGCTACCGTATGTTGTCTTGTTTCATAAAGAATCCTGATGTAATCTTTGTTTTCATCTCTTTTTGCTTTACAGACGATCAACCTGGCGGCAATATGCACCCCAGCGGATTACAACACCCGTCCACTGGACACCATCTACAGCAATTTCATTGACGCTCTCCCAGTTGTAAGATTTTGGGTTTCTTGGTCTCTTTTCTTCTGTTTGGCTTTTCAGACCCTTGGTGTTCGTGTGACCTCTTGAGACATGGTTCTGCAGGTCAGATACTGCTCGGAGAACAACAAGCGCCTTATTCACTTTTCCACTTGTGAAGTGTACGGGAAAACGATCGGAAGCTTCCTGCCGAAGGATCACCCATTAAGAAAGGTACTCATCATATTGCATTCCTTGAGCCACAGCATTTGCCTCAAGAGATGACAAAACACATGAGGATATCTTTGATAATTAAGAGATCACAGTTTGGGCATATCGAAATGCTTGGTCCTGTCTTTTATATTTGACTTTATGGTACTATATTACCGGACTTTGATGATACCAGACCAACTAATTTAGAATGAGATATTCAAGGACAATAACTAAATCTTTCATGCTGATACTAGTCATGATGTTGATAGTTTCTTTTGCAAGTGACAGATATTCGTTATTTTTTCACTATTAAATAGTTGTAACCAAGATATAGCCTGCTGCTAGTGAATGATGTATGATTAGATTTTTTTTTGACAAATAGATTATATGTCTGCAATTATATGTTTGTATATTTTTAATATATATTATCTTGTGACTTCCAACCTCAAAGTCTGCATATATATATATGTAAATTTGAAAAGTATTTATATGCCATTTTCAGTTTTATAAACTATACCGTAAATTATTGACACTGGTAAAATATAAGACTTATTGCATGGCTGAAACTTGCATATAACATTTTTTTAAAAGCCTTAGAATTGTTGTAGAGATACTTAAACCATATCTCAAATTTGGAAGATTATTGTATGATATAATAATGACAAAGAATGAGATGACAGGGTTTGTGGGAGAAATATCGGTGGATGTACTGTGCTTATTCTTTGTTGTTGTGAGAATGTGAAATATTGAGTTTGGACCTTGTGCCCATACTTGTGAGAGAAGCCTTGTACCCATACTTAGAAAAGAGGGGAAAATTGTCTACAAGAAACCCTAGAATTAAAACATTCATGGCCCGTTGCAGTAGATTATACATATTCTTGAAAGTGTACGAGGCTTTGTTAACTTTTAAACTCTATAATCAAGGAGCCTGATACTTGAACGTTTCTCTGACTTGTAACGTATGTTGTACTGTAAGTTCATGAAAGTGAAATTAGGGAATGATAAAATTGTCATTGACTGAGGATGATCTCTGGTAATAGTGAACCACTGATGTTCATTGATTAGTAAGAAACCATGCTGAATAGCTTACACACTTCTTGTTTGGTTCAGAATGGTTGCAACATTTGGAATAACACAATGCATTATAAATGATCATGAAATGTTCTACCGAGTAAGATCACAATTTTTTATATAATCTTTCAGTGGCAATGCTTGGTAGGTGCATGGCCAATCACAGCAAATATTACACCATTTTCTCTCTTACAATTGACTTGTATGCTCAGTGATACATCCTTCTCAGATGCATCTTTGAGAATAATCTATGGTAATTCCTTTATTTTTGTTATTCTTTACCCATGTGTTTGTGTAGCTGAGGTTACTATTCTGATCTGATATATATTAATTATATGGAGAAAGTTGTGGCCTCAAATTCCTAGTCTCATTGTTAGTTGAATTACTTATGTTCATTCTCCATTACGAGTTGGAATGGTTGGAACTAACCATACAACATATTTTTTGTACTCGATCTAATTAATTACTTTCTACTTATGTACGGGCGGTGAAGTTACTGTTATTAGTTTAAAATGTAAGGCACATTAAATTTTTGGAATAATATAATGAACAAGCGAATGGATATTATAACTTATAAGAAGCACTATATTTGTGCATTGAGTGTTGTTTTCTAATGTTCATCGTGGGAGTTGGGATGCAGGGTTTTGGAAGTTAACTCTGTCTTAATTTTCATGTGCTTAGAGATTCAACAAGCTTTTGTCGGATGAGTTTGTTTGGTCTAGTCATTTTTTTCAGTGAACCTACCTTCTTTAGGAAATTATTGGTTCATTATTGGATATATAATTTCAATGACTTATAGTCACATATGATTGATGTTGCTACTTGTTTCTAATTTCCTTTCTACATAATAAATCATGTGCATGTTGTGGTAGCTATAGTGTTTAGTCTTTGTGATACTGCAAATTTCCAAGTATCTTTCTTTTCGAGTTATTTTGTGTTTTTTCCATTCCATTAATAAGAATGTATGTGATCCAATAGGAGCCAGAGTTCTATGTGCTCAAGGAAGATGCCTCCCCATGCATCTTTGGTTCTATTGAGAAGCAGAGATGGTCTTATGCATGTGCAAAGCAACTTATTGAGAGGCTGATATATGGTAAATTTACTTGCTAAGTTTCTATAAATGCAGTAATTTTGTAGTGATTCCTCATTCTTATATTTATATGGATCATTAAAAGCTGAGGGTGCGGAAAATGGTCTGGAGTTCACCATTGTGAGACCTTTCAATTGGATTGGACCAAGGATGGACTTTATTCCTGGAATCGATGGTCCTAGCGAGGGTGTTCCGAGGGTTTTGGCATGCTTCAGTAATGTATGCATCACAATACTCTTGTTGAAGGAGAAAAATGGCTATGCTGGCCTTTGTACATTATGAAGATCACTTAGTGTTTCACATGATGCAGAATCTCCTGCGCCGTGAGCCTCTGAAACTTGTTGATGGCGGTCAGTCCCAAAGAACTTTTGTCTACATCAAGGATGCCATAGAAGCTGTTCTCCTGATGACCGTGTGTATTTTTCTGTTTCCCCTTTATCTATCTTGGACCATTGCAGTGAAATAAACACTGTTCTCTTCCTCTATAGGAAAATCCTGCACGAGCAAATGGCCATATCTTTAATGTTGGAAATCCTAACAATGAAGTCACCGTAAAGCAACTTGCAGAGATCATGACACAGGTATGTCAGTTGATTATCTAACATGGGCAAAATGCAAATGTTTGCCAATTTTTCTTATGTTTATCATGTCTCGTCTGTAGGTGTACTCTAAGGTTTCAGGTGAAGCTCCTTTGGAGATGCCCACACTTGACGTGAGTTCCAAGGAGTTCTATGGTGAAGGATATGATGACAGTGATAAGCGGATACCTGACATGACCATAATCAATAAACAACTCGGTAGACTTCAATCACATCAATTGGTTTGTTCATTTCCTAGACTCAAAGCCAGACAAGATTATTAATGATGTTGGCAATCCAGGTTGGAACCCGAAGACATCCCTCTGGGACTTGCTTGAATCAACGCTGACCTATCAACACAGGACCTATGCAGAGGCCATCAGGAGGGCAATGGCAAAACCTGTTGCATCAAGCTAAGACGCTCGGATTAGATTGGGCACTGCTGGAGCCTATCAACCTTATCCTTTTTGAAGGTTAAATACGTTCTATTAGCCAGTTGCATAATATTTTCTGTCGGTAGTTAATATCGAGCTCTATGACCCATAAGTTTCCCCTGTTTTTAAGAAATTTATTTACTGGAGAGGAACTCTAGGAACTGTTTGTATATGCCATGGCATCATTGCGATGTTCCCGGGCCATTTCATGTAAAGCATTGCACTCGTATTCCATTTTATGATTCATCAGCACGAATCATTGCAGAAGCATGATTGTTTTCTGCATTTTGCTGGATCAATTCGAAGCGTACGTGCAATCCAATAATTTCCCATTGTTGAGGCTCATATGCATCGTACTTATTGTCATTTGTAGTGGCTGTTTCAGATGTTATCACAGGGTTGCTTCTGGTGTGATGCATTTTATCATCTAGGTGACGGTCGTTAGTTGATGTCCTTGGAAACATTAGCTTCTTATCACAGAGACGCATCGGCCATTGGAGCACATCCGACGGTGTCCATGATTCAAAACAACCCATGCGGCTTCGAGAAAAGAGAAATGTCCTGAATAGTAGTACGAACCATTCACTATGCTATCCATAACATATTGTCATAGGGTCATTAGACTCGTACGAACCCAATCGTGATTCGAAGCATTAAAGGTTGGCATCAATTCGACTAAGAAAATCTACTTACTATTTAAACAATAGGATTGACATAAAACATTTATAAGATATTTCTAAGTATATATTTTATCATGTTCCATAAATTATGAGCCTATTTATTGGACATAGTAGTAATTACCTCGTTCTACCATGTCGCTTATGATTTAGGTATAGGAACTACTATATCATGGGTCACTTTTTAAAACATATCTATAACTACCTAAATAACTACTATGAATCGATTCTCAACACTCCCCATTGATTCATAGTTACATACACCGATTTACGACATGAAATAAACATGCTTTTGAACTGGAAGCGACTTGGTGAGGATATCTGTAACTTATTCATTTGTTCCACAATACTTCATTGCTATGGCTTCACTTGCTACAAGATTCCGGACAAAATGATAGCGTATCTTTATATGCTTCGTTCTTCCATGAAATGTTGGATTCTTCATCATTATAATTGTGGCTTTGTTGTCACAAAATATTTCCGTTGCTTCTTTTTGTTCTTGATGAAAATCTTCAAGAAGTTTTCTAAACCATATTTTTTAACAAGTTGTTGATGTTGTGGCTACATATTCTGCTTCCGATGTCGATAACGTAGTTATTTCTTTTTTTTTTAAACTCCAAGATATAGCTCCTGATCCGAGGCTAAAAATATTACATGAAGTACTCTTTCTATCATCTAAAGCTCATGCTCAATCACTATCGGTGAAAACAAATAATTTACATTTAAAATTATAAGAATACCAAATACCATAATCTATAGTTCCAACGATATAACGCAGAATTATTTTAACATATCCGAGATGATGTTTGCTTGGGCTCTGCATAAACCTGGATACTACACCAACATAGAAGATAATATCTAGTCGAGTATGAGTTAGATAAATCAAACCACCAACCAAACTTTTGTAGTATCTTGCATTTGTGTATCATCTTTAAGTTTCAATTTCTCATCTACATTCATGGGTGTTGTTTAAGTTTCAATTTCTCATCTACATTTATGGGTGTTGTTGTGGCTTTGCAATTAATCATATTAGATTTTTTGAGTAGATATGTTACATATTTTTTTTTGTGAAATAAAATTTTCATCTGATCCTTGCTTCACTTCCAACCCAAGAAAATAGTACAGTAGACCTAGATATGATATTTCAAACTTATTCATCATACACTTTTTAAATTCTACTATAAAAGAGTTAGATGAACCCATATATATTATATCATCAATATAAAGAAACCATTAGAATATTATGTTAACATTCCTTCTTTAGATAAAAAGTAGGTTCATTATTGCTCTTCTGTAATCTATTTTGATAAAAATAATAATCAATTTTACTATACCATACCCTTGTAGCTTGTTTAAGCTCGTAAAGAGTTTTTTTTAGCTTATATATCTTTTCTTCATGTCCTTTAACAAAAAAACCTTCAGGTTGAGTAACAAAAATCTCTTCATGTAAATCTTTATTTAAAAACATAGATTTCATATCAAATTGATAAACAGGCCAACTCATGTGAGCAGCTAAAGCAAAGAAAGTTCGCACGGTTTCGAATATAGTAACCGAAGAAAAAGTATCATCAAAATTAATGCATTATTGCTGTGAATATCCTTTTGCTACAAACCGAGCCTTATGCTTTTGGATAATTTCATCTACATTAAACTTTGTTTTGAACACCCATTTTAATCCAATAGCTTTCTTTTCTTTCGGTAGATCCATTAGCTCCCAAGTTTTATTCTTCTCAATTGATTTGATTTTCTTTTTCATTGCTTTTCGTCATTCCTCTTTTTCAATTGCTTCCTCAAAAGTTATAGGATATGAAATAAACAAAGCAAATGTTAAGTCATAAATTTCTATTAGTGATCTGAAATTTCTTAGAGGGGTTTCATCTGAGGAATCAGAATTTGAACTGCTACTGGGTGAGATTGACGATAAACTTATTGGAGCAGGATCTGTCATTTGATTCTATGGAGTGTCTAGTTCTATTGAAATCTGAATTTATATTTCACCTTTATTGGTCTCCAAATTTTAACCTGTCATTTCATCAAACACAACATTTCTATTAATAATAACTTTGCCACTAACAGGATTATATAATCGATATGCTTTGGATCGTAAGGAATAACCAATTAAGATATATTTTTCAGATTCTTCATCAAGCTTTGATGATTTTGTAAATTCACCAAAGCATAAGCAATACAACAAAAAATTATTAGATGACTTACACTTAGTTTCATACCATACCAAGCCTCAAAAGGAGTTTGATTCATAATAGCTTTTGTTGGTGAAATATTCAACAAATAAACTACTGTTGCAATTGCTTCTGCCAAAAACTGATTTGAAAGGTGTTTTCCTTTAAGCAAACTTCTTGCCATTTCAACAATACTTCGATTCTTATGTTCAGCTATACCATTTTGCTACGGTGTATATGGTGTTGTCAATTCTATACAAATACCATTTTCTTCACAAAAAGAATTAAACTCATATAAAAATTCATCACCTCTATCTGTCCGAAGTGTTTTTATGTATTTACCACTTTGCTTTTCTACAAGTGCCTTGAATTTTTAAAAATTATCAAATGTTTCAGATTTCAGTTCAAGAAAATATTCCCAAATCATGTGACTATAATCATCAGTAAATAATAGAAAATATTAACTTCCACCAAATAATTTCGTATTCATAGGTCCACGTAAGTCAACATGAATTAATTCAAGATAATTAGATGCTCTTCATAATTTTTCAATCGAAAATAATTTTTTACTTTATTTGTCATAAATATATCTTTCACATACATCAAGTGTGTTAATTTTAGGTAATTCAAAAATTATTTATTTTTTATTTAACAACCTTAAACCCTTAATATTAAGGTGTCCATATCTTAAATGCCGTAAATTAGACTCATTCTTTTGAGTTGCGAAAAGAGCATGCTTTTCAATATTTGAAACATTAAGTGGAAACATCTTATTTTGCGTCATGCAAACATTTGCTGTAATCAAACTATATTTTTTATCTTTAATAGTGTATGAACCATCATCAAACATAACTGAATATCCATCATCTATCAATTGGCTAACACTCAACATGTTATGTGAGAAAGTTGGAATAAAGAAAATATTATCAATGTATTTTACCTTCATTTGATTTGTTTTTACCTCAATTATTCATTTCCTTGACATATGATTTTAGATATTATTAACTTGTGAACGAGTCATAAACAACTTACTATTTTTCTTTATTTTCCTCCACATAGCTTGTTTGTTTTTCTCTTTTTCAATAATCTGCCTTCATGTGACCAAACTTTTTATAATTGTGACATTGAATCCCACTTTTGTAATTTTTTTAATCATAATTTAATTGTCTTTGTTCATCTTGCCCATCAAAGTGTCATTTTCTTCTTCATCTTCCATTTTCTCTACCATGAAATCCTTCTCTACTATGTCTTATTCCTGTTGATTTTTTATTTTCTTTTGAAGTAGAAGACTCCCCCTTAATCTCAAATGCTTGTTCTTTACTTTTTTCAAGTGATCTGTTCAACCTTGCTTTATTGCTTGCAAAGAACCCATTAGTTCATCAAATGAAAATGTAGATAAATCTTTTGACTTCTCAATTGTGACAATAACATGATCAAATTTCGGAGTTAAACTTCTCAAAACGTTTATAACAATTATATGATCAAGAAGATGTTCACCATAAGATTTCATTTGACCGATTCATTGCTTGAAAGAAAATCTTGCACCGATTCATTGCTTTTCATGAACAAAATTTAAAACTCACGATGAAGAGTTTGAAGTTTTACCGTAATCATCCTTGATGAGCCTTGAAATTTATTTTGAAGTATCAATCAAGCTTGCTTTGAGATTGTCACTACTGTAATTCTTGAGAAAATTATCTCATGTACAGTTTGTTGAACGAAGAACAATGTCTTTGAGTCATTCTTTCTATTTTTCCTTAACTTGATTTCTTCATCTGGATCTTCATATCTATTCTCTATTAAGTCCCAAATATCTTGAGACTTGAATAGAGTATTCATCTTGATACTTCAAAATTCATAGCATTTGCCCGAGAAGATGAGAATACGGGGTTGAAACATGAAATTTCCAATGAAAGTCATAATGCTTAGTTCAGATTGAAACTTAGCTCTCATACCATAAATGTTAGGGATGAAGGAGTGAGGAAACGATAAAAACAGAATACTACGATGTAATTAAAAAGAATTCTTTCGATCAAGAAAACCGATGTAATATTTAAACAAGAGGATTGACATGGAACACTTATAATATATTCCCAAGTGTATATTCCTTATCTTACTTGATCTTATTTATAGGATCTAATGGTAACTATCTCACTCTACAATATCACTCATGATTGAGTTAGGTGTAGGAATTATCCTATAACTATTAGATCATAGGTCACTTTTTAAAATATATCTATAATTATCTAAAATAGGATAACTACATGAATAACTACTCTAAATCAATTTTCAATACAAAACTCCTAAGCCATATGATTGAATTGACGGTCTGGCTGTTGTGATGGACGGTTGAGATGTGGAAATTGGCATCTGAATGGGTGAGGACACAGGCCATCGAAGTTCCGCTTATTGGGTTTTGGGTTAGACGAACGACAAGGGTCGCGGATAGACGAGTTTTATTACGCCCTAAATATCGAATCGGACTTGGCATTGTCCAGCAGAGGCGAGAGAGAGGAAAGAGGGGCGTCATGGCAGGGGTTGAAGTGGAACCACGCAAGGGAGACACACGGCAGGCGACGCAGGAGAAGCACGGGGTGGCCAATCCTCCTCCTCCTGTGGCGATGGTCACTTTTCCGGACGCCGCTCGCCGAAGAGCCCAGAGCTTCCCCCCGCCTCTCAAGTTGGAGTGCGAGGATTCCACCGAAGACATGAACCCGCGCAACTTGTGGCAGGTCGTCCCTTCCTCCTTCACTCTCTTTTTTGTTGTGTTTGTGCTCCCCGATCATTCGCATGTCTACCGGACTGGCATCATTGTTGTGGAAGCTATGAAGCTGGATGACGATGTGGCTCTTGTTAGACCAGGATTGGTGTCGTGAAGGGTTAAATTTCAGGAACAAACAAACCCTAACTAAGAGTCAAAAGAAGAGAGATCATCTAAGTGAATAAAGGGCTATTTTGGGGAAGGAACCCTGATATTTGGTGTCTGTGGATTCCAGGTGACTTGCTCATTCGACGAGAACTTGTCGACTATTGAACTCCAAGCCTAGCTTTCTATGAAGCGGTTGCTGATAACTAAAGATTCGGTTATAAGGGTCTAATCAGTTTTCACCATTCCTTTGTGGAGTTTCTTTTTCAAGAACAGAAAGATCATTTTGTTAAAGTTTTTTTATCAGTGTGTCATCCATGTCATGGCTCCCATTTGCAATTAGGAATGGTAAGGATCCCTAGGTTGTTTGCTTTTGCAAGGAATCAAGAAGGGATTTGACGATTGAATGATCTTATGTCAGTCTGAAAAGAAAGAGAGGGATATTGTAGTCTTTGTCTAAAGGCTAAACTTGGATTTTGATTTGTTGTAGAGTGCATCTACTGAAAGGTATTCAATTTTATGAACCAAATAATTGTTGGTGGCATCAGCAGGTACAAGATAGCATAGTTGGTTGAGTATATAACAAGATAAGCATCCTTTTTTCAGAGTACTTCTGAAACCAATGGCTCATCAAAATTGTTTTTCATGAGAGCCTCTTATAGTCATACAGACCACCATGAATTTGAGTCGGGTTCCTACTATAGAAATCACTCCCAACCACAGAGGTTTCCTCTTTGATTTACCTTTTTGATAAACTGTGATTTGAGGTAGCAATTCCTATCTTTGTAAACCACCTATGATAGAAGTTTCTCCATCATCTATGGTCTGCAGTTCCACATATAGTTGAAGTAAGAACTTCTTGGATAGAATAGGAGGAAAATTTGGCAAGCTAAACTGTCAAACTCCTTATGACCAGTTAGGAGAGTCAAAAAATAGGGATAGGTTATATGGCAGTTGTTGACAAAGTAGGCAGATGGCAGGACAAGTGAAGATGATGGAAATGTGAGTGGTGAAGGATTGATGTCGAAAGAAAGTGGTTTCTTTGAATTACTTTGAGTGAAGTCTGATTCTAGAAATTTCTAAAAACTAATGTCATGACAGGAATAAATTCTAGCTATTTGGAATTGGTTCTAGCAGTGGGGTAACAAATAAAGTGCACATTGTTGTTATGTGTGCATGCATGCGCTCAAATTTATATAGGGGCATACAAAGAGGATATCAAAAATTTATTTTCTATGTGTTATCATGATTATAACGAAGCTTTAATCTAGTGAACTCATCAAACATGCACATATATGTATAGGGTGCATGCCACCACTTTCCTCGTTACATCTGAGATGTTATTTCTGGTGAGTTAATGGCAACTACATTGGGAGGTGTGGGGAATAAATAAGATTGGAGAAGGATTCATGGGTTATAGAACAGGTTTTAGTGGGAGGTTCTATCATTTTACTTGGTTCATTGTGCAAGGAACATGATGAATAGATTGTACAAATTAGATACAAAAGGAAACTTCAGTACTGGTGGAAGTTTATTTTTCATTCTTCACAATACTCTCCTGGGATTCTTTTGATAAGTAACCAGTGGATGTTGACTAGTAAGTCATATATTTTCTATGTACTTTTTTTTTTTTTTTCAAAAAAGGAAGTTAAATTACTGCTTCAAAGTTCTACTGAAAGACCTGGTTAGGTCATTTGATAGATACAAAGACAAATCTGAAGGATAATTATCCTCCCAAAGAAAAGATCTGCTGATTCTAGCAATTTTCTATGTACTTTTGATATCGCATTTCTCAACCCAAATATTTTTGAAGCATAGGCTAAAAGAAAAGGCTTACTTTTCCTTGGTTTTCTCTAAATGAAAATGACACTTTTGTCTATTTATTCAATAAAGAATGGCTGCATACTTATGCCATGTTATATATCAGCACACATATACATGTAGGAATATATTTGAGCTAGAATATTTTTGGAGGCATTCAGACCTTAGTATTTTCACCAAAGTTCATATAGAAATTCTTGAATGGGACATTCGGAGGGCCAAATAAGATTTAATTTATTTTAAATACTGAAGGCAGGCCTGTGATCAACCTAGCACCTTATATTCAGACACAAGAACGGATGTAGTGTGTCTGGAGGTGAGGGGGTGTATATTTGTCCCTTCCCAAACACCATGGTGGTTGGCACCTTGTGCATTAAGATGACCTTATAACCATCTTTAATTATCAATAACTTGGATTCTCAAATTTTATTCCATGAAATATACTTTGATACCCTCTCTTTTCTTATACCATCCATTTTTTTTCCTGGGAGTTGAACTTTTGTATAAGCTTTTTTATTTGTAATAGTGTCAATGTTAGTTAACATGCTTGTTTTTCAAGTGTGAAATGGAAGATCTATGTCTCTGTGTCCACCCAGTTCTACATGCATGCGTATGCAGTCATTTGCATGTAGTGATTTCAGTGAGCCGGCTGCCCATCTTACGACCTCCATATTTGTCGACAAACTCCAGCCAGCCGCTTGACACTGACCATGCAATCATCTCTCCCTACTGGTTGTGGACCTTCAGCACATTGTTCTACAACCTCCTACACAAACTTCTCTACTCACTTCAATGGCGACAATTGTCGCTCCACACTCCTAGTTGCCAGCATTTACAGCCTTATGGTCATCCTCTTCATCGCTTGGTGATCCGCCCTTAAAGTACACTCCTACAGAGTCACCATCTGCACCCACTATTCTGCAATCACCTGGCTTGTGGTTCTGTTGTGGAGGGAGATGTAATGTTGCTACGAAATTTGTGTGAGACCACATGCTTATTCTCTGAGGGGCCTCTTGTATGATCATGTATGAGGAAGCCTTTTGGAAAGTTTGGCCAGCTTGTGATGATTCATCTAATTGATCTATCTGCATAGTGCACTTGAATGTCTGCTGCTTGATCTTTCTGTTTCCCACCTTTTTGATGTATTGGTCTTTGATTGTTGATAGCTGATTGTTGTGTTTGTTCAGGTGTATGCTCTTGGAGGATTTATGATCTCAAAGTGGATTTGGGCTCGCTGGAGGGAGAGGAACAATAGAGGGACATCAGATGAGGATTCATCTACTTGAAACAAAAAATTTCACTTTCAAAAGCCTGAATATTGGTAAAGATTTCTTTTCGTACCACTTATGGATACAAGCATAATGCTCATATTTGTGATGTGATTGAAGTCAGTGCAAACAGGATTTGTCACACTTCTAGTTTTGCATTGGAAAGCATTCAACGTTAATGTACTTAGCTTATGCCAAGCTAATGTTCATGTATTATCCATTAAGATTTAGGTGGGTTAATCACTCTGTTTGGTTTAGGCAAAATCTTATTCAGAGGAGAAGCAGCACCCTTTCGGTTTGATTCATGCTTCCTGCTGCTTGTCAAATTGAGTTTGCTCAACTTATTCTGATATGCAAAATTGTCCCTTGATGAATTGAACCTGATCCGTTGATCTTAGCTCTTTGTGCTCTTCAAATCCCCTCTATATATGCGTTCATGTTTGGCATTGTATTTTTACCCCGTCTTTCGTTTGATTTGCAAAAGAAAAGCGTGCAGTTTTCCTTTGCACAGCCATTTCATCAAACTATTTTCGGTCATGCCGATTTGCCTGGAAAACTGCTAATTAGCCTTCATCTTAATTGTTACTCTCCTTTGTTTGTGGAAAACCGTGCATTTGTCCTCTGTTTGAAGTCTTGAGTGACATTTAGCATATGCACAATAAAACACATTTGTGAATAAGGTCGAGGATACTTCTTGTCGGAATAGACGAGACAATTCGATCCTTTTGTTTGACGTGATTCTTCTGGAATAACTTTGAAACCATATAGTACAAGGTCCTCGGTAGGCGATTGGACAAGATTTCTTTTGGGTAAAATTCATATGAGAAATACATCATAACCTTTATAATTCTCATCGAAGACTCCCCATTGTATGATTCAAATCAGTTTATAAAATCTCATAACTTATATTAAGTGTAACAAGTAAAGTTTTGTGTTATAATGTTTTTGGAATTTTTTATATTAAAAATGTATATGCACGTTGTGCATTGTATTGTTTATTTTGTGATATTTTTATACTAATTGGTACTTGAAATATTTCATATATAATGTTCTCTTATGTATTGCGTTATTTTACTATTATATTCGATATACTCTATACCGATTTATTTTTATTTTTCTACTTTTACATGTCATGGTAATTTCATTTTATAGCTTCGTATATGCTTAAGTTATATACAATTATTTAAAATGTATTATGTATATATTATTTTATTTTGAAAAAGAAGGAAATTATTATGTCTATGAGACCCACCCAAATTTTAGCACGACAATGACGTAATCTCTTGTCTTAATTGTATTGGTTACTTTGTTTTACCTTTAATGATGCATGACTTAATTTTACCTTTAATGATGGTTTACCTTTAATCAGGTTTACACATGGCATCTGCATTCATTTGATCCCGACTATATATTATGCGATATATTCTTTCACGTATGACGTAACCAAGCCATTCGATAAATCATTTTTCACGATCTACCATGTTCATTCGTGAAACGCAGTTCAACATGTTTGTAATCAAGCAATCACGAATCTTAAATACCCAGGGATATGCTGCTCAACAAATCAAGGGGACGAGTGTGGCTCGCTTTTGTGTCGATCGGAGAGATTGGGGAGGACCGGTCATTATGAAGCCCTACATCAGCTCAAGGCGGGAAAGTTCTCGATCCCGCCTTGCAAGCCGCGAAAGTAAAGCGGCGCCACTTCCCCGCTCCTCCCTCTTCCCCATCCTCGCACCGTAGTCGTTCTTGCTTTCTTGGTTCTTTTCCATCCTCCTCTAGGGTTAGGGTTCCTCTTGCGCGGGGGAAGGGACGGGGGTTCGCTGAATGTTAGAGCGCGATGGGCGTCAATAAGGTCACGGACGAAGGCATCGCGGTCGTCCGTTCGGTGGTGGGACAGGATTTCTCGGACATGGACATCATCCGTGCTCTCCACTTGGCCAACAACGACGTATCGGCCGCCATCAACATAATCTTCGACACCCCACGCATCCGCGTTACCCCCGGCGATGGAAGCGCCGGCGCCCGGAGAAGAAACCTCGATCCCCTCACTGTGGCTGATTCTCCTGCCGATCATGCGCCCGTCACTGCCGGTTCTCCCACTTCCGCGGAGAGTGATCTACCTGCGGAGCGGAACACTGACGGTGGGGTTGCTGCGGAATCGTCCGGTTCCAAAGAAAGTGATTGGTGGCTAGTAGGAAGCACTGAGCTTTCTGGGCTTTCCACCTGCAAGGGGAGGCGGATTAAGCCCGGGGACAAGGTGAACTTTTCCTTCCCGTTGGCAAATAAGGCGACTTCCCCTTCCACGGCCACCAGGTTTCCCGGTAGAGGGCGGTCGGTGGCTTCTTGTTCTGAGATAGTTCGCTTCTCTACTGAGGATCATGTAGAGGTCAATTCTACATCTCTAGTATTGTTCGTCGAGCAAAATCTATGCTGTACCGATCTTTTTCATATGTGAGATGATGGACATGTTTATTCATGCAGATTGGTCGCATCCCCAATGAATGGGCTCGCTGCCTTTTGCCTCTGGTGAGGACAAAGAAGATTAAAATTGAAGGTTTTTGTAAATCTGTGCCTGAAGTCCTTGGCATTATGGATACTATTCATTTATCTGTTAGGTATGATTTGAGCACCCAAGCTCTAGATCTAACATTCAATAAGAGTGGGTTCTTTTGTTAAATGGCTAAATCACTCCCACCCATTCATCTTGTTTTCATTTGTGGACTTTCTTATGTGTGTTATTGCCACCTAGGGTTCCTAATATATGTTTTTAAAATTTTGCTTGTGACAGTGTGTATATCAATAGCTCTATGATCCAGAAACATCAACAAACCACAGTGAGGTCCATAAATATTTCCACTGAGGAATCATCAGTTCATCCACTTCCATCCCTGTTCAGATTACTTGGTCTTACTCCTTTTAGAAAGGTGCCATTTTGTGCCTTTGGTTTGCTTCTATTATTGTGTGCAATTGCTTTTCTTGTTTAATTACATGGAAATCGTGAGTTATCTGTGTGTATTGTGTTTGTATAACAACTTAGTCAATTCTCACTGTTTTCATTCTTCCACTTTCATTTATAGGTTTTCTTGCATGTGATTGACTTATCTTTTTATGTATTAGTTGTTTTGCATCATTCTTTTGTTCCCTTATCTAAAGCTTCTTTAAGTATCAAAATTTTGAGCTTTTCTAGAATATATAGTTGGCATTACTTGCTGATGATTCAGGTGCTGGATCTGTATTTGTGCTTGTTGGCGTATCTGTTGCAGCATTAGTAGATCTAGGGTCTTGTAACTATTACACATAGTAAAGGGTAAGTGACTAAAGAACACACAAAGCAGAGCATACAAAGAAGTTATGTGGTCCGGCCTGTATCAGATAGCCACAACATAAACCAAGGAAGCTTCAAAAGATGTCGAGGAGTATATGAAATCGGTGCAGTGCATGTCACTGAGACAAGCTCTTGTAGATATATTATTTCACTGCCTCTTGGACGAACTTCAAACATGAGAACTTGTTATCTACAGTGAAATTTTTACTATACACAGTCAAGGTTCTACTAGAGAGGCCCCCTCTAGCATCCTGACTTAAACACTAGGTACCTTAAGAGGTAATGCTTATCCCTGCATCAGTACATGCGAAGATGGCTCTTGTTGCTTTTACCATATCTTGTTGGTGCTGATATGGCCTTGGTGAACTACTATTGTTCTCACTGGGGATTTGGCTTAAATTGGTGCAGTTTTATCTTCATGTGGAATCATAGATTGAAAGCATTTTTTCAAAGTAAATGGTTGAAAAGGAAGGCGAGCTTTAAGAAGACAAATGTTACATTTTTCATATGCTAAGTCTTGGAATTTCAGTTTCAATGAGGATCAGTAGCAAAATGGAGTGTTTACTAATGGCCTCAATAACACTGTTTTTTGCTTTCAATTGTTGAGGTTAATTTCTAACAAAGATAGCAACAAAAATCTCCATATAAGAAGATGTGACTTTCATCTCCAAGTAGTCAAGGTACCATATAGTGGAAATGCAGTGTATAAATGCATATGTGATTGCATATGTAGTTAATATCATAATAATACATACGAAATTATATAATCATATTAAATTCTAAATAGGTAAACATATGTTACAACGAATCTGAGAACTTATGAGATGATATTTGCTCATTTTAGATTGTTTTAGAAATGGATAAAGGTTTAATTGATGAAGTTGACATTATCATGAATCATGTGCTGTTATATTACACTGTTAGACTTATAGTAATGAGGAGACGGACTGAATAGGCTAGAGTATATTCGTTTTTACCTGAATTGCATATGCGGCTGGATATTCACATGTGTGCGTTGTCTGCATTATGAGACCATTTAAGCTTGGCATATGACAGGATCCTCTTATGCGGTCATGTAGATCAATTGTTGGAAGATGTGCCCCTCTCAACTTAAAATTGTTCATTAATAGTTGATGCTGTGCTCCATAAGTGAGAATTTGTGGTGTTCATACTATGGAAATGCTGCTAAATCATGTCACTATCCGCGAATTTTAGTTAGTGCAAAGTTGTCATGGTTTCCTTTGCAGGCAATTGATGTAGTCTGCAAATGGGTGAAAACATGCACCTATTTGTTAATGATGTATACCATACATCTCTGCAGAAGTTAAAAATAATATGTACCCTTATTAGGTTTTAATACGAAAACTTTCAAGCACACGATTTTTCATACACATCTGTGCTCACTGTGAAAGGTTTAAGATGTCTTTTTGGGGAGTAAATATGGTTCTATACAGGTATTTGCAATTTGTCGTATTACAATTTGTTCTTTCTTCTTTTTGATTGTCTTCTTTGTTTTTAATAAATAAGCAGGCTGAGTTCACTCCGGAGGATCTCTACACTAGGAAGCGGGCCATAGAATTCAAGGTAGACACCAAATTGCTTATTTTGGCCTATCTTTCTCATGCTACATTTTTGCTAATTTTAGGGCTTGAACAGGACAGGTCTGGAGTGTCTGCAGAAGTTTTACCTTCAGAAAAGTTGAGAAAATTATGTGTCAATGGGAGTAAAGTCGAAGATAATGAGGAGACTATCTCAGATACTGATATGGATAGTATTATAGGCATTGCAGATAGTTCTCAGTTAGAGGTAATTATGAGTGTTTGAATCCTTTCATTTGAATTCAAGTTTGCCTTGTTTACTGCTCTGTACTAATTGATGGGCCTTACTTTCGCCCCCTCTATTCTGTCATAGGAAATGACACCCCCTGACAGTCTGCAGTGCGAGTTACGTCCTTACCAAAAGCAAGCTCTTTATTGGATGGTACAGCTTGAAAAAGGAAGACGTTTTAAGGAGGCAGCAACCACACTACATCCATGTTGGAGTGCATATCATATTGCGGATAGGTATGTTGATCATGGAATTCATCTTTTACCTTTATAATATAAGAGAAATGTTGACTGTTCTTTGGTATCCCTAGGAGGGGATTTGTTGTTTATCTGAACACATTTTCTGGCGATGTAACACTTGAATTTCCAAGCACCTTGCATATGTCAAGAGGCGGGGTAATGATCTAATTTTACCAACATTAATCTTGATTTTCCAGCAAGTAGTTGTATTGACGTGTTTGCCTTTTTTAGATTTTGGCAGATGCAATGGGACTAGGGAAGACCATTATGACGATAGCCCTTCTCCTTGCCCATTCTGGTAAGGGAGGCTCGTCTTCTTCCACTTCAAGCCAGGATTCCCTTGATACAAATGAAGTCAATGACATGTCTGATCAATCTCCAATTACTTCGAATAAGTTAACAAGCATCACTGGATTCAGAAAGTTGTTTAAATCCAAGGCTTCACTTGTAGGAGGTGGTAATCTAATTGTGTGTCCTATGACATTACTAAGCCAGTGGAAGGTAAGTAAGACTGTCCATTCCATTTGAACATAACAGGACTATTACATATTATTATATTACTTGCTGTTGATGGAAGTGAAAGTCTCACTTTATGGAATGGCAGGTTGAACTTGAAACCCATACTCATCCAGGATCTCTTACTGTCTATGTTCACTATGGCCAAAGCCGAACAAAAGATGCAAAGTTTTTGGCACAAAATGATGTTGTTCTAACTACCTATGGTGTTTTGGCATCAGAATATTCAGCTGAAGTAATAGTAGTAGACCCGTTAGAGATTGACTTCTTTTGGCATGTTTTGCAGATTTACATTTCTACTAACTGTATCATCTGCCTGTAGAGTACTGAAGAAAATGGTGTGCTTTACTCAGTTAGGTGGTTCAGGGTTGTGCTTGATGAAGCTCATACTGTAAAATCATCTAAGAGCCAGGTCTCCATGGCTGCTGCATTTCTTAACGCTGACAGGAGGTGGTGTCTCACTGGCACACCTATTCAGGTGAACAAATACGAAGCTATGACATTACAGCATATGATCTGTGATTGTTTTTTTAATGTGATTTTTGACTACCTCCATTAATTATGCGTGGACTGATTGTCAATCTTTCCATCAGAGTAATATGTTGTAGATTTCAGTTGGTGGCTTACTTTCAATCTATGTTGCTTGTACTAACATTTCTAACATATGAACTCTCTTTTTGTTTGTATCTATTGATTTTTGGTTAAAAAATTTCTTTCAGATATTATGTTTAGAGTCAAAACAAAATTATGTTTCTTAATCGTTATGCTGTTGTAATTGCTGCTTCATCATCTTGGAACTAGAAAGTCATGCATCATTTACGTTGCTTTTGCAGATTATTAATTTTTATATACTCTATGGCAGAACAACTTAGAGGATGTATACAGTCTTCTGCGATTTCTGAGAGTGGAGCCATGGGGAAACTGGGGGCTGTAAGTTTTTCTTAGTCACGACATTACTGAGTTCCGATTACATAGTAAAGGGTCTCGGAGTGTTTTTATTTATTGATATTTGCCAATTTGTTTTCATATATAGGGTCTACAAATAATGGTAGACATTGTTTCCATCAAGGTTCGTCGTACCGTAGTATATCACTTAGTACAAACAGTATGTATCGGTTCGACAAGGGACCGGTATGGGTAGTATATTAGTACACCCCTATATATCATGTGTTAGTATATTTGATACGGCTCAGTACAGCTCGGTACATATCGTACCAACAATTGGTCAGTACACCGGTACAGACCGGTAAGGCGAACCATGGTTTTATATCATTTCTTTGTTAACTTCTTATTTTTTTGGTTACACTGCTTATTGCATTAGTTAAACAAGGCAGTTATCAGAAATAAAAGAATTGATAATTTAGCATAAATATTATGAAATTGGGCTTTGAAGCAATTCTTGGTGTCCAATGGACCAGTTGATGCAAAATGCCAGTATGTAGCTTTCATTTTTTCTCTCAGAAAAAATTGGTATAATCGATGTCAATCCCCCCTCCTGATTTTGGCAGCTTATTTGAGTTTGTTTAGTTTTTCGGAAGTAGTGTGGAGATAAAGCATCTTTAGCCGATTTGGAGGTTTTCGAGTGTTCCTAGGCAGCAAATAACTTGCACTAGTTGGCAGAACGTAAGTTACTTGGCCACAGTCTTTTATCTTACAAACCCACCTTGGTGTGCAGTCCGGTTAAAAGAACATAGTAGGGAAAGGTCTGATGCCCCTAGCACAGACAATTTCAGTCCAGGGTACTATCTTCTTTCATTATCAAATTAAAATATGCCGAGGACATGTATAAATCTCTGGGGCTTGTTAATATGAGCAGGTTTTTTTAATCAAGTATTTAAATGTTTCTTTGCTTTTCGCAGGTCCTTTCTCTCTTCTCCTGTTTTAGTCCTAATTCTTTTGTTTCACTTATATAGTTAGTCTTTTACTATCGCTCTTAATTTACTGATTCTTTGTTTTTTTAATAATAAATCTATTAAATGCAATGGGGGTTCATGTTATGTTGAAGTGCGTACCAACACTTCATCTTGCATATTTATGGCCGGTGCTGGCTGATACGGATTCTGTGCAGCATCTTGCCGGCACAGTTACGGAATGGGGAATGCCTAAATCATTAATTATTTTTACTGTTCAGCATTGTATTTTTTATTTGAGACTGGATTTAAACCCGTCATTGATTGATTCTTACTTGAAGGATTACAACAATTTTGGTCTCTGTGTATAATATCCTTTGTTTTCTCATTAGAATCAAGTTTATTTTGCTGTTGTTTCACCCTCTTGATTCTTTGCCTTGATCACAAGGATTTGGAAGTGAATTTCACATTGTCGATAAGGAGTTACAACAACTATGTTACTGTTTCATAGAAAGGTTTAACACTCTGAAGCTCAATTGGAACTTACAACTATGCTTTATGATGTTTTGTTGTGAAAGATACATGGCTAGCAGAAACTTCTCATATATCATAGGCTGGACGGTAAACTCCTATTAAGGAGGTGCAGATTTTTGGAAGTTGAGCTGCAGAGAATATGATATGCCTTGTCTTTGAGGCCTGATAGGTGTCGATATAATTTTAGTTTGGATGTACTGCTTTGCATCCTTTTTTGGTCCGTAAGATGTTGAAACACAGAAAAATCGAGCCTCTGACAGGAAGTCTCAACGGTTAGTACACATTTGATGACAATGCCAATAGGATGGTTGCAGAATGCCAAGCAAGGATTACTATATGGGAACTGTTGAAGAATTTGATATATCAGCTGTCTCTTCCTGGGATTGATCAGGTTTTGCAGGTTGTTTTCATTTGTAATGGATGGGTGATTTAAAAGGAAAGAAAGGGAACAAAAATTAAATGATGCGAAGGACTTCTAAGGGTAGATCATCATGCTCAATCATTGGATGTGCATATAAAGAATTGATAATTTTCTTATTTTAAAGTGAAAAAAGCTGTTCTGATAGATGATAAGTTAGAATAATATTGTCAACTTGTAAATACTCGTTCCTATGAAATGCTTTAGAATGTCGTGTCTGTTACAGAAACAGTTACCAAATAATGGTGAAGAACTCGGCATCACCAAAGAAATGGTTTTTCTAGTCTCTCAGAATGTTTGAATATATTATTATAAAGAATTTATTTCAAACTAAGAGCACCTTTTCATGAATTTGCTTGGTAAGACATAAAAAAGTATTCGGACATGTGGAGCTAGACAAAGAAACTCCAGATAATTGTTACTTGAAAAGCAAATCTAGAAATTTGAGTTTGACAGTCATAATCTTATGTTCATTATGGTTACCAAATTGCAATCCATTTTTCAACATTATTGAATAGTAAGTTAATGCCAAGAAACTCTTTAGTCAAGGATGCAAATTGACAGTTGATTTGGGAACAAGATTGTCATAAATGAATGATCCCAAATTTATTTGAATTAATTTGCTAGTTAGGAGATCGTCTTCGAAGAGCTTTATTTTCTTTTCACGAATATACATATTTTGATTATGTACTATTTTTACTAGTATTTTGCAATGATTCGATTTTTGTTTATTATGGGCATGGATGTTAATAATGAAATTGTCAGCATCTGTTCCGGTGGCCAACCATATTTGCTATGGTTCTTTTGTTTTCCTTGAAGTGATTATATTTGTAATTAGTTTTAGAATCTTGATTCTGTGTATTCATATTTTCTTTTTAACTTAAAGGTGGTATAAACTTATACAAAAGCCTTATGAGGAAGGTGATGAACGTGGATTAAAACTGGTGCAGTCCATTTTAAGGCCAATAATGTTAAGAAGGACAAAATCAAGCACAGATGCAGAAGGCAGGCTAGTTCATATGCTAAATCTATGAACCTTTCTTACGCAGTCTCACGGTCTTATTACCTGTAATTCTTGTCGCAGGCCAATTCTTGTGCTTCCTCCTGCACAAGTTGAAGTCCTTTACTGTGAGCTGTCAGCAGCTGAGAAGGACTTCTATGAGGCTCTTTTTAAGAGATCTAAGGTGCAACTATCATTTCGTTTTTTGCGCTTTAAATGCTTCTTGGTAAAGTCACTATAATGCAAATATTGACATCACTTTTGAGGATTTTGCCCAGGTAAAGTTTGATATGTTTGTGGAGCAAGGGCGGGTTCTTCACAATTATGCTTCAATTTTGGAGTTGCTTTTACGCCTTCGGCAGTGTTGCGACCATCCCTTCCTTGTCATGAGGTATAAATCTAAATGCATTAGTCATATAATATCTTACCTATTTCATCAATTTGTCTGGTTTGCTTTGAGTACTTAGATTTGCTTCATGCTGGTGATTCCCAAGCTTTAGAGTTTGATACCATCCTTTCCCCTTGAATGCACCTTGCAACCATTTTAAACTCCTCATTCGACCCTTTCTAATTCATAAAATACATTTCACCATCCAAGGAACTAACAGAAAACTTAGTTAAAGTTGCTAGAAGATAGTTGTATAATAATTAAATTATTATAGGTCAATATGAGTTGGATAAGTAAGGATATAAACCTAATCCACTTTATAGAACCCTTAGTTATCGAATTCTGGGTTTATCTGGACTAGATAAAGGATCAAAATACTATTAAAACTGATATATGCAGTCCCATATTATTGTTACATAATGCCTATATAAGCAATGCATGTGGAAGAGAGGAATATATAGACTGAGGGTGGACAAGTGGACCAGAATTATAACTTCATTTACCACACTAATGCGGTAGTGCAAGTCACCTGACAGATAAACAGTACATTAGGGAGAGGGGAATGTGTAGATGGAGGATAAACAAGTGGATCTGAATCGTACCATCATTTATGAAACACTACAAGTCACCTGATGGGTTAGTACCTGAGGCTATAAGCTAAGTTTTACAAGCAGAAGTAGCATTATTCGCTTTACTCTGCTGCTTTCCTTCTCATTGTTTCTGCCAATTTTGATGAAAAGCCTTGTTTGGTACTTGGTTTTATGGATTTGCCGTATCTGGTGTATGTCAGCCATTTGCCACATTGGGTGTATATCACGTGTATTTGCCGTGCAAATTTGCTTTTATGGTTTGGAAATAAAGATCTATATAATATATTAGTGAATTTGATTTATAACATCATTCTTAGCTTGCTTTAAATTCAGCAATGGGTCAATCAACATCGCAATTGTACGCACATAAAATGCACCAGGATGTTCATTTCCTTGTTAAAGTAGCAAAATAGTCAATGCTTGGTAACTGCATTATACACTTCATCTTTTAATTGGTTTATGAATTTGATACGTTTATTAAGCATTTAAACTCTAGTTAGTGAAGTAGATTTTTTTGTTTGTTAACCATCATGGACTGTTGTGAATGCCAATATGTAATACACATCGAAATCTGAAATTCATAAATTTGTTACATATGCAAATAATGCTCGCTAAGAATGATAGTTGCATGCTTGATCTTTTCTCTGTATTCTATGAGGCAATTTATGTGCAGGTTTCATTAAGTATTTATGATATATGCATCAATCTTTACTAGAGAAGTAAGTCGGATCTTCTGTTTTATGCCATTACACATTTACCTGAAGTAACAATTGAAAGATTCCTAGTTCATATGATTGTTGGTGTTCGGGTACTTGTTCTATGTACATGTATTTTTGTTTGTTCCTTTTATCTTGTATTTGTAATGTATTTTTATTTGTTCCTTTTATCGTGGTGGTCACCTTTGATTGTTATTGCACTGATTGTATGATCATTCGAACTGCTTTCCATCTGTTCATTAGCCTTTGATTGGTTATCCTTTCCAAAGTTCTTTGTTACTTGTGTCATAAAAAGAGACTTTATATTGCTTCTGTGATGAAACTCAGTCGAGGTGATACACAAGAGTTCTCAGACCTCAACAAACTTGCAAAACATTTTCTGAAAGGTGGTAAAGATGCTGGTAATGGAGATACCTGTGCTGTCCCTTCTAAGGCATACATTAAAGAGGTTGTGGAAGAGCTGCGTAAAGGAGAGGAAGGAGAGTGTCCAATTTGTATAGAAGCTTATGAAGATGCAGTATTGACACCATGTGCACACCGTTTATGCCGAGAGTGCCTCTTCGCTAGCTGGCGAAGTGCCTTGAGTGGTCTTTGTCCTGTTTGTAGGTATCTTCCGTAGCCCATGCTCTTGTATGTAGTAGTCAAAGGAACGCAATTATGACTTGCTCCTCAGCAACCTAGCCCAATAATATTGTTTACTATCTGTGGTGAATGCAGGAAAATTATAAATAAGCAGGATCTTATTACTGCTCCGACCGACCGTCGTTTTCGAATTGATGTTGAGAAGAACTGGGTTGAATCTTCAAAGGTTTCTGTTCTCCTTCAGGAATTAGACAAACTTCGCCCTTTAGGTGCCAAAAGTATCATATTTAGCCAATGGACTGGTTTTCTGGATCTTCTGGAAATACCGCTTTCTCGGTAATTTTCTTTACAATGAAGACTTTTTTCTGTTATTATTATTTTGTGAGGGTTGGTAAAATATAGTGAGAATTCAATGCATCTGGCTACCTGGTAGCGTCAGTAGATAATCATACTTCTTGCTCAAAAGACGATTGCAATCTGAAAAACATTGCTTGCCAAAGAAGTCTCACTTTCCGATCTGTGGGTTAATATTTCTGCTTGAACTCTTTCCTTTATATAATTTTTCTCCAATATCGTGCCATTTGTATGTTTATTGCTTGATACTGACATCATCAGTATGCCATGACATATCTTGCTGTGTTGGATTATGCTTACCCGCATCATGGTGAGCGGCAGATGACACTATATACTTATGTCATGTTCTATGCCCTGTAGCTATGATTTAGATACCAAAATGGATATTGAAGAATTAGTGTTTTTTGTATAGGTAACATATATGTCTTTAAAGTCAAGACGTGGTTGGCATTTGTGGCAAACACTTTTGCATACTTTGTGCCACCATTACATCTTAGCTATTCTCTCATTATATAATCCTATTGACTATATGCATGTTCATTTACGGTATTTTAACTTCAATTTTATTGGTTGTAGACACAATTTCTTGTTTGTTAGATTGGATGGGACCTTAAATCAACAGCAAAGGGAAAAAGTACTCAACAAGTTTGCTGAGAATACAAATATATTGGTCAGATACTTTCACTTTATTCATCATAATACTTTGTTAATTATTTCATGTGGTCATGCATTTGGAGTGACTTTGTTTATTACTACAGGTACTTCTAATGTCACTGAAGGCTGGTGGTGTTGGAATAAACCTTACGGCAGCAACTAATGCGTTTCTTATGGTATGGGAAGTCATCAATTTTCTAATGCAGAGATTAAATCTCATATTATAGAGAACTGCTATGAGTTTTGATGTGTCATCCTTTTTGGAGGTTACAGTTTCTTGAAAATGTTGTATATGTAATTATGTATCATGATGAAGGAACTCAGAAAGCCATGCATGATACTAGTCATCGCGACTATTAATTTTTTAGGTAATCACTCATCAGAAAGTCACAGAACATAAAAACGTCATTATGCTTCCGTTGGACTTAAGATATGTCGATGATAATGTATTTTTCATTGCTGTCAATAGAGATATTTGTTTCTGTTTATATAAGATAAATTTAATTATAATTCTAGGATAAAATGATTTGCTTTCTCATCAGAGTTGAGAGACAGAAAATCGGTAAAAAAAGGCTTCAAGTTAGTATCTCACTTCACCAAAGTGAGACTTTTAATTTTGATTTGAAGTATGCCAACACAGTGACTCATCGTGTCCTATCATAAATGAAATGATTGAGATGCTTTTTTTTTTTTCTGTATTCCTACAGTACTAGCAAGGTTTGCTTAAAGCTAGCTAGGCATGGTATGAGAAGACGATTAACTTTTCTAAATTTATTTAATATGCTTGCTATGTTTTTTGGTGAGTTTGACATTACCTCCTAATCTTTTTCCCTTAGGATCCCTGGTGGAACCCAGCTGTTGAAGAACAGGCTGTGATGCGAATACATCGCATTGGTCAAACCAAAAGTGTAGCCATCAAAAGATTCATTGTAAAGGTAGCAACGAACGTTCAATCATTCTGTTTCACTATTGGTGTTAGTTATTGGAAAAATACAAAGCTCTTTTACTTGAGTTGTTTGTTTATGTGAACTCCAACAGCCTTTCCAAACTTCCTGTCTGATAAGATTAGCATGTGCCATGCATCATGTCATTATTATGTTGTGATCATTTGTATTTGCATCATCATGACCTGTTGTTATTGCTGTGAGCATAAGCTATTTACAACATACAGATTGTTACGAACCTGAATTCATGTGGTAATGTTTGTCGTTGTCTTCTATTTTATAGGGGACCGTGGAAGAAAGAATGGAAATGGTACAGGCTCGAAAGCAGAGGATGATATCTGGAGCCCTAACAGACCATGAACTTCGCACTGCACGAATCGAAGAACTAAAGATGCTTTTTACTTGAAATTCTGCAAACGAAATGTGAGATGTTCTCACGTGCTTGAGCTACCTTTCGTAATATTCTCGTTTCCTCTGTTAGGCTGTTCGGGGGGACACTCTTAGGTATGCCTCTGTAAAATTATATCTTCTTTTTCTTATCATTATATATGTAAAGATTATGTTCTCTGATTTAGCTTCATGGTTTATGTACGTCTCAGTAAAATCGTGTCCTGCTCACAAGGGACCCACTCTCATTGTGGGCCCCGTTTGAACGGCCCCGATGCTTTAAGAGAAATGAGAATCTCTCTCGTGTTTGAAATCTTTGTAAATGCTCATATATGTAGCGTATAGTTGTCCAGATGTTGTGTTTTCCCCTGTCAGAATTCAAATCAATCAATACTAATAGTTAAACTCTCCTAGCGGTAGCGTTGTAGTGTTGCGTTTGAAGCCACGACGTGGTAAGCGTTCCACAACCTTCAGTCCTTTTCCAAAGCTATCTCCCAAGTCCCTGTCGCCTTCTTCCTCGGTTGCCGCCGATAAGACCTATTATCCATGCATCACCCCCACCACAACCATCGAGGGCTGCAGCGCGCTGCACACGAACGTCGTGACAGAGACGGCGAGATGCAGATAAGGGCGGTAAGCGGGGACGATGAAGGCAGGAAGAAGGTGGAGAGGGTGGAGGTGCCCAAAACCCGCCGCTCGGAGGCCGTGCGCTACATAGAGAAGAAGCTGGTGGACAAGGGCATCCAACGGATGGAGCGCCACCCCGTCAACGGCCTCGGTATCGGTCGCAGCCTGCCCAAGTCTGGTCACGACGGCAGGTACACCTGGGAGGGACTCGAAGACGTGGTGGAGAGCGAGGTCGACCCCGTGTCCCCAGCCATCGACGAGAAGGACCCCAACTACGTCGAAGAAGGCCAGGGGGATGCGAACCCCAGCGAGGTGGTTGTCGGAGAGGTGGAGGTGGCCAACATGGCGGAAGCCAAGGAAGGAGTCTCTAGGATTGAGGTTCTCCCGCCTCTCCAACCGAGCCATGATCCATCCGCTCTTTAATCTTCTTCTTCTTCTTCTTTTTCTTCCTTTGCTGTCCGAGTTTGCTGAGCCACAAAAAAATCAGTGTTATGTAGCAAGGGTTTGGGTTTGTCCGAGTACTCTTTTCGTTTCCTCGTCAGCCGAAAGTAAAGGAAAAGGAATGATTTGTCGGACAAACTATTATCTGTAAGCCATGAAATCAACTCTAAACTGGAATAAAAGGTAAATATAATCTGTAAGAGTTATAACTATGTTTAACATTGGTGTACTCTAACAAAGGCAAATGCCATCTCGAATGTTGTTTGAATCGCAAGTATCACTAAAATTAAAACCCACGAGAAAAATGATTTCTTTATGACTTATTCTGCCTTTTCAGTTGCTAAACTACTGTATCGTTCGTTATTGAGTCATGTTGGGGTCACACCACAGCATCATCCAGTAGAATAATTGGAAGGGAAACCTCTACTACACGTGCATTCCACGTGACGTGATCCGCCCCTTGTTTCTGGAACGAAGACGGGCGCATTCGTGTCGGCCCAGTATTGGCATTTGGGCCGCCGATCAAGCCTGGGAACGCAAGCTGTCGATCGAGGTTTTATGGGTCCGGAGCACCTATATATATGCCCTCCGCTGCGTCGGTTTCTTTCCTCGTTTGCGTACTCGCCGAAGCGGTTTCCTTTGCGTTGCGCTCTCGGTTCAATTTTGGGCGGAGGCGCATCGCTCGTCATGGCGAAGGGAGACGACGCGGTGAGGCGGAGGAAGAACAAGACCGGCCGCAAGCGGATGCGGAACAGCGTATCCGTCGTGTCCGCCCGCGTCGCCGCCAAGCGCGCCGCAAGACCGGGAATCGCCGCATCTGCGTGGTCCTTCTGATGAACATACGCTCGCTTCTCTTGGATGCGACCCCAGTTCGATCGCAATCGGCCTTTCTCTGGTGTCCTGCTTCTCACATCTTGTGTTTCGTGCAGGGGATGTGCTTTAGCCTCCCGACGCCTGACGACCCCTTCAATGATCGCCACGGGATGGAGACGCAGCAGAAACCCAGCAAGAGTGTGTCACCTCCTCCCCTCTCCGCCACCGAGGAGAGCAAGAATCAAAGGTGTGATGTTGCTGTGAGAGCGGAGCAGCGTGCCAGCGAAGGTGGTGGCGTCGGCAGCGACTGAGACTGGGACTATGGTTGGTCTACCAAGTTCATTATGATGTGCTTGAACGCCATAGATGGCGCGTGGAAGGATCGACAAGCAGCGCCTGATGGTAGCTTGGATGTTGCTCTTTTCGCCTGCCACTGGGGTGTTGATTTCTGGAAGTGTTGTTCTTCCGGCTCGCACATCATCGACACCAGTGGGTCTTGCCCTACCACAGAGCAGGTCGCTTGGTTGGTGTCTACAGATTCTGATATCATTACGAGGAAGGAGATGCAGGGGCATGTCGTTCCCAGTCCCTTCCTTCTTTTCCTTGTGCCAACGCGGGAGAAGGCTGCCCAGGTCTTTATCTGCTGCCTTTTGTTTCGATAACTCTACCAATTATTGCTGTCTATAAATCACGGCACTCTGGTTATTGCCACAGCCTGATTTGCTTGTGCCTTTGACTTGTATTTATGTTCAGGTAAGGTCAGTGTGCAAACCACTCAAGGCCCTAGGAATACACAGTAAGCTTGCATCCTGATGCACCATTGGATCGCCAGGTTCAGGGGTAAGCAATTGCTTGGGCTTTTACTTCTGTGCTGCTGTTTAACTATGTGCTTTTGGATGCTTATACTAGAAAGAACTGCAACAAGACGAAGATCAAAGTAGTTGTGATTTAGTACATAAGGAAACTAATATCAAGGAAAAGGGCTTCTTGTTTTAAGCAGCGATTTAAAAAGCGCTAGGTGTCAAAAGACGCTAAAGTCCAAAAACACTCGAGACGAGCAAAGCAAAATGCTCTAAACTATTAAAATATAAAAATATATAATATTTTTAATCTAGTAAGCAAAGATTATTTTGTATAGTAATTAATAATCTACTATTAATAGTATATTTACTGTTAATAGCAATTTGAAGGGAAGAGTAGAAACCGATAGTGAGAAGTTACGGTGAGAAGTCGTGGTGAGAAGTCGGCGGACAATAGTCGCAGCGGCAGCAGAGTTGTGGATAGCAGGAGGCAATAGACAGTAGTGGAATTTGTAGAGTCGCGGACAGCAGGAGGTAGTGGACAGCGACAACAACGGTAGTGGAGTCAGGGACAGCAAGAGGCAGCGGAGTCGCATCGTGGACAGCAACAGCGATAGCGGACAGCAACGGCAGACAGCGAGACTTGATCTGTGACAGAGGAAGACTCGGAGGCAATAGGAGAAATCATCGGCGGCTAACACAGAGGGAGAAATCGTTGGCTTCGAACGTAGAGGGAGAAAGCGTAGGGTTGGGAGTCATGGTCGCGTGCAAGTTTTGATATAATTGCATGCGTTACTTGGTTCAACTAACGTAAATTTAACCGAATCAGACTTAAAAAGTTTGGTTCGGTCACCTTATATCAACCAGGCGCTCGCTCGAAGTGCCCGACGCCTGGGTTCGGGCAAGTGCCCAGGCGGCGCCTCATTGAAGCGCGTCGCTTGGCCCTTAAACGAGGTGGTCAGACCTCGCCTCACCTCGCCCGAGCGCCTAGGCGAGCACCTTTTTAGATCACTGGTTTTTAGGAAGCAACTGTGGTCCCCAAAAATTATGAAAACAAAATCTTCCTTCTTCAACAAGTTACTGAATTTAGCATACCAATTCTGGAACGGATGATTTTTCACAGAAAATGAGATTGTTCTCACAAAGTAATTCTAAGAAGAAATATGCGAAAGAAGGAGGAAGTTTATAGAAATGAGTGAGAGAGAGAGAACAGAAAAGCTAAAGCCCCACTTTACATACTTGCAACCTGCACAATGACTAGTAAGATATGATGTTTGATAAGAAGATGCTCTTATCATTGGAAGATTACAACTGATAGGATTATTATTCTCACATTCCATTCATCCGGATGAATCTGATAGCTAAGGAAAACAATTACATAAATTCAAATAAATATTTGTTTAACTTAGATGTGTTTTATAATTTTATGACTGTACAAGGTTTTCGAAAGAAGTTAAAACAACTAAGCTGATGATCTTGAGAATATAATACCAGAAAGAGCAAAGGTTCCCATCATTGTGAGGTTTCCACACATGCAAAATATCATTCAAATTATAAAAGGTTTCCATAGGCAATGTCATTCAAAGAAAATCTTTACTATTTTAGTATTTTATTGGAATCGGATCAGGCATTGTCGGACAAGCCTCGAGATATTGGGTCATTGGTTGAACTAGGTTTGATAAAAAAAATTAAAAATTAAATATTAAAATTTAAAAATAATAAATATAACAGAAATATGTGTGAAATGACCTGATGAATCCAAATAACTCATTGGTCGAGCAAACATAAAAGTGTGAATTCTTATAGGAGTTGGGCGATGACGAGAGGGAGAATTGAGAAAAAAGAGGGTAGTTCTAAGAGTCCAAAGGAGAGAAGTTGATAATAGGAGAGATCGATGACAAGAGATAGAGGGCAAATGACTACAATGATCGCTGCAATGAAAGAGGATAGTAGTGCAAGAGGAAGATGGAGGTGAGATGATGACATCAGAAGTGAGAGTATGGACCGGAGTGATAGAAGGAGAGGATATTAGCTAGAGAGAATGAAGGCGATGGTGTGGGAGCGCATGATAAGGGGATGAGATGATAGCAAATGCAATAATGTTTTCTTCTCTTTCAACTCTGTAATAAAAAAAAGACTTATATGCCACTGCAAAAAATAAAATATTTTATTAACATATATAAAAATAAATATATTGAATCAAATGTATCCGTATATATTTTAATTGAAGAATTGTTTTTATTGATGAATTTCTAAGAAATATACAAATGCATCATCGATCTTGTGAATATTGGACGTCATAATGGAATGGGATATGGAGAACTTTTGCATGTTTGCTTTCATGTATAGAAGATGCATTCAGTTGTTGTTAGCATTATGGCTGTTACGGATATATTTGAGAAGACTTCATTAAGTTTTCTTCCAAGACGACTCATTATTGGCTACAAGTTCAACAAGTTGCATATGCCTCGATTTTCTTAATTATTGAATGAATACTCCTGTAATGTTGGATATGTTGTTTACAGCAGGAATTCAGCACATATTTGTTCAGTAGCAATCAAGAACTAGGACGTCGTATTTGTGAATTTTGCTTGAAAAGTATGGTGCCACTTGAAAATGATTTTTCTTTTTACTGTCTTATTTCACTTTAGGAATTCAATAATGCTTTCAAGTTTGTTGTTTCTAGCGTTTTGCAACTTGTCCCTCTTTCTACATAAGGTCATCAGTTAATTACGACTAACTGCCACTTTTCTTAGTACAGTTTGAGAAGTTGCAAGCCTGAGTTTCTTGTATCTACTCCAGAGAGGTTGCTTGAACTTGTTTCCCTCAAGGCAATTGACATCTCTGGCGTATCACTATTGGTAAGCACATTTTGTGTTTTCAAATCTATTGCACTCATGCTTCATAATTTTCTTTATATTAAAATATATTCACAAGTATCTAATCATTCTATGGCTTGCATCTAGATTTTTTAAGCATGCTTGCCATTCTATCTGGTTATTATTTTGTTGATTGCTCTAGGTCAAAAATTTTATTATATATATTTTTTTAAATAAGTTAGTTTATTCATAATCCCTTCTTTCATAAGTGAAATTACTTGTAAAAGACTCTTTTATGTTGTTGTTTTTGTGTTTGTTATTGCTATTTATCTATCTAAAATTTATGTATTCCTTTGTTTCTTGTAGGTACTTGACGGATTCAACACCTTCCTCGATCTTGGCTTCGTGGATAAACTTAATTCTGTCAGGGAAACTATATCTGGAAATCCACAAGTCGTTCTCTTCAGTGATTGCTACGGTGAAGTGTTCACGTCGTTTGCCCAAAATATACTTTCAGGACCAGTTACAAGACTCTGTCAGAGCGATGTCGTAAGTTGTCAAAGTGCATTCATATCACAACTAGTGCACTTCCATACAACACAAGAAGAAAAAGTAGCTAAGGTATATTCATGAATAATTTCTCACAACATTTTTTCTTTCTTACCATTTCCCATGAGCCCTAGTTATGGTATATTATTTGGATAATGGATTACAATTCTACTTGAAAGGCATGGATGAGTACCTGCCCTTTTATCGTTTTGCCAGCAGTTTAGTTTATCAGGCAAAATAGTGTCATTTTTAAAATTTGTATTTCATGATTTCCTATTTTTTCTGCTGACTCCAGCAATGTTTCCATTATTTTTTTTTTCACTCTTTATTGTTGCAGATCAAACAAATTATTACCGGAATATTCAGCAGTGAAGTTCCAATACCTGATAAGATCCTACTTATATCAAGAAGTGCAAATAAGTTTCAGATGTTGAGATCTTCCCTCGAAGAAGAAGGTTATGAGATATCCGAAGACTCTTCATGTGCCTTTTCTATTATTATCTCTGACAGGTAATATATGACCTATTACTTTGTATTTTTGGATTTACATTTTACCAACACAAAATGGTTTAGTGAGATTTTGATCCTATGTTACATTCATCATGCAGCCCTATGTTTATACTGTTCAATCGAACAACGTAATCCATTTGTTACTGTCAGCACGCAAACATTTGTCTTAGATAATTTTTGTGTGGGAAATAATCTGATTTTTTTTTTTAATCCAGCAGAAAGGCACTAAGAGTCTTCGCTACGGAATGTGAGAGTTTATACGAGGAAGATCTGGAGGAATTTGGTACTACCATATTCATGGATCTTCCGACCTCGATCGAAGACTATGTACACGTTCTCACGACGATGGCACGCCATTCAATTACTGGTGCTTTGCATAGTTTCTTCTGTAAAGGAGATGCCGCTCTTGCTCAACCCTTAGTCGAGGTACTCATGCAGTGTGGTCAGATGTTGCCTGAGATCCTTCAAAATATATGATTATTCGGGTTAAAGATTTATTTTCCTCTATGAACAGATACTACCAACGGTTATCGATCTCATTCTCATTCTTTACTTGCTCTGTTTTTTATATCTTCGCTCATGTTAATAGTGGAACACATTAATTAGTCATGCCCTTGTGACCAGTGATGGATGTGTAAGACTCTGTTATTCTGTTTTATATGTTTTTAGTGGATGCTTTTTGTGTTGGCAAAACCAAATTACATAAAACTTGTAGTGCGGTTTTTTCCCCCAAACAACCGATTGATATATTCTCAACAAGTTTGATATGACATCAAATTGGCATGCAATTTTTGTTAGAATTTCCCTTGCAATTCTCTTTCTGGATTACCAAATATGCTTGTTAGAAATAAGTTAAATTCCATTAGAACATCGTGTATGATTTTGCTTCTCTATATATATATGATGACTACAGCTAACACTTGTAGTCACCGGCTGGATTGCATCAGCGTACTCGAATAAATGATTACGAGTACAGTCAAATGTTATTGTGTGTTTGTGACCCATTCATTCCTTGTCGGCTCCGTGCTCGTAGCTACGAAGACGACTAGTGGCGTAGGGTTCATAAAGTCTACCTATAGTGACGGCGTCATTACGTCGAACAGCATGTTATCTTAAACAGCAGGTGATGGCTGACCCATGGCGAATAGTCTTTGTTTTCGTTTATCAGAAATAACCACGTGTGGTTGTTCACTCGTGAACAAGACACCGATGAATGGTCAAGAGCTCACGTGTTTTACCTAACCGTCATCACAGTGTTGCATATTTGATTGGGTCATTTTTTTCTCTGGTCTGTTGAGGTAGGAAGAAAAATGATTTTGATGATGTATCCTTTTATCGTTATCCATGTCATCACCATCAAGCATGTAGTCGATCGGAATCCATCAGAATAAGGAGATCAAAATTTCAGGGAGAAGAGAGAGAGTGAGAGAGATCCTCAGTATTTTATATCATATAATAAATATTCTCTCAGAGTATAAAAATTATATCATCGTATACAAATTATATCGTCTTGATTTAGTGAAACCATAATGGGTTTACGATAGGAATAAAATAATTAATCTTCCTTAGTGTCATATGCTAGCTGTACACACACACATAATGATTTAGTGAAACCATAATGGGTTTACGATAGGAATAAAATAATTAATCTTCCTTAGTGTCATATGCTAGCTGTACACATACACACACAATCTCAACCACAAGTCACAACCCATTCCTGCGTGTCATGCGATCACATTAATTACCAAGTAGCTACACACACACACAAGTCATAAAAAGAAAAAGGTGATGTCGCCTCCTTTTTCTTCTTATGGAAAATGGAACCGACATCTCATTTGCGTCGTCCGAGGACAAATTGGGATCATCGAGGGAGAGCGACATTGGATCTCCAGGTTCTCCTTTCTCTTTCCCCTCTTCTTTCTTCTCTCTCGGCTCTCCCTCGGCTAATATCACCCAGTAGCGGGTGGCGACAATCGAAATCGACCGTACTAACTAATTTAGGGTGGTAACGGGGCGAAAGCAGCCTCAATTGTACGATCCGCGTATCGGTTTATTAGCGAACCGATACGTACCGCTCGGTACGGGCAATATTATTTGAAATTAAAATCCTTGGTTCAGCGTTGTATTTTTTATTTGAGACTAGATTTAAACCCGTCATTGATTGTTTCTTACTTGAAGGGATTACCACAATTTTGGTCTCAGCGTATAAGATCCTTTGTTTTCTCATTAGAATCAAGTATATATTCCTATTGTTTCACCCTCTTGATTCTTTGCCTTGGTCACGAGGATTTGGAAGTGAGGACCCAATTGCTGGTCACGAGAAAAATTCCTATACTTGGGTTTTTTAGGAATTCATGACAACCCAACAATTGTTGGCTGATATGCATGTAAACAAAATGAGTTTCACATTGTCGATAAGGAGTTTCAGCAACTCTGTTACTGTTTCATAGAAAGGTTTAATACTCTTAAGCTCAATAGGAACTTACAACTATGCTTTACGATGTTTTGTTGTGAAAGGTACATAGCTAGCAGAAACTTATCATGTATCATAGGATGGAAGGTAAACTCCTCTTAAGGAGGTGCAGATTTTTGGGTGTTGAGCTGCATAGAATTTGATATGCCTCGTCTTTGCGGCCTGATATGTCTCGATATAATTTTAGTTTGGATGTACTGCTTTGCATCCATTTTTGGTATGTAAGATGTTGAAACACAGAAAAAATGGTTAGTACACATTTGATGACACTGCCAATAGGATGGTTGCAGAATGACAAGCAAGGATTACTATATGGGAACTGTTGAAGAATTTGATATATCAGCTGTCTCTTCCTGGGATTGATCAGGTTTTGCAGGTTGTTTTCATTTGTAACGGATGGGTGATTTAAAAGGAAAGAAAGGGAACAAAAAGTAAATGATGCAAAGGACTTCTAAGGGTAGATCAGCATGCTCAATTATTGCATGTGCATATAAAGAATTGATAATTTTCTTATTTTAAAGTGCAAAAAGCTGTTCTGATAGATGATCAGTTAGAATAATATTGTCAACTTGTAAATACTCGTTCCTATGAAATGCTTTAGGATGTCGTGTCCGTTACAGAAACAGTTACCAAATAATGGTGAAGAACTTGGCATCACCAAAGAAATGGTTTTTCTAGTCTCTCAGAATGTTTGAATATATTATTATAAAGAATTTAGTTCAAACTAAGAGCACCTTTTCATGAATTTGCTTGGCAAGACTTAAAAAAGCATTCGGACATGTGGAGTTAGAAAAAGAAACTCCAGATAATTGTTACTTGAAAAACAAATCTAGAAATTTGAGTTTGACAGTCATAATCTTATGTTCATTATGGTTACCAAATTGCAATCCATTTTTCAACATTATTGAATAGTAAGTTAATGCCAAGGAACTCTTTAGTCAAGGATGCAAATTGACCGTTGATTTGGAAACAAAGATCAATATAATATATTAGTCAATTTGATATATAACAGCATTATTAGCTTGCTTTAAATTCAGCAATGGGTCAATCAACATCACAATTGTACGCACATAAAATGCACCAGGATGTTTATATTCTTATGTCCTGTTCTATGCCCTGTTGCTATGATTTAGATACCAAAATGGTTTATTCCAGGGGCATACTCTGGTATATTTTACCTTACCATGGCACTGCACCTGTTGGAAATGGATTGTTTTGAATGGGCAGGTACTTAATAAACGGGCTACAATGGCATAGTAAGATACCTTAATTCCTGCTTTGCTTTATTTGGGCTAGAAGTTTGATCTTGAAAATTTTACTTTTGTTTCGGACGATTGTATGATTGTCATTACCTGGTTCAGGTCCTCCTTCGGTTGCAATGTTCACCCTTTATTATCCACTTTCCCGCCTCCACTTGATGAGAAAAGCCAAAGCTAGAGTCCAAAGTTTGTACATTAATAGAGGTCTCATTTTTTAAGTGTTTCTAGAATGTCAGGCAAGATGGGAATCTTGGATCACCTTCTTTACATCATGTCATGGACGCTTAACTAATTTCTATTGAAATTCATCATTTTCCAGATAAATATGCTTTATATAGTGTTTTGTGTTTTTTCTGAAGTTCTTCGAACATATTGAAGAATTAGTGTTTTTTGTATAGGTAACATATATGCGTTTAAAGTCAAGACGTGGTTGGCATTTGTGGCAAACAATTTTGCATACTTTGTGCCACCATTACATCTTTTAGCTATTCTCTCATTATATATTCCTATTGACTCTATGCATGTTCATTTACGGTATTTTAACTTCAATTTTATTGGTTGTAGACACAATTTCTTGTTTGTTAGATTGGATGGGACCTTAAATCAACAGCAAAGGGAAAAAGTACTCAACAAGTTTGCTGAGAATACAAATATATTGGTCAGATGCTTTCACTTTATTCATCATAATACTTTGTTAATTATTTCATGTGGTCATGCATTTGGAGTGACTTTGTTTATTACTACAGGTACTTCTAATGTCACTGAAGGCTGGTGGTGTTGGAATAAACCTTACGGCAGCAACTAATGCCTTTCTTATGGTATGGGAGGTCATCAATTTTCTAATGCAGAGATTAAATCTCATATTATAGAGAACTGCTATGAGTTTTGATGTGTCATCCTTTTTGGAGGTTACAGTTTCTTGAAAATGTTGTATATGTAATTATGTATCATGATGAAGGAACTCAGAAAGCCATGCATGATACTAGTCATCGCGACTATTAATTTTTTAGGTAATCACTCATCAGAAAATCACAGAACATAAAAACTGTCATTATGCTTCTGTTAGACTTAAGATATGTCACAGAACGTTCAATCATTCTGTTTCACTATTGGTGTTAGTTATTGGAAAAATACAAAGCTCTTTTACTTGAGTTGTTTGTTTATGTGAACTCCAACAGCCTTTCCAAACTTCCTGTCTGATAAGATTAGCATGTGCCATGCATCATGGAATTATCATGTTGTGATCATTTGTATTTGCATCATCATGACCTGTTGTTATTGCAGTGAGCATAAGCTATTTACAACATACAGATTGTTAAGAACCATTGTATATTTGATCAGTTAATATTGGTAATAAAAGAGGTCTTTCGTTTGTGCTCCCGAATTCATGTGGTAATGTTTGTCGTTGTCTTCTATTTTATAGGGAACCGTGGAAGAAAGAATGGAAATGGTACAGGCTCGAAAGCAGAGGATGATATTTTGACAGGGGAAGCAGAAAGAATTAGGCGTCGTAGGGGCCTCTTTGCTCTTCGGGATGAGCCAGAGGTGGCTCGTGTATGGCTGCCTAATATTGACTCCCCTGGATTGGCAATGGCACGAGCCTTGGGGGATTTTTGTTTGAAGAATTTTGGTTTGATTTCTGTGCCAGAGATTTCATATAGATGCATCACAGAAAAAGATGAGTTCATCGTCTTGGCTACTGATGGGGTAAGATGGATAATGATTTCTCTCTGTTTCTGTAGCAGCCAACCAAAACACCATGTACTTATTGTTGAATGGCCTCTTTATAGTTTCCGAATGAGCATGACTATGCTACTGCTAATGCTTTTGCACATTATGTCAGGTCTGGGATGTCTTGTCCAACAGAGAGGTGGTAAAGATTGTCAGTACTGCTTCTGCAAGGTCCTCCGCAGCTCGTATTCTTGTTGAATCAGCAGTTAGGGCATGGAAGCTCAAGTATCCAACCTCGAAGATTGATGACTGCGCTGTGGTCTGCCTCTTCCTTGGTATAGATTCATCCAACGATTCCTCCGTTGCCAAGGCCGGTGAAGTTGGTGTACCACTGGATGTCATCGAGATTGGCCACGACAAACAAGAACCTGCACGGCCAATTTGTCTGAACCAATCTGGCACGATCAGAGCTCGCACTACAAATTATCAGGATAAGGAAGCAACAAAAGACCATGTCTAGATCTCAGTCACGTCAAGAACCTCCCGCTGCAGTGACATCTGAGTGCAGGGTGATGACGGGGGTGCTCTAGAGAGTTTGTGCCAAGTGAATACCTTAATGATGCTGCCAAAGTTCATTGCAGGGAGGAAGCTGTCAGCAACCGGCAGCTTAATTAGTGTCCGTGGGCTTGTTAAAGATGTCAGCGGTTGGAACTCTTTGTTTTCGATGAGAAGAGCAGCCCGACTATATTAGAATGTCCAGGTGTTCTCTCTCGTGTGATCTCTCCTATATGTCAGTGTGTTGGATTGCATTTTTTTGTTTGTACAACTTCAACTTGTTTACTATAATTTGTTCTATTTGTCATTTGAGATTTGAGAAATCTACCATCTTAACCATGTCAAACAATACGATGTTTATTTATTTATTTGTTTTGGTATCTCATGGTTTACATGAGTTGTACGAGTAATTATATTGCCTTTCCACAAAACACACTGTCATGTATCATTTCAGTTGAAACGAGTTGAGTACCTGAAACCCTTTCTTCAAACACATTATCATGTACCATTTGTGTAAGCATGAGTTGAGTTCCTGGAAGAACAAAGTATATTTTCAGCTTGCAGATAATAGATCACTTTTCTTGATCACTAAGTTGTCACAAGATGTTGGAAGATGGCAGACACTGCTGAATACAGTCAGTCGTAGAGGATCTATCATAGGCAGAGTGTGACTTGAAAGCGACAGTGAGTGGTCAATTCTGAAAGCAGGGGAAACACATAATTCAAGTAACAAAATATTTGAGGTTCTTCTATTTTCTTATCAAAATTAAGTACAAGGTGTTGGAGTTTCTTTTACATATCAAATATGGATCAAATAATTATTTTATAAAATCAAAATCGAATTTTGATCCAAAAATAAACTTAATAGATTCAAAACAATGGATTAAGAATGTTTCCATAAAATTTATTAAATCCATTATAATATACATAAAATCCTACGACAATTAAGAAACATATTAACACGGAAACGTACTTGATGAATCCATTAGAGTATTTTCTGAATTAATTGATGATTTGATAAGTATCATTAAGAACTTTAGATTTCTCCTTGACAGGTGAAGAGAAGCTTCATTAAATAAGGATCATAACCTTATTTATAGTCATAACTGATGAATCTACAATTATGATTATATTCATAATTAATGAATATGCAATTATACCTCAAGAGTTTCAGATTCCTAACTTATCTCGTCATTAAGTTAGAAATATGACTGATGGTATCCACACAATTAATTTTCATAATAATAATTATGTCCCTTAGCCAAATAACTTTACTTTAATTAGATCATTTTAATTTTGACTAATAAAAAATAATGGCTTAACATATTTAATTATACATGTGTGACCCTTAAAATTCTAACAATCTCCCACTGAGTCACATATGTATCCTTATAAATATGTTATATTTTATGAGCTCAAAACTGTTGCCATTATTAAACAGGACATATAAAATAATCTCGTCCATTGGCCATATTAATATAGAACTAAAGCGGTCTTCACTATATCAATCATAGCTAAACTCATTAATGATTACTAATATTAACATAACCAAATGACATAGATTAATTATGAAATGTGTAGCATGAAAATTACATAAATGTGATATGTACATGTTAATTTTCAACTGGTCCAACTTTATCTTTACGAGATCATTAATAACTTTAATAGCCATAATGTATAAAGTATAATAAACTGAAGCTTTATTTCTGATCAGAAAATATTTGTACAAATACAGAATCTAGCATAGAACATATAACAAACATATGACAGACTCCCACTAAACTAAAGTTTTCTCAAATTCTGATATACCCATATGAGCAATATGCTCATGAAAGACCTTGGGCGGTACACCTTTTTTGAAAGGATCTGCCAACATAAAGTTTGTTCCCAAGTGTTCTATAGAAATTTATTTATTTTGTACCCTTTCTTTCATAATTAGGAACTTGATGTCAATATGCTTTGACTTAGTCGAGCTCCTATTGTTGTTGGAGTATAAAACAGTTGATTTATTATCACAGTATATCTTTAGTGGTCTTTCAATCCCTTGTACTATTTGCAACCCTGTGACAAAATTCCTCAAGCAAATTCCATGATTGGATGCCTCAAAACATGCTACAAATTCTGCTGCCATAGTGGCACAAGCAATAAGAGATTGCTTGGCACTATGCCAAGAAATCGTCGCACCAGCCAACATATAAATGTAGCCTGAAGTGGATTTCCTACTATCTTGGCATCCAGCAAAATCGGAGTTAGAATACCCAATGATCTCCAAATAGTATGATCTCTTATATGTGAGCATATAATCTTTTGTCCTCTTTAAATATCTCATGACTCTTTTAGCTGCCTTCCAATGATCCATTCCAGGATTACTTAAGTATCTATCTAACACTCCAACAATGTACGCTATATCCGGACGCGTATAAACCTGTGCATACATTAGACTCCCTACAGCTGATGCATAGAGAATCTTCTGCATTTCTTGAGTTTCTAAATTTCCTTTAGGGTACTAATTGAGACTGAACTTGTCTCCCTTTGCGACAGGGGTGTCTCCTGATTTGCAATCCTACATGCCAAACCTTTTGAGTACTTTATCGATATAGCTCCTTTGTGATAATCCTAGAATACCTCAAGATCTATCTCGGTGTATCTGGATTCCTAATACAAAAGAGAAGTTACCAGGATCTTTCATCTCAAAATTTCTAGATAGAGATCTTTTGGTTTCTTGCAATAAGCCTATATTATTTGTGGCAAGCAGAATATCATCCACATATAATATCAGGAAAATAAATTTGCTCCTACTGAATTTGTGATACACGCAATCATCAACAGCATTCATCTCAAAACTAAATGAGTTAATTACTTAATGAAATTTGTGGTATCACCGACGGGATGTCTATTTTAGTCCATAGATTGATTTTATCAATTTACAAACCATTTTCTTTGGGTCTCCTGACACAAAGTTTTCTGGTTGTACCATATAAATTATTTCATCAATGTTTCCATTGAGAAATGATGTTTTAACATCCATCTGATGAAGCTCTAAATCAAAATGTACGGCTAGAGCCATAATTGTCCTAAAAGAGTCCTTCGTTGAAACCGGTGAGAAAGTCTCTTTAAAGTCAATACCTTCCTTTTGAGTAAAGTCTTTTGCCACAAGACGTGCTTTATACCTCTCCACATTACCTTTAGAATCCCTTTTGGTTTTAAAAATCCATTGACAACTAATGAGTTTTACACCATCTGGTAATAGGACAAGTTCTCAAACTTTATTGTCTTGCATGGACTTATACTCTTGATTCATTGCTTCAATCCACTTATCCGAATTAGAATCCTCCATGTCTTGACGGAAGTTGATTGGATCATCTTCCATTATACCACTACTTTCTTCATGTTCCTGGAGAAATACCATATAATCATCTGAAATGGCACTTCTCCTTTCCCTAGTGGATCGTCGCAAAGGTGCTGGCTCTTACGGCACAGATTCTTGAGGATGTTGAGTTTGTTCCTCATGAATAATTTCCTCATACTATATGGGAGTTGAAATGACTATATCCTTTTGAGGTACATATTTTGCCATATTAGTGGTAATTATATGAATCGGATCAGACTGAATCAATTCTTCCTCAAAGGTAAAGTCTTTAATCTTATCTCTCCCCCCAAACTCAATATCCTCAAAGAATGTAGCAATATTTCTTGATTTGGGATCATAAAATTTATACCCCTTAGATCGCACAGAATAACCAATAAAGTAACTACTCACTGTTTGGGATTTCAATTTATTTTCATTAGGCCTATAAGGCCTTGTCTCAGCTGGACAACCTCATACATGAAAGTGTCTTAGACTAGGCTTTCTCCGAGTCCAAAGCTCATAAGGTGTTTTTGTAGTTACTTTAGTTGGTACTCTATTAAGAATGTAGGCTGTAGTTTTTATTGCTTCTCCCCAGAGTGACTCTGGCAAAGTTGATTGAGGTATCATACTTCTTACCATGTCCTTAAGTGTGCGGTTTCGTCTTTCAACTACACCATTTATGCTAGGTGACCCAAGCATTGTATACTAAGAAACAATTCCACACTCCTCTAGGTATAAAGCAAATGGTCCTAGATGTTGTTCACTTGAGCCGTCATTTCTGTCATAAAATTCCTCTCCACAGTCAGATCTGACGCTTTTTATCCTTTTGCTGAGTTGATTTTCAACTTCAGCTTTAAATGCTTTGAACACATCCAAAGACTGAGATTTTTCATGTATTATATACAGTTATCTATATCTAGAGTAATTGTCTATGAATGATATGAAGTATTGTTGACCATTCCATGAAGGTGTAGGAAATGGTCCACAAATATCTATATGTATCAATTCTAAGACGTCTGTAGCTCTATATGCACCTGATCTCTTAGGTTTGGTTTGTTTACATTTAATGCATTCAACACAAACATCTAAACCTGATAAGTCAATGGGATCAAGAATCCCTTCTGACACAAGTCTTTCAACTCTATTTCTAGAGATATGACCCAAACGTTTATGCCATAATACACCAAAATTTATAATTTTACATTTAGTACCTCGTAATTCCGCATTCAAAGATTCATGATAGGATGCTATAGTATCAAGTAAATATAGATTGTCAAGTCATAAGTGAACCAGTTCCAATCATATTTGAATTTAAAGACAAAGTAAACTGATTGTTTCCAAATGAACAAGAATAACCAGATTTGTCCAAATAAGAAATAGAAATTAAGTTTCGTCTGACAGTACAACAAAAGTGTCTTTCAAATCCAAATAATATCCAGTACACAATAACAATCTAAATGTACCTATAGCTTCCACATCTACCCATTTTCCGTCCCCCACATAAATGCTTCTCTCAACATTATTGGGCCTTCGGTAGCTTAAGCAACCTTGCATCGATACACTGATGTTAATTGTTGCACCGGAGTCTAACCACCAAGTGTTTCTAGGTACTGAAATTAAATTGACTTCTGAACAAACCAAAGTAAGGAATGTTCCCTTTTTAGCATGCCAAGCATGATATTTAGCACAGTCCTTCTTTAAATGCCCAGATTTCTTGTAAAAGAAACAAATATCATCCTTATTTTGTTTCTTCTGTACTGGACCCTTATCAGCCTCATTCTTTCTAGATTTGTATTTTCTTTTCTTGCCCTTAAAGTTGTTTTCATTTAGAACCGGTACAAGTTAGCAGATATTTTTACAAAAGAACCTAAATAAGAGAACAACATACAACCATAAATTATGCTCATATTTATTACCAAAAACTTAAGTAAATTCAAATAATGATTTAACCCATCTCAAAATACCAAGTGCAATATTAGTATCTTGTCTTTAGACTTCAATATTAATTGCTAGTGGTAGTCTTGTTGTAATGATCAAACACTGATAATAAGGCATGTCAAATAAGAAACCCATCTTTGGATTGATTTATCATTTACATGTATAACTTTATAATTGTCACGTGTTTACTATTACAAGTATGTATAAAATCCTACCAGTGATTAACCTTCCTTTGAGCCAGGTAATTATAGCATGGATATAAATACATAATACATTTAATATTTTCATGAGAAATATTATATATGAGAGGTCACTTTGGCGACTTCATATATTAGATTATTCAATCTAATATTAAATAATCACTAATTGAATTTGAACCATATTAGTCAAATTAGCTTGACCTTAATTTATTGACTAAAAATATTTAAAGCATGTAAATCATTCAATTTATGTTAACAAACAACTTTATAGAACCAATATTATGTTTAAACCAACATAATATTATAATAATATTATTAAACCAACATAATATTTCAATAATATCTAATTAATTAAATTCATATTAATTAGATAAAATCCAAAAAAGAATTTAAAAAATTTATGCCTTGTAGTGCAAAAAATGAATTTGCATACCGATGAAAAGGAAAAGAGAAAAAGACATTTTAAAATTGAAGTGATATAACATCAGAAAAAGACACTAAATTGAATGTGAAGCATAATATAACATAATTACATAAAACCTTCATATTTTTGGATGATAGAACCAAATCACTCTAAAATAGCATGATTACATAAAACCATCATCTTTCCATGATAGAACCAAATCACTTTAAAATACCAATGAAAACATCATTAAAATACATGAAAAACAATCCTAGATGTTCATCAATTATTGTAGGAGGGCTCTGATACCGTTTGTTGGAGTTTCTTTAACATATCAAATATGGATCAAATAATTGTTTTATAGAATCAAAACTGAATTTTGGTCCAAAAACAAACTTAAATCCAAAACAACAGATTAAGAATGTTTCCATAAAACTTATTAAATCCATTATAATATGCATAAAATCCTACAACAATTAAGAAACATATTAATACAGAAGCGTACCTGATGAATTCATTAGAGTATTTTCTGAATTAATTGGTGATTTGGTCTTCCAATTGCAAGTATCCTTAAGAACTTTAGATTTCTCCTTGACGGGTGAAGAGAAGCTTCATTCGATACTGTAACCGGGGACCATAATCTTATTTATAGTCATAACTGATGAATTTATAATTATGATTATATTCATAATTGATGAATCTGTAATTATGCCTCAAGAGTTTTATATTCCTAACTTATCTCGTCATTAAGTTAGAAATATAACTAATGGTATCCACACAATTAATTTTCATAATAATAATTATGTCCCTTACTCAAATAATTTTACTTTAATTGAATCACTTTAATTTTAGCTAATAAAAAATAATGACTTAACATATTTAATTATAATCCTTAAAATTCTAACACAAGGAATATGAATTGATAAATCACTCGAAGCAGATGCCCTGTTAGCTTGACATATATTCCAAGGTGTGAAGAAACTATATTACTTGTCCCTTGAATTACTCGTGTCAGACTGTATGATACATCAATACCCTTTTTTTTATTATATTTTTTGGTCGTTGTCAAATGATATAAGTTAGCTTACCGTCTGATGTATGGACACCATATTGGCCAATATGATATGATGAGCTCACCGTATGAAAGTTCTTTTTCCGTAGGATCTCATCGACACGTTTCCGATTCCGAATCCAAGGCGCAAGTTTTACGTGGCAACGGAAACTACATGTCCGATTCCATTTAGGGCTAACTCCCGACATAATCCGATTCCATTTCCGATTCTGAGACCGGCATGGGTATAAATAAAGCTGCTCCCATTGGTCAGAAAGCCCGGCTGGCACAGGGGAAGTGCGAGAAGGCGGCGACGATGGAGGAGGGCCATCTTTGTTCTGACAGTGTTGCTTGGTTTCTCTATGCTAAGGTAAAGGCGTGGAGGCCGGCGTCGGAATCGTGTAGGCTATTGGCTCCGGTGGTGATCAAGCTCCACTACACTGTGTTGCACTTTCATGGAGGTCAAGTGATGCAGGAACCGCCGTGCCCCTACCACTGCTACGTGTTCACTCTCGGCGAGTTCCTCCACCATGAATCTCGCCGCCGGGCGATCTCGTTCCTTCTCTTTCACGGAGGCGTCTACGGCCGTGATTTCCTTGCCGCTAGGCAGTTGGAGGAAGAACTCTTCACCTTCTGCAATGATCCAGTTGAGTTGGCTCTCCGCATGGGCAGAGGGATCGAGATCACCTTCGGCCTACGCTTCTACCGCTACTCGATCATGGAGCCTTCTTTCGACGAAGGCGTCGGCGGGGGTGGGGGTTTCGGCGGTGTGCCGGCGTCGTCGGATGCGGTGAAGGAGCTGGCGGTCGTGAAGTATCAGCGTGGAGGAGATGTCCGAGAGCATAGTTGCATGATCTGCTTCGAAGAGTTCGACGAGGGCGTCGAGGTGACGCGGATGCCATGCATGCACGGCTTCCATGGCGGCTGTCTCACTCGATGGTTGGAGAGCAGCCATCTCTGCCCTCTCTGCAGATACGCCATGGCCGCTTCCGCTGGTCCCTGAAGCGCTTCTCGTCTTCATCAGTCTTCTTCCCGAGATTCACGGCCGACTTCTCTCGCAGAGTCCCTGTAGATATTAGCGTATGGTGTTCCACATATACATTGGTGAGTACTCGGAGCAAGTTATTGGGTCCTGTGGAGTCTCGAGTTGCAAGGTGCATTCATGTGGGTGATTGTGAACGGTGGGGAACTCAACAGCGAATAGATTGTTCTTAAGAGTTCACGCTCCTTTTCTCTCTCTTTTGGACGAATTATATCTGACCTAAACCAATCATGCACACATCTTCTTATATATGAATCCATAAAATTTATAATCAGGTGCTAATGTGAATAAACTATTACACGTGCACTTGTGGACATCAAATGCTGGTAAGGAGTTGGCTTTTCATTTAGTAAGTCTGTAATAAGGTATACCTGAGAAAGTTGCTTCACATAGTGACAGTTTTGGTAATCTGGATTAATGAGAGAATTTTCCCTTTGATTGTTGTTGTCATGTAGGCTATCCAGGATGCTCTTTTGTGTCTTGTAGGAGTTGACTAGATTCTATGTCTTGTAGGATTTGACTATATATTATGTGTTAAATCTTGATTGATTAAAAATAATAATATTTATATCGTATTCTACTTAAGTTAGAGTATTATCCGATAGTGGATCTCGATTAAGTTACATAGGAAATATGTAAGTGTTACTTTAGTTATTTTTTTTATCTTTGATGAACTGTTCGTATAGACCTGCGATATACAAAACCTTATCAACCAGTCGTCTATTCTTTATGTTTGAACATACCTTACGAGGGGCTTGTATTAGATTTGATAACTCTATTTTTCTTAAATCATTTAGTCGATGGAGTTTGCCAGCAATTGTCCAAACACAAAGCCTCTAACCTATAATTTGCATGAATTTTCTTATGCCGAGAGGAAATACAAAAACATTAACTACCTTGGTATCTTAGAACTCCTAGTAGCATAAGATTAGATGAGGTTTTGAGATATGATCCATGATGTTAGGACTTTGCACATGATGGACTAGACTTGGATCATTTATCGGACAATCATTCTAAGCAAGTAATGTATGCCTATTTCATTTGTTAAATGAAGTGTTTTCCTAAGTTATGGTTGTGTGATCTTAAGCCATGCTTGGATGAAGTAATAACGATAGTTTGCTCACATAATCGTTTGTTCATAAATCTTTTTTTTTATTTTTTTTTTCTGTTCTAGGTTCTTCGTGAAGCTTGTGAGATTTTAAAAGATTGACTATTTATGGAGTTTTTTATGGTCATGGTCGAAATGGCCATATGGTGGCGAGGAAAGTGAGAGATATTCTCCCTCTAAAGTTGCTTGCCAGTTGTGAAGTATATGTAGGTAACGATGAATGCAGAGAGAACAATATCAGTAGTACCAGAAGCATGAGTTCGGAGGAAACTTCATCTCTAACCTGTTTTTTCTTTTGTGGGTCCTAAGGGACCATAGGAGACTTCGAAGAGGCTGACTTTTACGGATGGACACGCAAGAATGCTGTATGACTTAGACAAAACCAACTAAGTCCATGACATGATGGTAAGAAAAGTGAGAGATATTCTCTCTCTAAAGTTACGTGCCAGTTGGAAAGTATATGTAGGTAATGACGAATGCAGAGAAAACAATATCAGCAGTACCAGAAGCATGAGTTCGGAGGAAATTTCATCGATGAACCTCAATGAAGAATCCAAAGCTTCTGTTGGGTTTGAAGAAAGAGTCAAGCATTCAGAAACATTGACAATATTGAAAGACTCGTTCCTAAAGGCTTTTAGAATAGTGGATAAAGAACTGAGACTGCATCCAAATATCGATTGCTTTTACAGTGGGACAACAGCAGTTACTTTGGTCAAGCAGGTTGGCTATTGGTCATTAACTTCCTATCATATTTTCTTTTTGAACTGATGAAGCATCTCGGTACAAGTTCTAGTTAATACAAAGCAAATTCTACTGTTTTATGTTGTTAATGTGGGTTTCCTTCATCTATAGGGTCAAGATCTTGTCATTGGAAATGTTGGAGACTCGAGAGCAGTGTTAGGCACAAGAGATCAACATAACACCTTGGTTGCAGTCCAGTTGACTGTGACCGTGGATCTTAAACCAAATATTCCCAGGATCTTTTTGTCTTTTGTTTATTCTTCTCGGATAGGATTTGATCTTAACGATGTTCGAACCGATCTTATCTTTGTTCAAAGCGATCCATTCGAATCTTTATGTCTTCGATAGATGATGAAGGAGCTTGCTCAATTGGATATGATTCCTCAAAGGGACCAGTTGGAGAAGATTGATTACTCTTAAAGATTGGTATTTCTGATTCTAGTTCAGATTGAGGGGGATCGGTTCTTCTAAGTATTCTAACCCATATACTATTTCTAAATATACATCTCATTTGATGAAATTGATTTTTATTTATAATGTTAAATCTATCTAGCTTTATAACATCTTCGTCAGATGGTATTGCAATATCGTAGGCATTAAGTATTCTAGTGATTATACTTATGCAAAAGGCATGTGCATCTATATATTCCATTTTTGACATTTGTTTGTAAATTTAGCTATTCTTCTTTTTTATGATGTTTAAATCTATACTGGATATATTTTTATACATTTATATACCAGTCATCTATAAGGGATGCCTATCGACCATTTTTGCTTTTTCTATTTATGGTCCTCCTAGTCAGAACCGAGTTCGTGGTGAGAATCAGAGGTATCTCACGTCCAAGATGCTGGGGTATCAAACTGATGTGCCAAGGTGACTCAAACTGAGTTGTTGAGGTGCGAATCAAAGACAGCTCTAAGATGGCTCAAGTCCAAGGTGCAAAAATACTCCGCTCTTTGACCTAAGGTCAAATTGACCAAACTGAACTGATACACTATAAGAACTGACTTTGGCCTTTGCTAAAGTGGATTATATACACATGTGATATCAAATATCTAAGATTGTTAATATTTGAGTGTTCATCCGAATCAAGGTAACATGAGTTGAGGGTGCCAATCGAGTCGAGGTAAAGTACTCTGAATCAGATGAAATGTACACCTAAGTGACTCGAGGTGGATACTACAAAATAATGAGGGTTCAGGAGTGTGTCTAGCAGGTCTTCTAATGCTCACCTTAGCAACGATTTTAATAATCGCTCGGGCGCTCGCTTAGGTGCTCGAACGAGATGAGGCGAGGCTCGAGTGCCTCATTTCATGTCTAGGCGCTTCGGTTCAAAGAGGCATCACCTAGACGCTCACCCGAGCCCAGGCGCTAGGTGCTTCGGGCGAGCGTCGGGATTAAACCAGGTGACCGAACCAATATTTTACGTCTAGTTTGGTCTCCGGTGTTTTCGAACCAACTAAAACACCAATATCAACCTCCCAGCATCCCTCTCGTGACTTCCCCAATCCTAACCTTGCTCGTGATTCTGACATTGACATTTTCTCTATGTTGTTGCCTCTCTCTGCTGTCATTGTCTCTCTTCACTATCGTTGCTTGTCGTTACTGTTGCTACTTATCGTCGCTACTGTCACTATCGCCGCTCGCCGCTCACTTCATATTTAGCATCTTTTGCCTCCACCGTCAATTTATGCTCCGTGATGATTGTATATTGTAAAGAGTATATACTTCACGATGCTCCATTATTAAAGTATTTAGAAGAATCAATCACAAAGAGCCAAAATAACACAATTTTTGAGGCAATATGGAAGAGTATGAGAACATGAATTCTTTTGAAGGCTATATAGAAGAACATGAAAACATGAATTCTTAAAGTGTTGGCATTTAGTAGGTAAGGATGGTAGAACATGGATACAACATTGTGTTTCCGGGGATAGTTTGGCCTTATTGATTGTCTTTGACAATTTCGATAAACTTATGATGGCTTCCTGAAAATCAATCGAGTTGCCATCTCATTGTCTTCTAGTCTTGTTAATGAGATGATGTTACCACCTTAGTTAATCCTTTTCAATTATGAGTTATCTAGGAAACAATCACTTAGCCATGATCCATCTGCTCTTTAATCTTCTTCTTTTGCTGTCCGAGTTTGCTGAGCCACAAAGAATCAGTGTGTTATGTAGTAAGGGTCTGTCCGAGTACTCTCTTCCGTTTCCTCATCAGCCGAAAGTAAAGGAAAAGGAATGATTTGTCGGACAAACTATTGTCTGTAAGCCATGAAATCAACTCTAAACTGGAATAAAAGGTAAATATAATATGTAAGAGTTATAATTATGTTTAACATTGGTGTACTCTCACAAAGGCAAATGTCATCTCGAATGTTGGTTGAAACGCTATCATTCGTTATTGAGTCATGTTGGCGTCACACCACAGCATCATTCAGTAGAATAATTGGAAGGGAAACCTCTACCACACGTGCATTCCACGTGATGTGATCCGCCCCTTGTTTCTGGAACGAAGACGGGCGCATTCGTGTCGGCCCAGTATTGGCATTTGGGCCGCCGAACAAGCCCGGGAACGCAAGCTGTCCGATCTAGGTTTTATGAGTCCGGAGCACATATATATATGCCCTCCGCTGCGTCGGTTTCTTGCCTCGTTTGCGTCCTCGCCGAAGCGGTTTCCTTTGCCTTGCGCTCTCGGTTCAATTTTGGGCGGAGGCGCATCGCTTGTCATGGCGAAGGGAGACGACGCGGTGAGGCGGAGGAAGAACAAGACCAGCCGCAAGCGGATGCGGAACAGCGAATCCGCCGTGTCCGCCCGCGTCGCCGCAATCATCGCTGCCAAGCGGCGCCGCAAGACCGGGAATCGCCGCATCTGCGAGGTCCTTCTGATGAACATACGCTCGCTTCTCTTGGATGCGACCCCAGTTCGATCGCAATCGGCCTTTCTCGGGTGTCCTGCTTCTCACATCATGTGTTTCGTGCAGGGGATGTGCTTTAGCCTCCCGACGCCTGACGATCCCTTCAATGATCGCCACGGGAAGGAGACGAAGCAGAAACCCAGCAAGAGTGTGTCACCTCCTCCCGTCTCCGCCACCGAGGAGAGCAAGAATCAAAGGTGTGATGCTGCTGTGAGAGCGGAGCATCGTGCCAGCGAAGGTGGTGGCGTCGGCAGCGACTGCGACTCGGACTATGGTTGCCCTTCCAAGTTCCTTATCCTGTGCTTGAACGCCATACATGACGCGTGGAAGGATCGACAAGCAGCGCCTGATGGTAGCTTGGATGGTTCTCTTTTCGCCTGCGACTGGGGTGTTGATTTCTGGAAGTGTTGTTCTTCCGGCTCGCACATCATCGACACCAGTGGGTCTTGCCCCACCACAGAGCAGGTCGCTTGGTTGGTGTCTACAGCTTCTGATATCATTACGAGGAAGGAGAAGCAGGGGCATGTCGTTCCCAGTCCCTTCCTTCTTTTCCTTGTGCCAACGCGGGAGAAGGCTGTTCAGGTATTTATCTGCTGCCTTTTGTTTCGATAGCTTTACCAATTATTGCTGTCTATAAATCACGGCACTCTGGTTATTGCCACAGCCTGATTTGCTTGTGCCTTTGACTTGTATTTATGTTCAGATAAGGTCAGTGTGCAAACCACTCAAGGCCCTAGGAATACACACAGTAAGCTTGCATCCTGATGCACCATTGGATCACCAGGTGCAGGGGTAAGCAATTGATTGGGCTTTTACTTCTGTGCTGCTGTTTAGCTATGTGCTTTTGGATGCTTGTACTAGAAAGAACTGCAACAAGATGAAGACCAAAGTAGTTGTGATTTAGTACAATAAGGAAACTAATATCAAGGAAAAGGTCTCCTTGTTTTAAGTAGTGATTTAAAAAGCGCTAGGTGTTAAAAGGCACCAAAGTCCCAAAACACCCGAGGCAAGCAAAGCGAGACGCTCTAAACTATTAAAATATAAAAAATAGATAATATTAGTAATCTAGTAAACAAAAATTATTTTGTATAGTAATTAATAATCTACTATTAACAGTATATTTACTGTTAATAGCAATTAGAAGGGAAGATTAGAAACCGATAGTGAGAAGTTGCGGTGAGAAGTCGTGGTGTGAAGTTAGCGGACAACAGTCGCAGCACCAGACAGCATCAGCGGCAGCAGAGTTGCGGATAGCAGGAGGCAACAGACAGCGGCGGAAGCTGTAGAGTCGCTGACAGCAGGAGGTAGTGGACAACAGCAACATCGGTAGTGGAGTTGTGGACAGCAGGAGGCAGCGGAGTCGCATCGTGGACAGCAACAGCGATAGCGGACAGCAATGGCAGACAGCAAGACTTGATTGGTGACAAAGGAAGACTCGGAGGCAACAAGAGAAATTGTTGGCGACGGAGGTGTCGGAGGTGAACATAGAGGGAGTAATCATTGGTGGCGGACGTAGAGGGAGAAAGCATAGGGTTGGGAGTCGGGGTCGCATGCAAGTTTTGATATAATTGTGTGCGTGCGTTGGTTCAACTAACGTAAATTTAACTGAATCAGACTTAAAAAGTTTGGTTCGGTCACCTTATATCAACCAAGCGCTCACCCGAAGTGCTCGATGCTTGGGCTCGGGCAAGTGCCCAAGCGTTGCCTCATTGAAGCACGTCGCTTGGCCCTTAAACGAGGCACTCGTGCCTCGCCTCACCTCGCCCGAGCACCTAAGCGAGCACCTTTTTAGATCATTGGTTTTTAGGAAGCAACAGTGGTCCCCAAAAGGTATGAAAACAAAATCTTCCTTCTTCAACAAGTTACTGAATTTAGCATACCAATTCTGGAACGAATGATTTTTCACTGAAAATGAGATTGTTCTCACAAAGTAATTCTAAGAAGAAATATGCGAAAGAAGGAAGAAGTTTATAGAAATGAGAGAGAGAGAGAGAGCAGAAAAGCTAAAGCCCCACTTGACATACTTGCAACATGCACAATGACTAGTAAGATATGATGTTTGATAAGAAGATGCTCTTATGATTGGAAGATTACAACTGATAGGATTATTATTCTCACATTCCGTTCATCCGGATGAATCTGATAGCTAAGGAAAAAAATTACACAAATTCAAATAAATATTTGTTTAACTTAGATGTGTTTTATAATTTTATGACTGTACAAGGTTTTCGAAAGAAGTTAAAACAACTAAGTTGATGATCTTGAGAATATAATACCAGAAAGAGCAAAGGTTCCCATCATTGTGAGGTTTCCACACGTGCAAAATATCATTCAAATTATAAAAGGTTTCCATAGGCAATGTCATTCAAAGAAAATCTTTACTATTTTAGTATTTTATTGGAATTGGATCGGGCATTGTCGGTCAAGCCTCGAGATATTGGGTCATTGGTTGAACTAGGTTTGATAAAAAAAATAAATTTAAATTTTAAAATTTTAAAAATAATAAATATAACAAAATATGTGTGAAATGACTTGATGAATCCAAATAACTCATTGGTCGAGCAAACATAAAAGTGTGAATTCTTATAGGAGTTGGGTGATGACAAGATAGGGAGAATTGAGAAAAAAGAGGGTAGTGATGAAAGTCCAAAGGAGAGACGATGATAATAAGAGAGATTGATGACAAGAGATAGAGGGCAAATGACTACAATGAGCGCTGCAATGAAAGAGGATGGTAGTGCAAGAGGAAGATGGAGGTGAGATGATGACATCAGAAGTGAGAGAATGGACCGGGGTGGTAGAAGGAGAGGATATTAGCGAGAGACAATGAAGGCGACGGTGTGGGAGCGCATGATAAGGGGATAAGATGATAGCAAATGCAATAATGTTTTCTTCTCTTTCATCTTTGTAATAAAAAAAGACATATGCCACTGCAAAAAATAAAATATTTTATTAACATATAGAAAATAAATATATTGAATCAAATGTATCCGCATATATTTTAATTGAAGAATTGTTTCATTGAAGAATTGAATTTCTAAGAAATACACAAATGCATCATCTATCTTGTGAATAATGGACATCATAATGGGATATGGAGAACTTTTGCATGTTTGCTTTCATGTATAGAAGATGCATTCAATTGTTGTTAGCATTATGGCTGTTACGGATATATTTGGGAAGACTTCGTTAAGTTTTCTTCTAAGACAACTCATTATTGGCTACAAGTTTAACAAGAGTTGCATATGCCTTGATTTTCTTAATTTTTGAATGAATACTCCTGTAATGTTGGATATGTTGTTTACAGCAGGAATTCAGCACATATTTGTTCAGTAGCAATCAAGAACTAGGACATCATATCTGTGAATTTTGCTTGAAAAGTATGGTGCCACTCATGCCACTTGAAAATGATTTTTCTTTTTACTGTCTTATTGCACTTTAGGAATTCAATCATGCTTTCAAGTTTGTTGTTTCTAGTGTTTTGCAACTTCTCCCTCTTTCTACATAAGGTCATCAGTTAATTACTACTAACTGCCACTTTTCTTAGTACAGTTTGAGAAGCTGCGAGCCTGAGTTTCTTGTATCTACTCCAGAGAGGTTGCTTGAACTTGTTTCCCTCAAGGCAATTGACATCTCTGGCGTATCACTATTGGTAAGCACATTTTGTGTTTTCAAATCTATTGCACTCATGCTTCATAATTTTCTTTATATTAAAATATATTCACAAGTATCTAATCATTCTCTGGCTGGCATCTAGATTTTTTAAGCATGTTTGCCATTCTATCTGGTTATTATTTTGTTGATTGCTCTAGGTCAAAAATTTTATTATATATTTTTAAATAAGGTATTTTATTCATAATCCCTTCTTTCATAAGTGAAATTACTTGTAAAAGAATCTTTATGTTGTTGTTTTTGTGTTTGTTATTGCTATTTATCTATCTAAAATTTTTGTATTCCCTTGTTTCTTGTAGGTACTTGATGGATTCAACACCTTCCTAGATCTTGGCTTCGTGGATAAACTTAATTCTGTCAGGGAAACTATATCTGGAAATCCGCAAGTCGTTCTCTTCAGTGATTGCCACAGTGAAGTGTTCACGTCGTTTGCCCAAAATATACTTTCAGGACCAGTTACAAGACTCTGTCAGAGCGATGTCGTAAGTTGTCAAAGTGCATTCATATCACAACTAGTGCACTTCCATACAACACAAGAAGAAAAAGTAGCTAAGGTATATTCATGAATAATTTCTCACAACATTTTTTCATTTTTGGTTCCACAGAGTGGTAGTTATTTTAAACTGTGAATATTGAAGCGGTTAGCCCCAAAGACACAACTTTGTGCTAAGACCGGCTGGTTATAACTAGCATGTTGGAGTTATGGGTTCCAGTCAAATCAGCTGCTTCATAGCAGTACACTACGCATGTTAGTATCATTTTTTGTTATCTTTATTTGTCTATGACAAGGATCTTCTTTCCATTCTTAATAAAATCGATGCTTTCATCATTCACTTCAAGACGATCCTACTGGCTCAACCACGTGAACTCATTGTTGTTCATGCTGGATTCTCTTTCCTTTTTGTCTTCTTTCTTACCATTTCCCATGAGCCCTAGTTATGGTATATTATTTGGATAATGGATTACAATTCTACTTGAAAGGCATGGATGAGTACCTTCCCTTTTATCATTTTGCCAGCAGTTTAGTTTATCAGGCAAAATAGTGTCAGTTTTAAAATTTGTATTTCATGATTTCCTATTTTTTCTGCTGACTCCAGCAATGTTTCCATTATTTTTTTTTTCACTCTTTATTGTTGCAGATCAAACAAATTGTTTCCGGAATATTCAGCAGTGAAGTTCCAATACCTGATAAGATCCTACTTATATCAAGAACTGCAAATAAGTTTCAGATGTTGAGATCTTCCTTCAAAGAAGAAGGTTATGAGATATCCGAGGACTCTTCATGTGCCTTTTCTATTATCTCTGACAGGTAATATATGACCTATTACTTTGTATTTTTGGATTTACATTTTACCAACACAAAATGGTTTAGTGAGATTTTGATCCTATGTTACATTCATCATGCAGCCCTATGTTTATACTGTTCAATAGAACAAAGTAATGCATTTGTTACTGTCAGCACACAAACATTTGTCTTAGATAATTTGTGTGGGAAATAATCTGATTTTTTTTTTAATCCAGCAGAAAGGCACTCAGAGTCTTCGCTACGGACGACGATAGTTTACACGAGCAAGATCTCGAGGAATTTGGTATCACCATATTCATGGATCTTCCAACCTCGATCGAAGACTATGTACATGTTCTCACAACGATGGCACGCCATTCAATTACTGGTGCCTTGCATAGTTTCTTCTGTAAAGGAGATGTCGCTCGTGCTCAACCCTTAGTCGAGGTTCTCATGCAGTGTGGTCAGATGTTGCCTGAGGTCCTTCGAAAAATATGATTATTCAGGTTAAAGATTTATTTTACTCTATGAACAGTTACTACCAATGGTTATCGATCTCATTCTCATTCTTTACTTGCTCTATTTTTATATTTTCACTCATGTTAATAGTGGAACGCATTAATTCGTCACGCCCTTGTGACCAGTGATGGATGTGTAAGACTTTGTTATTCTGTTTTATTTTTTTTTTAGTGGAAGCTTTTTGTGTTGGCAAAACCAAATTACATAAAACTGATTGATATACTCTCAAGAAGTTTGATATGACGTCACATTGGCATGCAATTACTTTTTGTTAGAATTTCCGTTGCAATTCTCTTTCTGGATTTCCAAATATGCTTGTTAGAAATAAGTTAAATTCCATTAGAACATCGTGTATCATTTTTGCTTCTCAGTATATGATCACTGCAGCTAACACTTGTCGTCCACGGCTGGATTGCATCAGCGTACTCGAGTAAATGATTACGAGTACAGTCAAATGTTATTGTGTTAGGGACCCATTCATTCGTCCGCTACGTGCTCGCGGCTACGAAGACCATTGGTGGCGTAGGGTTCATAAAGTCAACCTATAGTGACGGTGTCATTACGTCGAACAGCATGTTCTCTTAAACAGCAGGTGACGCACCACCTGCTGATCCATGTTGAAAAGTCTTTGTTTTCGTTTATAAGAAATAACCACCACGTGTGGTTGTTCACTCGTGAACAAGACACCGATGAATGGTCAAAAGCTCACGTGTTTCACCTAACTCTTGTCACAGTGTTGCAAATTTGATTGGGTCATTTTTTCTATGGTCCGTTGAGATAGAAAGAAAAATGGTATTGATGATGTATCCTTTGATTGCTATCCATGTCATCACCATCAAGCATGTAGCGGATCGGAATCCATCATAATAAAGAGATCAAAATTTCATGGAGAAGAGAGAGAGAGAGAGAGAGAGAGAGAGAGATCCTCATTATTTTATATGATATAATAAATATTCTCTCAGCGTATAAAAATTATATCATCATATACAAATTATATCGTCTTGATTTAGTGAAACCATGGTGGGTTTACGATAGGAATAAAATAATTAATCTTCCTTGGTGTCATATGCTAGATTAAACTATGTTTATTGTGTTGAAGTCATAATATTATTGTGAATTTTGATTGTTTAATATGTTCAAATAATAGTATCACGGATTTTGATTGTGCAAGATGAAATTAACCTTGATAAAATGTCTTGATATTATTGAGGTTTGATAAGCAACCTTAATTTTTATCTAAGCTTATTATAAGCTTATTGCAAGAAATATTTAAATTTCGTCGTGCAAAAATTATATCGCACGTGTACTTGATAAAAGTTTATTTGATTCTTAAGTTTATATCAAGAAATAAATGGACCATAATACATCTCTCTCATAAAATAATCTATGTAAGGTCTTTTATAATGGGCTTTAGTAACTATTAAGAGTAAGTTAGAGTTGATTTGTGGGAGTATTTACGTGGAATCATCAAATATTGTTCCAACACAAAGACTCAATTGACCTATTACATGTTAGGATTAATGCCTTGATCATATGAGATGCTTCGATGATATGTTGGGTCGATCAGTCACTCGGCCAACAGGTCCAGTCTTTACTCGAGTCGCGTCAGCTCGACCTCCGACTTACATACTTGCCGACCATAAACCTGAGCCCGAGATCAGTTACTCGACCAACAAGTCCAATCTTTACCCGAGTCGCGTAGCTCGACCCACGACTTGTGACTCGCCAATCTCAAACCTGAGCCGAGATCAGTTACTCGGCCAACAGATCTAATCTTTAACTGAGTCGCACGGCTCGATCCCCTGACCAACGACTCGCCGGTACCAACCCTGCCCAATGCACGGGGCGTCGCCCACCGAGCAACCCCACGGCGAACTAGCCCGACTTTCCCTCACAAGCAACAAATACGCACGCAGCACTCCGACCTAGGCGTGCCCCTCGCCCTCTTGCAAGGACCCCATGGCCTTGATACGGTATATGTTGGGCCCTGGCCAAGTCACCACCGATGTCCCGTCACACCACCATCAGGTTAGTAGGAGAAGCTCTCCAACGCGCCAGCCAGGACCCGTACCAAGGCATTCCTCGGTACATCCCATCCTAGAAAGCTCGGGGCAGCGTCGTATGGTGTCGTTCCGCACTTTCCGGATGGCGACCGCGCGAAGATACTTCCTTCCCCCCCGAGGATCAACCGCCACGCAAAACCTGCGTACAGCCAACCCTCGTATAGTAGTATAAGAACCCATGATTGGCATCTGGCCAGGGAGGAGGCAAAAAACAGAGACCAAACGCTGACTTACTTATCGATGGGTCATAGTCGGTAACTATTCGATGGGGGCCTTCTGTGCAGGAAAGCGATCACCCCCGAGGCGAGAACATCTCGATCGAGAGAGGCATTTTTCCTCCCGGTACGCTAACCAGTATCCAGGCGGAGAGTTGTCAACCAGAGTCCCGACCAAGAGCCACCAACCAGCATCCTGACGGAGAGACATCAATCAATATTCTGGCGCCAACGCCATGTCTTGAGGGCGTGATCGACCTCGGCAACCAGTTCAACCGATCGAAGACTCCCGACATCGACCCGTGGACCAGGCCATGCTGACTCATCAGCGACGACGCATCAATTCATCTACACTATCCATGTCATCACCAAAAAGCATGTAACCGATGAGAATCCATCAGAACAAGGAGATCAAAATTTCACCAGAAGAGAGAGAGAGAGATCCTCAGTATTTTATATGATATAATAAATATTCTCTTAGCATATAAAAATTATATCATCGTATACAAATTATATCGTCTTGATTTAATGAAATCATAATGGGTTTAAGATAGGAACGAAATAATTAACTTTTCTTGATGTCATATGTTAGACTAAAATATGTTTATTATTATGCTTGAAGGTATAGCTATGATTGTGTGGACATCATAATATTATTGTGAATCTCAAATAATAAATATTATTACATATTTTGATTATCCAAGATGAAATTAACCGAGGTCTTGATATTATTGACGATTTATAAGCAATCTTAGTCTTTGTCTAAGCATAGTATAAGCTTAGTGTCAAGAAATATTTAAATTTCTTAAGGAGTCATGCAAAAATTATATTGCAAGTGTACTCAACAAAAGCTTATCTGATTCTTAAGTTTATATCAAGAAATGAATGAACTAAAATACATCTCTCTCATAAAATAATCTATGTAAGGTCTTTTATAATGGGCTTTGAGTAAGTTAGAGTTAATTTGTGGGAGTAGTTACGTGGAATCATCAAATATTGTTCGGACACAAAGACTCAATTGAACTATTACATGTTAGGATTAACGCCATAATATGTTGCCTTGATCATATGAGATGCTTCGATGACATGTTGGGTTGATAGGGTGTTTGAGTAGGTATCCATCATATAGTGCTAGAATGTTTGACTATAAGTTAGATGTTTTCTTATCATAATACTTTCTAATTTGGGCTATCAAGACTAATATAGAAGTGTTGATATCTCTCAAGTATATTGATATGCAACTTAGTTATGAATAAAAAAACATTAAAATCGTAGCCTGAAATCTTTTACCCAAATCAAACCAATATAACTATGGGAGTTTGTATCATTCCCTCCAATAATCCAAAAGAGCGCCACGCACAACCAATGAATATAGTCAGACATCTTGCGATCATAATTGTTATGGTAAATAACTTTTTTAGCCGTGGCCTCGGGGTCGACGTGGCTGGTTCAGGGGTCCGAATGGCGGGGATCTTGCGTGGCGTGCCTCGGGTCCTTCTGGTGGCCGACCGCGGTGATCTGGATGTCCCGTCAGGGGGAGAGCTCTGCCGTAGCGTCGGGGAAGAGGCAACCTCGTGGCGCACCTGCACACTGGTCGGGTCGGAGGCTCGACCCGACCCCTCCGACGATCAAGTTAGCGACGTGGAGAGGGTGGTGGAAGAGGGAGTGCTTCTGTGTGAGTCGTGTCCCCCCACCTGTTTACGGTGCCAGGATATTTATAGGGAAGCTTACGATCACCTGATGTACCCGCCTGTGTGAGGCGGGGTTGCGCCTCTGATGGCGTCTGACACCGTTACTGGCGTTGCGTGGAGAACCGGATCGTCGCAGGGTATGGGCGAGGGTCGGTAGTCGTCTTGCACTGCCACGGTCAGCGAGAGTCGAGTCAGCATTATTGCCTTCCACATCGGGCAGAGTGGCGCTCACGTGGGGCCGTCGTCGTGACACATCATGTCGCCATTATTTCCCCTATCAATAATCATACATAAAAGCAACACACACGCACTCAACCACAAGTCACGACCCATTCCTGCATGTCATGCGATCACATTAATCACCAAGTCGCTACATCTGAACTCTATTGACGACGTTAGCACGCACGCGAATGGTCTGATGCCTTGAGCGCTCGCTGTATCTGCCCTCGCCCACACACTCGGGAGAGCCAGAAAGGGGCGACCAAGTCGTGCCCCCATCCCCTCCCCACACCTTCTCACGTCTATCACTCGACCCTGCTCTCGTTTCACTGTGATTCCGCAGCAGAATTAACGCTTGCTTTATACTTCCTTTCATCCTTTGGTAATCGAAGAACTGCGAATAATTTAATTATTATTTTTGGAATTATCAATAGGCAAAAAAAGGGATTGACAATAAATAGCAAGCTTTCAATGAAAGGGGGAATGAATCACGTTGTTTCGCTGGTGATTCAGTCCAACCACATATCAACACATCAACCACTCAGCTGTGGTCAACAAACCCAGCTAGAAATAATAGAAAGGAAGAAGAAGCTCTTGGGGTGTCGGTGAGCCCCACCTACCTTCCCCGAAAAAGCAACGGAACTAGTGGCGATACATGCACCCGAGTCGAGCCGAGTGGTCGTTTCCGCGGTTGGTGGAGATTTGACCACACCAAACCTCCTCCTCCTCCTCCTCCCTGCGCGTCTTCCTTCTCATGGCGGCCATCGCCCCACCAAACCTCCTCTTCCCTCCGTATAAAGTGCCCCCCTCTCTCAGCTTACTTCCCCTCAGCTTCACAGTAAGAAGGGCTTTTCCTCCTCCGCCTCCTCCTAAGCTGCCACTGCAAGCTGAACGAGCTAGCAGCTACTTCTTATGGCGGCCATCCTGACTCCTGCCACCACGGGCCCTCATTCGACTCGTCTTGCTCTCCCCATCGCCAAACCTAAGCTCCCTTTACAGAGGACCCACCTCGTGCGGTGCGTCCACCGGCCGGAAATCTCCCCCTTCTTCCACGGCGCCGTCGGGGCCAACCGCGCCGACTGGCAGAGCGCCTGCGCTATCCTCTCCAGCAAGGTCGCGACCGCCTCCCAGAACCATCAGCAGACGCCGCAGCACCACGAAGCCGGGGATGACACCAACCACAGCTTGGTCCCCGTCGTCAACGGTCATGGCTCAGCTGCCGCCGCGCTTGACCTTGTCCCGGTCCAGCTCCCGCAGCCGCTCACCATCGCCGACCTGTCCCCGGCGCCGAAGCACGGGTCCCAGCTCCGGGTGGCGTACCAGGGCGTCCCTGGGGCTTACAGCGAGGCGGCCGCCGCCAAGGCCTACCCCAACTGCGACGCCATCCCGTGCGACCAGTTCGAGGCGGCCTTCCAGGCCGTGGAACTCTGGGTCGCCGACCGGGCCGTCCTGCCCGTGGAGAACTCCCTGGGCGGCAGCATCCACCGCAACTACGATCTCCTCCTCCGGCACCGCCTCCATATCGTCGGCGAAGTCCAGCTCCCTGTCCACCACTGCCTTCTCGCCCTCCCGGGTGTCCGCAAGGAGCAGCTGACCCGGGTCATAAGCCACCCGCAAGCCCTCTCCCAGTGCGAGCACACCCTGACGGCGATGGGCCTCAATGTGGCGCGCGAAGCCTTCGACGACACGGCCGGGGCCGCCGAGTACGTGGCGTTGAACGGGCTACAGGACACGGCGGCCATCGCGTCGGCTCGGGCAGCGGAGCTGTACGGGATGCAGGTGCTGGCGGACGGGATCCAGGACGACAGCGGCAACGTGACGCGGTTCGTGATGCTGGCGCGGGAGCCCATCGTGCCCCGGGTTGACCGGCCCTTCAAGACGAGCATCGTGTTCGCAGCCCACGACAGCGAGGGCACGTCCGTGCTGTTCAAGGTGCTCTCCGCGTTCGCCTTCCGTGACATCGGCCTGACCAAGATCGAGAGCCGGCCGCACCGCCAGCGGCCCATCCGGTTAGAGGACGAGGCCAGCAGCGGCGGCGGCGGCGCAGCCGGCACCGCCAAGCACTTCGAGTACACCTTCTACGTGGATTTCCAGGCCTCCCTGGCGGAGCGCCGGGCGCAGAACGCCCTCGCCGAGGTCCAGGAGTTCACTTCCTTCCTCCGCGTCCTCGGCAGCTACCCCATGGACATGACACCCTGGAGCATCACTTCCTCCTCATCCAACTCCTCCTCCTCCTCTTCCTCCTCTCCTGGTTCGCAGCAATAACAGCAACCTCTAGTTTTCCCGTTAACGGTGTGCGTTGTCATTGTTGTTGACCGAACGATGGACCTTCCCCCCCGCCCCCCCCCCCCCCACTATTGTACTTCTATCAGTTCACCGGCCCCATTCCTCAATACTGTCACCCTCATGATGGTCTTCGTCTTCCTCTCCCTCCCTCGCGGACCTTTCCTTTTTGTTTCCGCTTATCATGTAACGCCGTGTACATTCCTTCGGATCAGCTTCCATTACGATTGCAATCACCGCCTCAACTGATCCGACGGCTGAAGTTGGTCAGATCAGAGTACCACAGTAAGCACAGCAGTGAGTGGTTCATGTATAGGCTTAAAAGCAATAGTTGCATTATGATGATGATTTCATAAATTATTTGTTCAATAATTTTGTTAATTACGCATATAAATAGTTGCAATTATAATGTCATAAACTGTAGCAAGCAATCGTTGTTGATGGGAAGCTCTCTTCCTATTGTGGATTTACGAAGGCCCAGAGCACACCAAACCTCAATTGGGCCAAGAAAGCCGAGACGTATTGAGGCTCATTTAGAAGCCCATATCGTGTGACTGAAGGCAGGTTCTCAGCCGTTGATCTAAAATAGAACGGATCGGATTTATGATCTCCTCCTTTCCCGTGGTTAGTGGCCGACGGAGTCGACTCAACCCGACCTACTTTCGGCCTCGCTTTCTCCCCACCCTTCTTTCTACCTCCCCACGCTTCTGCTTTCTCCCCCCCCATAAAACCGACCCTCGAGTCCCTATCGCCGAACCCAATCCACGAATTATTGTCTTCGTTGACTCGAGTGTGGTCGAAGCCGAACCGGCTTGGTTCGTTCGAGCTCGCACGGAACAGATGGTGGGATGGCACATCGCATTTGCTGCCGACAGGCTTTGCTTGGTAGCAGCGAAGGCACGCGTCTGGAGGTATAAAGCTCGAGCATATTCCCTCGGCTTCTCTTCTTTCCCTTTCTCATCTTTCTTACCAGTATTATTATTATTATTATCATTATGCGTCCCATTTCTTAGTGTCCCGCAAGTTACCAGATCAGCTTTTTCCATCTCTATCCTGTGCGACTCTTTGTTTAAGTGGATGGCTCTGCCGTTTCATGCATCCAATCCATCACATCTGACGCCATATCTGCTGCTGTGGCGATAAGTAGTGGCCTCAGACGAGGAACACAAATTCGGTGAAGGGTATCCGTTCTTTGCACAGGGAAATGCATAAAGAAAGCTGCAAGCGGCGCCGATGTGCCCATGACAGTAGTTCCTCTTCCCAACACGTGTGCGTGCGTGTATAAATCTTGGGAACCTCCACTTCGGTGATCGATGGAAGCATGGCTTGTCACCGACCGCCACCACCACTACGAGCACGAGGACAGACACGTCCTTACCAAGACTAACATGATAGACATTCAACATAATGAACGAGGCCAGCAATATGTCGCATGTGCCCACTGCAGCAGTAGATGAGTATGGGTTTACGATGTTTAGGATGCTTGTTGATGGTTTGGATCGATGAAATGGTCGAAGTCCCATTTATGTTCTTTTTGTTTGCATAGATCTCTCTTAATCTTAACTTGGTGTTTTTTTGTTTTTTGTTTATGTTACTAAAGAAAAAGAAAACCATTTTATTGGCATCGTTAAGCAAAGAAAAGAAGATTGTTCTCGAACGAGAAGGTATTGTGTTTTATACATTGAAACCCTACTATACTTAGTTGTCAATAGCCTAATCTCTCGTTGTTTCGCTATTTAACTGACCCATGGGATGAGTCTTAGCAAATATATGAATTTTGCGCATTTGCATGTGTTGTTGGCATGATAGATTATTTAATATTTGGTCATTTGCCATATAAAATTGACTGTACAAATCAATAATTTAAAAGCTTAAACATATGAATTTTTGACAAAGTGACCAAAGAAAAGCATGGTTTGATTAACCCCAAAATAAATCCCAAAATCTTTATGCTTCCTTCCTATGCGGCAAAGTGATACTATGAATAGGCTAATGATTTTCTAATTAGTTAATTTCATATTTATCTACATTTTTACAAAGGAAATACAAACTTCCACATACGTGTGTGTATATACATATATATTCCATTCCATTGTAATCAATCTCCATTGGTTGATAAATAATTTTCATACCTATTCCATATAAGAGATGTGCTTACGGAAGCGACATATATAGATCTTAAGGGATGCAGAGGAAATATCTAAATATTTGGAAGGGATGTATGAAAATTTGGAAGAGGAAATGTCCAATTTGCAAACACCGAAAGGCCTTTATGAAAATAAATGAAGTTTAAGTTTATATATGAATTGACCGAGGAATAATAAATAAAACACGAATAAAAAAGGAAAAAGAAACATTTCATTTTGAGTTGTGTGTGTTTGCTGGAGAGAACGTTTATAAAAGATCCGAAGTGGGGCGTAACCGGGGTTGTGTATCTGATTCAACGGAGTGAGACACGTGGGGGCGTCTGCATCAGATTCATGTATGGGAGTCAGAGAGAGACTCCTGTGGTGGGTGGGTGGGTGGTCCCTCAGAGCTGTTGTCTGAGGTGCCTGCCCGCCTGCCTGCCGGCCTGCTTTGTGCTTCTCACTTCATGTGACCCCTTTTCCCTTCCCTTCCCTTCCCTTCCCTCCCCCGGTGCTCACGCGTTTATATAGACTCACCCCTGGTGACCTTCCCCACCCCATCTCATCTCCCCCTTCTTCTTCCCTACCTGTGTTTGTGGGTTGCAAGAAACCAGGAACAATGAGACACGGCTCGCACAGCTCTCGGGCACCTCTCGGCTTGCTCCTCCTCGTCATGATCCTCCTCTCCGTCCAAAACACAGCTGTTGCTTCTCGTTTCCTGCGGCCACTGAAACCAGGTTAAAAAGCCTTAACCACATCACCTGCATGTGATAGTGCATACAGATGAAGACAGCTTTGTGTTCTCACATTCTCTCTTGCTTTGGCACGCAGACCATGTGAAGATGAAGGATGCAGGAGGGGTGGAGGAAGAGGAACCTTGGAATGTGAGTGAGGCAAAGGACACAACCTTGATGGAGTGGTTTCTTTCTTTGCTTTCTCACTCCTTTTTCCTCGTTTCAGCTCATGGGCATGGAAGCATGCGAGGGTGGAACCCAAGAATGCCTTGAGAGGAGAATGATGTCCGAGGCCCATTTGGACTACATCTACACGCAGCGCCACCCTCAGCCATAGAAGAGGAAGGCAAGAAAGAAGCAAAGCCAGGATGAGCAGTGATGGGATCTCAACAAGTTGCTTAAGAGTATCTAATGCTTATTAAAACCATCTCTCACCGAACAATGTCATATATAAAAGGTGTGATGCAATCACTAGGTGGCATTCAGTGCTATCAAAGGTGTTTTGTATGGCTTTGTTACCATGTAATGTCAGTGAGCGCAGGACTAGTTGAGCCAACACCACCTTACTAGTATAATGATATAAATTGCTTTCTCTATTCCTGCTCCTTGTCTTGTCAAAAGGTTGTGGTTTCTCGGACATATAAACATATATAGGCTTGCCATCGTAATATTCAAGCAACAGTACATACATGTCTGAAGAAAGACTTACAGATTCTCCTGCATATATTTTCTGGTTCAGGACCTGAATCACCAGACCACTACAACAATGTCAACGCATTCATACAGGTATGGACCAAAAGTCCAAGACAAAATCTCTTTCATAAATACAGATGCAGAGATGAAACTTTGATGGTTACCACGTAGGAAGACACTAAGAAAATATCTGTCAGAATCTTATCATAAAAGAAGTGGGCAACTCTAATAGCTAGGGAAACCAAAGTGGGAGTTTGAAGAGTGATTTATGATGTCCCACCTACGATTTATAATGTACAAGGCAGTCAGATATGTAGACCTCAGCAACATCTTCCTATTTCAGCTCAAGCATGGGGTTTAGATTAAGAAACTTCTAGGCGTTGTTACCATGTCGCAGGGGTCAATTTCCATGGTGAAGTTTGCTTTACTTCCATTGATGCAGAAGAAAGTTTGGATCCGGCAGATCTTTTGCCTCTTACCACTTCAAATAAAAAGTAGGCAGCTACTTTTTGTAGAAGTGCTTACACCATTATCAATGGTGGTGAAGTGCTGCTGGTAGTGGTGGCAGTGGAAGCGGCGCAGGGAACAACTCCGTCCATAGGGCAGGTAAAGATGGAAACCAGATGTGGATCTTCTCGAACTGTACTTTGCTTGAAACTCAAACTAATCCTACATTGGCTATGAACTGTATGAGTTGCTACTAACTCAAAATGCACTGTCTGACTATCCTTTTTGGAAGATTAATTCTGTGATTTTGGACTTGAATCATGATGACAGATTTGGTATAAGGTCAACTGGTCCTGGTGGATGGATCACATTGAGACCTACCATGCAACACAGTGAATTTTCGGTTCGATGGAGACAAGCACCATGACCAGTGACAGCTTGACCGTCCATGACAATTCGATGTCCCACATCACTTTCGGAAGTCCTAGCTATCCATGCGGATTCACATGCAATGTGTGTGAATCTGATTAGAACATCAATGATTTGACCCGATGAGATTTCGATGCTCCAAAATAATCCCATATCTAGTGAGAAAATACATCTATAAATAGAATACTTACTTCCGAGGGTTTGACTTGTGTAGTTTAGTTTTCATGCTTAAGTTGTGAGACACTAGCCCAAAATTTTAATAGATAGAAGGGGAGTAAAGCCCTGACAAACAATGTCATGCTAGCTAAGGTTATGTGCTACCTATCTAAACAATGCATGGCTGACAGCCTGATTCCAAGAGAGCAGAACAAGTGATGGGGCATGACCAGGATCCAATCAAGCAGACTGAGTTTAGGGTGATTTGGTAAGGTCATGATACCCCTCTGCCTCTGCATGCTAACCACATCTGGGCCAACCAAAAGCAGTGATGGGTGTGTGAAGTCCAGTCTCAGTTTTTTCTTCTCCTGAACTAGAAATATAGTTGGATAATCATTGCTAGCATGCAGAGAAAGCATAACCTAACAAGGAAAAAATGATAGCTTACTGGTGATGGGTAGCACCACTACAGCTGTAACTTGGCATGTTATCATGGTCCCAATAATCTCAAATTCCTCTCAAGTCTTGGTGTCAAACAAATGATCATATAAGCATGTGCTTCCAGATACACTGCTTTCCTTACTGTGGCCTACATGAGAAAATGATGCTCAAATGAAAGAAAGAGTACCAATTACTCCATCTAAATATCTCAAGCAAGGCTGGATCATGAAAGCGAGCTTATATTGTTTCATCCTATTTCTTATAAAAGGAAAAGGGAAAAATGAAAACCTAGAGGTGAGAATTGCAAGGCATCATCACCTTAGTTCCAACTTAAAAGTGAAAAAACCTAGAGGTGAGGATTGCAAACCAACATTGACTTTAGTTCCGACTTAAAAGCGATCACCAGTTTCTCATTAATACGTGAATGAATATAGGCATCAGAAAACATCAAGAAAGCAATAAAACACAGGTACCGAATTCCTAACCAATTTGACAAGAGAGGGACATGTCAACTAAAAAAAGAAGGCAAACCAAGTGTCTGCCAACATGGGAGATCGGGGATGATCAATATGCATTGTTTCATCCCCCAAATAGAGAAGTCATTTCTGTGGCTAGAACCCTATCACCCAATTCCCAAACTATTGCACACTTTAGGGACAGGGCAACTGCTACAAACAGATTAAAAAAAATACCGAACGGATTATTGCGTGTAATTCTAGGAAAATAAAAGCAAATAATGTGTCCCTACCTATATTTATGGTGTGCTTTTAGGACAGATTCTACAAAATATAAACACCAATACAAAAGGAAATGACATTCACCAACAACAAAAACAAGATTAAGTTTGTAGACAGGCAAATATAAGCCCAAGTGAACAAGCTATCGTATCCATGGGAGTATTAAATTCTTAATAGACTTAATTGGATGTGTTTTCAATTAGCTTTAACAAATCAGTCTAAAAGAAAAAAATAAAAAAGGCAAATGCCAATTCTACACCTGAAAAAGAGGTTTGTAAAAAAATGAGTCCAATTCAAGCTAAAAAAGAGTGCCCTAAAACCTTTGTGAATGCCGAAGCTTGAGACTCCATAAATATTTAGAGAAACCAAAAATGATGCTAAAATCTATGAACGAATAAACTTTTGATCTCAAAAGTCAAGTACGCACGACATCAGTGGTAAGCACTTGTAATTCCATAAGTACAACAATAGAGTAGGCTAACTGCAGAGGCAAACTTACCTAAAATTTGTGTTTCTAAATTATTTACAGCAAATATTCTTCAAATGTAGCCAATCACACAAAATGCATGCTGGGCAAAGCAGATAAAGCAAAGAGTTCTACAAACAGAAGTATGTTTGCAGGGGAGATAGACTACATTGACTATGAAAACCATACCTGTTGGCATGCACACAATGAAAAAAGCAAACCATCAGCCACACCTGGATCCACACCTTGATGAGCAGCTTGGCGAATAATCATTGTTTAAACAACTATCTTGTCCTGCAAATTGCCACTGACACAAAGACGCACACAAATAACAAAGTAACAGTATTAACTAAACAAAGTTCAAACTACAAGAACTCTCATGTGACATGATTGTGTCTCAAATTATTATTTCAAATTTCAATAAACTTTGACAAAGAGATGTCCAAATATACGATTTTTAACACTAATTCACTTATGTCACCTTTCAATATAAGATACTAATGCAACAAGTATGTCAATTAAGAAAAAGAGTTTAGATATTGTGCACTAGAAGGAAACACTTAAAAAGAAACATTCTAAAGGATACATGAACCAAACACAAAATGGTTAGTTCTTGATGGTTCTGACATTAATCCATCCCATTGTGATGTTATAACTGTTTATGGTGTCAAAAGAAATCGACTGCCAAAATCACCCAAGCAATACAAGCACCAAGAGTATAAATTCCGATGCTCAAAGTTCTCTGTTAAAATTTATGCAAAAGTAGGTTATGATGTTAGATATCTGGAAGGAAAGCCAAACTAGAAGTTTGTGATATTATCATATCCACAGCCATATCATCAATTTAACTTCCTGGACTAGATTTGGTGGAACAGGCATTCTAGTATCACCCTTCCTCTTGGATAAGTTTCATGTGTTATCTCTATATATCCTCGCATCCTAATGGAAGTATAAATCTTAAAATGGACCTCCAAGACATACACAATCTGCCTCCACCAGAAACAATTCACAATTTTTAACTTGTTAGATTTATCTGTCACAGAAGAGATATACACAGGCACATTGATGGACCAGCATGCGATATGCAATTTCTGGAAAATATAGGGCCTGTAGATACTCCTTAAGTGGAAAAATAAAAAAATACTTCAGCAAGAATGCAAATACTTCTTTGCAAATACTTCAAGTGGAAAAATAGCATACTATCTTTGCAAATACTTCAGCAAGAATGCAAAGAACAAGGAGAACCATAATATCATCATAGATGAATGGACATGCTTGTTGACTGATTGACCTAATAGAAACTGCCATGCCACGAGTACAGTACCTTCAATGATAACACATCCTCTAAGAAAGTTTTTACCAATTGAAACAAGAAAGAAGAATCACATCAGCGCCAATAGGATTCAAGAGGATTAGTTACTAGAACTCTCTATGCACTTCCCTCACTTGAACCAATAGAACTACCTGCATCACCAACCATCTTTATTATGCTTAATACTTCGCAGGACTATTTGTTGATTTGGAGCTCATTTCATCCGACACATGTTCTTCCTCAAAATCCTTCCAAAACTGAAAAAACCCTTGATCATTTATGCTTGCATTAAAGCTAACAAAAAGTTAGCTAACAAATAGCTTGAGTAACCAGCACCAATATGATCTCCTCAAGCAGAATTTGAACAAACAACACTATTTACTGCCGTCATTTTACTCTGCCGAAGGCCACCAAGCCCTAACAGGGTCAAATCCATCTATCTTTTTACATCTATAGCCTTTCATCAATTTGACGAAATGGCAACGCTGAAGTTCCAAGAAAGAAATTACCTCCCCATAAACAAATTCATTCATCCACAAGTTCATTGATCAAACAACGCTGTTGAAAAAGGAAAACAAATCAGAAACAAATTGTACAACGGAATTAACGGAAGCACAAAAGCATATACAAAATGAATGGATGTGAATGAAGAACACAGTGTGATCCTACAAGACCTCAGCGCCCATTAACATGGCAAAGTGGGAAGTTAAACCAGAAAGGGAAAATTTGCACAGAGATTGTACCCACATAAGCATTGACTTGGCGAACGAAACCAGAGCGGCTCTTGGCGTTCGCTCGGCCCACACCACGGCGACCGACGAGATCGTAGGCCTCGGAGAGGACGAAGCGGAAGCGGCCAAGTCGGGTAACGGAGCAAGGGCAGGAAACAGTGTTGGGCCTAACAAGATATATCACGGTGGCCATCCTCTCCACCCGCGTTCTTGGTGCCGTTAAACGAAAATGAACGGACCATGATTGATCAAGCGAGACCTAAGTCAACAAGATATGGAACGGCTGCCATCCCCTCTACCCTTGTTCTCGGTGCCGGTAAATGAAAATGAACGGTCCATGATTGATCAAGCGAGACCTAAGTCGGATGAGGATCGATTTCTTGTACCCAATTGTCAAGTAATGTTAACCGTGATATTAATGAGACAATTTAATTTGTACGTGACAGATGTCACGTAATCAGCGCCATGCAGAATGGGCAAGCGTTATGTTTGATGATCATATAGGGGTAGATCAGTAGTCCATATTTCTAATTATTCGGATTGGGTTTGGATCGATTCAGATTGGGTCCGAGTCCGATCGGCTCACCTGATGATTGCAATATGTGGCGAAAAGTCGAACAGACATTGTGCAGAAAAGGTGACCCTGATTCGGTAAAACTCACCAGGTGATATAGGCGGAGGAGAGAGAGAGAGAGGAGAGATCGTCTTGTTGGCGAGAGAGGGACGACAACGTGAGATAATTAATGATAATGAAAGAAATAAAGATAGCCCAAGTAATAATGTGAGAGTAAGTAGTAAGAACTGTTCCCCTATCTCTGTCGCATCTTCCGCGGCCGCCTCCTCTCTCTGTCTTCTTTCGCTTCCTTTTTCTTGTATTCTTATCTTTCTTTCTTCCGTAATAATTCGTGTTAAATTGGTATTGTTTTGAGGTGCTGTAGAGATTTGGAGGAGGTGTTGCAGAAGAGACGAAAGGGAGGAGGTCGACATGAAGAGGAGCAGAAGATTCCAGTCTTCTTGATGGCTTCGTCGCCTCCTGTCAAGCGCCGAGTCCACCGGGTCTCTGCCGCTTCGACTCGCGTCGGCGCCTCCAAAGCGCAAGCGGCCTTGGCTAAGATCATAGACATCATCTCCACCGTCACTGCTCCGCGTGCAGAGACCGAGGCCCCCCGCCATGGTTGCGATCGAGAGACCGCCCGCGGGACGCTGCCGCCGGCGAGAGAACACGGCTTCGGCGTCGATCTGAGGCTCAGGTTGGGCCCGCCTCCGGAGGTTGGAGGAGGATCGGCTGAGGGAGACGGCCCCACGGAGCAGAGCGACGTCGTGGACGACTCCGCGCCGGCGGACCCCGGGAGCGACGGGGAGAAGGAGGCCTCCGTTGCGGTCGCGCCTGCGTCGGCCGTGAAAGAGAACTCGTTGTCGCCCGCGGTGTCCGTTGCCGGCTGCGGCGGCGGCGCTTTAACTGCGGCGAAGAGCTCGGAAGGCGAGTGCGATCCGGATGAGGAGAACGGCGGAGAGAGCCACGAGGACACAGCAGCAGACGGCACCAAGGAGGCGGATTCCGCACCACAAAAAGAAACGAAGGGAACCGAAGGGGCGGACGGCGAGATTACCGCCACCATCGTCATCACCACGACCACAACCAGCAGCAGAAGAGGCCGCCGAAGCGATGGTTGCTTAGACTTGCTGCTGGAGGCGGTTCGGCAGGTCTCAGGCGGCCTCTTCGACGACGACGGGCCGGAGGCCAAGAAGGCCATGCCTGCTGCAGCTGGGGAGGAGATGGCACCCGCGCCGTCGGGGAGAACAAGGAGGTCCACCGGCGACGGCGGTGGGGGGAAGAAGCGGAGGGAGACGGACGAGTGGACGATCCCGTTCCATGTCTACCAGGAGGACACTGCGCCGATCGTGCGATCGAAGCGGGGAAGGAGCCAGGCGCTGCCGTCCAGGTACCGCGACTCCATCCTCGACCCGTGGAAGAAGTCGCCCGCCCTCACCCGCCACTCGACAGGGCGGCGCGGCCACGAGAGTGCACCTGCCGCCACCCGGTGAGGTCACTGGAGCCACACCAACGCTTTCGAGCTGACGCAGTCATGTCTTTCGTTTTCCTTTTTCCTCCCTTCCCTTACGTAATAATAATAATATGTTCGCTGTTTAATGGAGGAGAAAGGTAAACAGTAAGGTCGTAATCGTAATCATGAGCTGCTGCTGCTGCTGCTGCTACAAAGCCTCGTTGCAGTCACTAACTTCACATGATTTAGTGCCGCCGTTGTTTGTAACGTGCAGTCTATTTGTGGGGAACAACGCAGTTAACACAGCGGCATGTGTGTGAGAGCAGTGCCTGCGTAGCCCTTCGGGCGACCTTTCTGGCTCATTGACTTTGACTTTGACGAGGAAATAGCTGCCCTTGGTGTGCGACGTGCAGGCGCGGCCGTTGGTCGAGCCTGCGACCATCAGCTCAACAAGGGCTATTGTTCATGGCAGGCCATTGGAGACTCCGACCATTACGTACAGCGAAGTCTCCGGTCAAATCCCTGTTCTAAGATCAAGCAAGCTATCGCTCCCTCGTGAGTAAAGAGATGTGGAAGATGCTCTGACACAGTCTCCTGTGGTAGCACACTTGTTCTTGAACTTGCATCGGTCTCCAGGAATGATGTTTTGGCGGCCTTCGCTCGTGAGGAAAGATGTCCCAGATGCACTCGGGCAAGTATGATCGATCGAGTCTCATACAGGCTGTGGGAATACTAGCTGAATCTGCAAACAAGAAACAGGTTGACTCATTTCGAGAACAAGTTTAGCAACCGCTGCATGCACATTGCCCCATCACCCTTGAACTGGAAATGTTGATATATCATCTGCATCTTGTAGGGAATTCCAATGTCTTCAAGATCTCAATCCCATTTCTGCTTACCAGTTCCTGGTTCCAGAGACAACCGATTGGATCAGTGAGAATTCCTTCCACCCCCAGATTGCCTTATGTACTCGTATGACATAAGGAGCAAATCTACTGAAAGACTTCTTGTGTCAAAACATTCTCGTCATTCGTTTGAAGTTCATTAAAAACCATGTAAATAAGGAAAAACAGAAGTTCAAACATCTGGTAATTTATGCCTGTCACCAACATAATTATGTCATCCATCGTCTCCTTCCTCAACCTTTATCTGTCGTCTAGTCATACTTTAGACTTGGTGATCCACAAGACACAACTCTGCGTCAGTCTGACCAAACATGTCAGTTTTCCTTCCCCCACCCAGAAGATGCAGAATCACAAAGGAAATCGATGCCCAGACCAAACCCACAGACTAAGCACCACGAGTCAAAGTCTCTTAACCAGATCAGACAAAACAAGATCGTTTTCGTTATGACACGAACTTCTTATTAGATTCACAAACGCACATGAATTCCCCCTTTGATGGAAAACATAAAATGGATCCACACAATGCCATTCAATGAATTTAGGTTGAAAAAGAAACACTTTTGTTTAAATATACTAATCAAGGATAAAGGTAAGCTCATTAAATATGCAACAAAAGACGTCAAGATCGAACTTTACATGTCAGCTCAAATTGCTGAGATCAATACTTGATATTCGAATCGTATGGAACGATGAAATCCCGAGGGCAACGCTGCATCGGAAGCACACCTCAGGTGGATGGGAAGAGGAATCACCGGTGTGGATGAGGTGTGAGGGTTATGGTCGACCGAGGAGGAATATAGTGACCCGATAACCCAAATCCGACATTGGTAGAGGTCAACTGAGGAAGAAGCTAAACTTGCTACGAAAGAGGAATTGCATCGCATGCAGACTCTAGAATAATAGATATATCATTTTTTGAGTTCTGAACTGAATAGAGATAGCTTTTTGCATCCACTAGTATGCATGCAAAGTGCCCCACCTCTACTTAGGTAGAACCTGTTAACCATAGTGTATATAAAGAGATACTTGCGACAGACACTCCCTCTCGAGTAGCTTTGTTCTAAAGTCTACATGCGATGCAATTCCCCCCTTCGCAGAAAGTTTAGCTTCTTCTATTTTTCACTTCTAACAGGCGCCTGCCGTCACCCACTAAGGCCGGACCTTTCGACCAAGACATAGAACCACCGGCCACGCTGTGAGGTCACCGGAGCCCCACCAATTCCCGAAATCGTGACGTTACAATACGTAGAGTAGTTGTTCTATATCGAGTGCATTGTTTTTGTTTTGTTAAGTAAGCTATTAGAAAACCATTGTGCTCATCTATACAGCAGAAGGGTTGCATGCGTCCTCCTGCACAGCAACACAGCCAATCGTCGAAGCATTAGGTTGTGTTCCGCACTGCTATGACTGTGCACATCAGATGACTTGGAGAGAACAGGAGGCTGTGATCTGCAAAGTTCTTGCATGAGAGAACCTGATAACGAACCATTGTGCTCATCTATATGTTGTTGGATCAACATATGATAACGCTTTGGTGGCTCATTCAGCAATAGAATGAACATCCATTTCTTTAATGGAAAATAACAGCATACACATTCACATCTTATTTTTTTATCCCACAAAAAGATAGCTTATATCAATCCCTTACTCTTAATTTATGATAATGAATGAAACGCACCACCATACTAATTGGTTGGTTATAAATTATTTTTATTATATTAAATTATGCACAAATTATTTATTATAATATTCTAATTATAATGAACTCATAAGAATATAATACATATATAATTATTTTAAAATTAATAAATTAATAAATCAATTATCTCATTAAAACACTCCCTCCCTTACTACATAATCCAAATCTATTTATCTATACTTTTGGTACCTAAAATTCACATTACCAAGTTTATGCAGTTATTTATTATATATATATTTATTTATTTATCAATATTGTGGAAGGCCGAACGCTTGTACGGACAGAGGCGGAGTCGCGGACCGATCTTTTCCATCGTCAGATTTGCTCACGAATCTAAAAGTCATACCGTTACCGTTAGATCGTATCAAGTCTCCTTCAAGTTTGATGGACCTGATCTCATATCGAACGGTGAAAAGTTCGACCTTATTCGAAGGCTCGTCTTCGCGACTACGAGCTCGAAAGATTTCTTTTCGGCGGCGAGCGTCCTCCGACGAGCCGTCGAGTGAGATGCCGCCCAAAGAACGGATCGCGTACTTCTACGACGGTAGTCTCCTCTCCTCCTCCTCCTCCTCATCTCTCATCCTCCAAAAATAATGCTTCTTTGAACGATCAAAATTAGTAAACCCTAAATGGTTTCTATTTCTCCGGTTTCCATAACGTGGTGCGTTGATTTGCCCTCATTGTTGTACCTTATTTATACCGAAATGAACTCGTTTTCATCATAATTTTCACTCTCGAGGTGTTGTCCGTGGTTTCTTGATATCGTCTCGTCCATCTCACACACAAGTCAAACGAGTCGAGAAGTCGCCGTGTCAAAATTGCATTGGTTTTCACGCACCAGCTTGTGGAACGGATGCCAACCCTCCGATAAGTGCCGGCCGGGTCCTGAAGGTGATATTATAGAGCTGGATAATCCCTTGTTAACGTTAAACTCCTCTCGCTAGGGAGTTGCCTCCGTTTGGAAATCTGTATGGAGCTTTCTTGATTCCTAATGCGAAGAGCATAAGGGGAAGAGTTATGGATACATGATTTAAATTAGCAACTCGTTTCTGTCGTGACTTGTTCAATCAAACTAGGGTTATGGCTAGAACACAAACACATAATGCTGGCTTTAGCACTTGGTGAAGGTCATAGTTACGTGGACCCCTCTACCCTCCTTGGAACACAATTTCGGTTCGTCATTTTGATTTATGATAGTTCTATGTCTTGGATTACTAGTATATGCTATCAGGGATGCTAAATATGAAGATTCAATCTCGTCTGTTTCACTCCATCGAGAAACAAATATGTAAACACTCATAGTTTAGAATCCTCTAGAGAATCTTGTATCGTTATTGAAAGAGGAAACTTGCTGTTAAGCATGTAGGGACTGATCAAATCATGATTAATTCCAACAGAATAAGGTGAGGCTAGAACACATTAACATAAATGCCGACGTCAAGGCTTCATATAGGGGGGTATTCGATCTATCATGTCTTCTGTCGTACTTTAAACTCTGCTTTTTCTCAAGTTGTTCTTTGACCTTTGCTGAACTTCTAAGATCTGTAAACACAATCTTTGTGCTAGATAAATAACTAGGGGGTTAAGCATGAGGTCATGCTTTAAATTGATCTGTGTAAACTTGTTCAGTTAGTTATGCCTTATTATGATCAGCCATTTATATATAATATAGGCAATTAAAAGTTGTGTTTTGACCTTTTGAAATTTTCTTCTAGATTTCTTGAAGTTAATATTTTTTGTAATTTTCATGTACCAAATTTGCAGGAGATGTTGGGAATGTATATTTTGGACCAAATCATCCAATGAAACCACATCGTTTGTGTATGACACACCATCTTGTGCTTTCATATGGTCTTTACAAGAAGATGGAGATATATGTTAGTCTTGGTAGTCCTTTTCCAGGTTCTGGTATTTCTTTAAGAACATAGAGTTTTTATTTATAACATATCATTTGCAGCGGCCACACAAGGCATACCCCGTGGAGCTTGCCCAATTTCATTCAGCAGATTACGTGGAATTTTTGCACCGGATAAGCCCTAATACACAACATTTGTTCGCTGATGAGTTAGCTAGATGTATGACAGAATGAAATTCATGTATCTTGAAGTTTATTTTATACAATTTTTTAAATATTTTTGTACAATTTAAATAATGATTTATAACTTTTGTTTCATGAAATATTGGTTTTGCCATGTTTGTGCAACTGTAAGGTGAACGCCACTTCCAGCTTGGTTAAGCATAATAACTTTTAACCATTAGCAATAATTTGCACCATATGTTGTATTTCCATGAATTGTATAATAACAGTATGGGAAAAAAAATCCTAAATTTGGTTTGTGATAACCAGTTAGCACTAGTAAACTTCCTAGAATCATATTAAAGCTTTGTTGGTTGCCTTAGTTAGCAGTGAAATCAGGTTACTGAGTTTTTCATTTTGACAGAAAGGGTCTAAGATGTAAGGTAAGCTATAATGGTTATGCACTAAGGGCTGACAGCAAGGGAATATCCTTTGTTTCCTTGGAAACATGTTTAAATTCTAGTAGAACTTGGAAAATCATTTTCTGGAAGGTCTTGGGAATTATTAAAGAGACTTGCCGATTATGATCCCTAAGAAAAACTGAATTGGTCACTGAAAATATTGAACCTAATTGTTGAAATGAATGTGACAAGTGTTGGGTCGAACAATCTTTTTGACATTATCCAGTCACTTGTGAAATTAGATGGAAACCAATATGCATACTTCTTAAAACAAAAGAGATGAATTATTATCAGCTCACGATATCATTTTGTTTGATGTGATACTAAAATAAAATGCAGAGATGAATTATTATCATCTCACGATATCATTTTGCTTGACGTGATACTAAAATAAAATGCATCACCATTGTTGTTTGATGGTGCATTGCATCACCATGTCTAATCCTTCGAGTCACTTTGTTATCTAAGCTTATACGTTTAATATATCTCTACATTGTTCTACATGGCTGAAAGTGTCATGCACTTCAGTTTACGTGATAGTCTTGACATTTAGGAACACCAGATACGCTAATTTATTTCCCTAGTGGATGATACTTGCCTAACTTCTTTACTTGGTTGGATAAGAAGTATTCTTTATTCTGTATTAGAAATATGTTCTTTTGCTCAATTCGTGCACCAATTTTCATCAAGAGAAAATTTTCAGTAGTCTTATCTTGAACTCTGTTTCATTAAGTTTTCCTGACAGATGTTTCAACTCTGTTCAATGTCCTCTCTCAGATAACCTTGGAGAAGACTGCCCTGTCTTTGAGAATCTTTTCGAGTTCTGCCAAATGTATGCTGGTGGCACAATTGGTAACATTCATTGTTTTGAACTTTTAATAAATTGATTTTTTCTTAAACTGATTCAATTTTTTGTGTAGATGCTGCACGAAGGTTGAACCATCAACTCTGCGATATCGCTATAAATTGGTCTGGTGGCTTACATCATGCAAAAAAGTCTGCGGCATCAGGCTTCTGCTATATCAATGACTTAGTCTTGGGAATTCTGGAACTTCTTAAGTATCATGCCCGTGTTCTTTATATTGATATAGATGTTCATCATGGTGATGGCGTTGAAGAAGCCTTTTATTTCACAGACAGGCAATCAACTTATTTTACTTTTCAGTTCAATATTAGTAAACTTGAGTATAAATTTATGACTTTAGTATTTATTCTTGACAAAATCCCTTTGGCAACTATATTATGATTACATAATCAATATTTTGACATGCATTCCTGAAGTGTTTATATGTTTTCTCATAGTAAACAACAAAAGTATTTAACTGTTTACACTCTTATCAGGGTAATGACTGTGAGTTTCCATAAATATGGTGATATGTTCTTCCCAGGAACTGGCGATGTTAAGGTAATTTTTCTTGGTTGTTTACTATGCTGACTATATGCACAAGTTTTCTTCCAAATGTTTATCTTGTGTGATATGTATGTCTATGCCTTTGTACCGTAGACATCATGATATATTAGTTTCTTCACATAAATCAGTAACAAAATCTCGACTTAAAGATTTGCTTCGAAGGAGAGATCATGGACTAGGATGACAATGGTAATTACATATTTCATCCGCCCCCTACTTTATTTTCTCTGAGAGCACTGCATGTACAAGCAATGGGAGGATCCAAGGAAATGAACAAAAGGTATTAATCTGGGGCTAGATGGCAGAATGTAGTAACTCTGTTTTTATCCATCATGGAGATATTCAGTTTCTGTTTGCTAGATTTGCTATTTAGTAACCATTGTAGGTTTCTTTAGGTATTCAAATTTCAACACATGTTCATGGTAAATAGTTTTCCAATATCATTGGTGGCATCTTTCTTAAGGATAAACTTTCATTTTTCTTTCTCCCAGTAGGTTTTGGGACTTGAACTTGTAGTGACGTGTTGTCTAGAGTTCTAGATTTTGTTGGGTGCCAACATTACAATTATCTCATATGCTAGCATAATTTGATTGCACGATTGGATCCATGGTCTCTTTTGTGTGCATGTGCACATGTGTTCATCTACCTGACAACATGCATTTTATGACAGAATGATTTGGAAGAAGAAAATACTCATATCTAGTTACAGCCTGTCTAATTAATGATTTGTAAGAAGAAAATACACATTTCTAATTAATGGGAATCTGTTGGAAGATATCCCTTATGAAGTAAATTGAATATGGGTTTTTTTGTGGATTGTTTATTGGACTAGATTCATCCTTGCTCCATTGTAGAAAAGAGTAGAAAGTTTAAAGGTAGCGTTTTTGTTGAAATTTTGGAGAGGAAGATAAAGACTCTTAGCTACATGTTCTAATTTTGAACTCTGAAAAAGAGCTGTCTGCTAATAGATTAATGCATTTTGCAGATGCTCTTTCTCATCCTTAATTGCAATAAAATTCCTGAGTTTTGTGGTATATGTTGTACTGTGATGTTGTGTCAATCCTGAAAAATTTTCCTATCCGTTTCTGTGCTACTTTTAAATTATCTCCATATGTTAATTTTGCATTTGTAACTTTGCTTCTTAATATCTCTTTCTGGATAAATATTTGTGGCATTTTGAGATTGATAAGAATGTATTGATTCAAGGATATAGGTGAAAGAGAAGGGAAATATTATGCCATTAATGTCCCACTCAAGGATGGAATAGATGATGCTAGTTTTACTCGACTATTCAAAACGGTAAGACATGAGCAAGCATATACAAATTCAATTAGTTATATCTAGGTCAATTATTTATCTTCATTGTTAATAAGTCACTTTCTTGCATTGTTCATTTGTGTAGATTATTGCCAAGGTTGTTGAAACATATCTACCAGGTGTAATTGTTCTTCAATGTGGAGCTGATTCACTTGCGGGTGACCGCTTAGGCTGTTTCAATCTCTCCATTGAAGGTGTTAAATCTTTTTATAATGTTATGTCTCTTTCTTTTATGTACAATGAGCTCACACGACTGTAGTTTTGATATTTTTACCTAAAATTTTCATTGGTATTGAATTGTTTTAGGTGATGTTGCAAGTACCTCTTGTATATAAATTGCAAATGTGTATCATAAATTTAACTTTCAGATCACAAGGAATATATCAGAGTCACAAATAGGATTGTGATCCTACATTCGTTGTTGAGTTTATATTTCTACAATTTAATTTTGCATATCTATTTATTGCTCATTTGTTGGTTGCTAACAGGACATTCTGAATGTGTAAAATTTGTGAAGAAATTCAATTTGCCTCTGTTGGTAAGTGTCAAAGCTAGATAGATATGTTAGACTGAACATGGTTTAAGTATCAAAATATTTCTTCTTCTGCAGGTTACTGGTGGTGGAGGATACACAAAAGAAAATGTTGCTCGCTGCTGGACTGTTGAAACTGGTGTTTTGTTAGACGCAGATCTTCCAAATGGTATGGGAATGGATTTAGTTGAACATAATGCTTTGGAACTTGAGTAGAAGATGTATCAAGGAAAAGTGGCTATCCTTGATCTCTTTATACGAAGTGGCTAACCGGCATGAATTTAATTTGCAGTTGCTTTTGTTTTGGTCTTTCATTTTTTTCATTGCTGGATCTGCACTTTTAAGAACTTTTATTGGATCTACTTGCTTCTAAGTTCTGTTTATTCAATGTTCACTTTGCTACTAAGACATTATCCAAGTTTTTAAATTTTGTTGCTTACAGAAATTCCAGAAAACGAGTATATCAAGTACTTTGCACCAGATTATACTTTAAAAATCCCGAATGGCAATATGGTAGGTGCTTTTCTGAGTAGTCTCTATGTCTTTTTAAAGTAACCCATGCCATTTAGAATTTTGTGATGCTAGTACCATGATTGTCTTTCTTTAGTCAATCACATACCATTAGACAAGAACCAGAGCTTTGTGTCAATTAGTTGGATCTCAGATATTCTGTTTGACTCTCTACCAATCAGTATATGTCATTCTAAGTGTTGTAGGCTATATATATCAAGGAGCCATGGGTATTCACCACTTCTAATCTGTTCAGTTTACTTTCCGGAACAGGAGAACTTGAATAGCAAGTCATATCTTAGCACAATCAAGGTGCAAGTTCTAGAAAGTTTACGGTGCATACAACATGCTCCTGGGGTTCAAATGCAGGAGGTCAGTCTCTATTTCTCATCTTTATATAATTCTGTAGCTTTTCCAGTGATTCTTGGCCAAGTTTCTTCCTTGACATCAGTGGGTTTAACATCATAAAATTTTCAACAATGAAGAGAGGTGACGATCTGCATGTTTATTGTAGTGGTGGATCCTTAGTAGATGTAGGATTCTTAATTGCAACTTAAATAATAAACTGTAAGGAAAGTTGTGATATGTATACTGCTGGAAACTTACAGCAAAAAATAGGTTTTCAAATAAACCGATTTGATAAATTTCCTTCTCTTTGCATTTGTTATCAATACTTGTAATGTGTTACTAGAAGAACACAGGTGACGATCTGCTTCATTATGGTTGAAACCTAGTGGCCAAATTGACCTTGGCATGTACACAATGAGGGTTGAGGTAACCTCCATAAAATTGTTGTTTGCTTTCTTGGTATGGCAGTGATTTGACATGAAACACAAAGCATGCAGGTCTCTTATTAGTAGCAATTTCTGGACATTAGCTTTTCAGCATTTTGGTCACTACAGGAAAGCTCATAGAGTCTATAATTATAACACGTGGGGATTTGAGTTCTGACACTGCACTAGATGCCACATTCTTGTCCAAGGGAGCTTTGTATTCTATCTTAGGTTTCAGATTTGGTTTTGGAACCTTTCTTCTTTATTGTTACATATTTGTTTGTAGGACTACCATCATATCTAGCCTTCTCTCTTCTACATGATAGCTTGTCCCTATGATTTTTAGTTTCTTCTCTTCTTGACTTTCTTTCCCCTTTTCTGATAACAATTGGTATCTGAGTTCTAATTTGTGGTCCCTTTTCTTCTATTTGTTATTAGAATGATAACTGACTATGTCTACTCTAGATTATTGAATTTTGAGATATGTAAATCAGAGAGTTTCATAAACACTGAAAGACCCATCAATATTTTATTAGATGGCTATGACTCTGTTAAATAAGAGTGTAATCATCTTAGCTAACTGATATCTTTTTTTGTTATCGAGGATTATTGATCTATACATAGAGAAAGCTGAGACATCTTGTTGACTGAAAAAATTATTGTTAAGATAATTTATTTTGCAGGTTCCGCCAGATTTTTATATCCCGGAATTTGACGAAGATGAGCAAAATCCTGATGAACGAGTTGATCGTAAGTGCTAATTATTTACTGTATTATTTGATGCTGCATTTCCATATCAATAATTTTTCTTTAGTTTTCTTCATATTTGCAGTAATTGGTCTTAAAACTGCCATTAATAATCCAAGTATTTTATGTAATTATTAACCTGCAATTTGTCCCTTAATAAGGTTTTATATTCTATAGATTATCATGTAGAAAATATCGGCTAACTTTTCACATCCTTATGCCAGCTAATTTCCTGTTTGTCTATGGGTATAAGTGATGTTGCCACACTAGGTTATTGTGTGGAGAAAAGCCCATGATGTTTTTGCTTTGTAAAATTATCTTTCAACTATATATATATATATATATATATATATATATATATATACATAGGCTAAAATAATTTCAGTAATTTAGGTTTAACTCGCAAAAGTTACTCTTTTGTGTGTGTGTGTTTCTCTCTCACTGAAGCAATCTAAGTCTTCTTTGAAATGTTAATTAGAGCATACTACCGACAAGCAAATTCAGCGAGATGACGAGTATTACGAAGGGGACAACGATAATGATCACAACATGGAGGATGGCCCTTGAAATTTTGTTGCCTTTGTTATGCTTCTCCAATGTATACTCATTTTTGCTTCTTTTGGGCAGCAAACGAATTTGTGCACATAGATTTATTGTCCAACTCACTTAAAATGTATTCGTATATAATGAATGGATCAGTTTTTGTTTGTTGGTTTTTGGTAGTGTTTCTTTCTTGTCCTCTACTGACTCACAGGCGACGCTAACCACAGCCACGAGGTGATGTCTCCTCTCTCTCAAAAACATGATGCCATCTGTTCGATAAAATTACGTTTTGAATGAGATATGATTTCACTGACCGAAAACACACCCTTTTGCCGTGAGGTTAGTTGCTACTTTTGCTGTAGGCCGATCATAAATTGCTGATGACGGACCTCTCTGCAACACCTGTGGCCTCGTTCCCAGCGCAAGCACGAGCAGTGGTAACTTTCAGATCATCACGGTGAAGTCATGTCGTGTTGAGTAATGCTGCAGGTCGAGGTAGATGCCATGACGAGTCTCAATTGAACCCTACACATCAAATCAGGTCAAGGTGGGCAGTCGAGGTTCAATTTGCATAAAATCTAAAATTATATGGTCACAATGATTTTTTTCTTTTTCCTAATTTCTTGTTCTCTTTAGTGGGTATTCTAATTTTTCTTTTTTCTGAAAGTGAATTGGGTGACAATGACGTACGCATCCACTTGCATCACGATCACATTTTTTCTTTTTGCCCCGCCCTTCTCGTTCTTATCTGTTTGACGGCGCCGTTTCCACCCGTTGCACAAAAGGCTATGAGGTGGTTAGAAGACGCGTGCGCGCTTTTTATTGCCCTCGCTTCCTGCATTCGTCGTCTAATCGCCGAGGCGGAGGCGGGTCGGTAGTAGTTCGCTTGCGTAGGAATAGCGCTCTGCCGTCCCCATACATTTCACCAACCACCACCTGGGCCGAGATCGTTCGCCACCAGGTCAGTTTCCTCCGCCTCTTCCCTGATCGTCGTCGATCATTTCGTGTCGCGAGACTAGGGTTTACAGGTTCCTTGATCGATGCATCGATATCAAGCAAACCACGAAACTTCTGCTGCTTTTGTTGTAGTTACTTTTGTTTCTTGAGGATCGTTGAATCCGGTAGAATAAATATCTTGTAGTGAACTCCCAATTATTGGTGGTTGCTAGTGAAACGGGAGAGCAAATGGCTCGATAATCCTTATTTTAATTCAGAATAAAAGGGAACAGAGATTAATTTGACATGGTGGGAGTTTCTTGTGCTTCGGATTCATTTTTATTGTCCTGGAGCCTAATATTGATCTTTTCTTGATTGTAATGGCATTCCTTTGTGATCCTTGTACTCAGGCCTCTGGATCGTGTGCACTGATAATTGCTGGCTTGCTTTTGTTGTAACATTGAATCAATCAGATCTATTGTTCTTATCTGGATTTCTATGATGATGGGGACTACAGAAATAGTTCGTCATGCCATATTTGGGGCTGCACCTGCCCATTCTTTTGCTGGTTTTTTTGCAAATACTCCACAATTAGATGTCCACTCGAAAGCTCACGGGAAGTACCGGAGGAGAAGTTCTTCGTTTGTTTCACGATGTTCCGTATCAAGGATGTCGAATAATTGCTTCAGGGATTACAGAGTCAGGAACATCAATGACCGATCACGGTCTTTGAAATGCCAGTGCCAGCGAGTAGACGACGCTGATGGAATGACCAGCGGGGATGCCAATAGGACGTGGTTCACGGAGTCTGTGAGTCAGGCAAACCAGATCCTTGGTGATCTTAATGGCCAGAAAGTTATCAGTTTCGAGAATGGTTCTGTCATGCCTAACAATGAAGCATCCAATCATTCGTCATACAAGACAAGAGGAAACTCTATTGAGGATGAAGCATGGCGTCTTTTACAGGATTCTGTGGTTTATTACTGTGGCAGCCCTGTTGGAACAATTGCCGCAAAGGATCCATCTGATAGCAGTAGCAATTGCCTAAATTATGATCAGGTGTTTATTCGTGATTTCATACCTTCTGGAATGGCTTTTCTTTTGAAGGGAGAATATGATATTGTTCGCAACTTCATTCTTCACACTCTTCAGCTACAGGTAATTCTTTCTGCTGCCATCCATGATTGTGATTTGAAGTGTATGTGGTTGGCCATAGGTTATGCTTTAGCATGACCGTGATCTGAATATGTGACCAAGAAAGTGAGCTAGAAGTTTCATGTTGTCTTTAGTCTTTACAATAGTTATTGACAAAAGTAGCACAAAAGTCCTTAATTCAGAAAGGTGCCAGGGTTGCTTTCATTTTCTTATTCAGCACCTAATTCTCATTTTGTTGTTTTGCCAGACATCCTTATTTTCCAGGTTTTTTCCCCCTTTTTTCACCCTTATAGCACTACAGTTTGATTTCTGACTGTGTGATGTGGTATTCTCTGGTAAAAATCTGACTTTTATGGGTGATTTCACTTTTGCTGATAATTTTACCTATCTGATTAACTCTGAATATTATTTAGCTTTATTCACTTTCATTTTCTTTTAGTTCTTCCAGTATATCCATTTCTTGTTGAGAAACTTTATCATTTTGACACAGCACCTCTTGGTGGTGACTTTTCTTTCAACATATTTTCACTAGCATCATATATTAGCATGGTTTTGGACTCATTACTTATCTAAAAATGAAGTTGTAGGACCGACTTTATGGTTCCACATTTCACAGAAAAATTTGAGAATTTTCCTGCATCACCCAAAAATCCTATAGGCTTGTAGTTAGTTTAACATTGTAAATTAAGAATTTAGGAATAAGGACATTCATATTATGGTGTTTGGTGGTTGCATATACTGTTTTGTAGATATCTTCAGTTAAAATTTTGTTTCTAAATATGTAGAGCTGGGAGAAAACAATGGACTGTCACAGTCCAGGCCAGGGATTGATGCCTGCTAGCTTCAAGGTGAGGACAGTTCCACTTGATGGCGATGATTCTGCCACAGAAGAAGTCTTGGACCCTGATTTTGGAGAAGCTGCAATAGGACGTGTGGCACCAGTCGATTCAGGTGTGTTTTCAAGTAGTGCTGCATAACTGACAATTACCTGTAAATTATTCATTAGTACTTAATGGTCTCATGCTGCACTTAGTGTTGATAAGAGGTCTTTTGCCCTTTGCTTTAGTTGGGCCCTATGTTGTATGCTATTTTATTGTGGATGTTTTATGGGTTTTATTCAATTTTATTTTTGCAAGTGTGCTAAGTATTGGCCAAGTGTTAAAGATGCTATCATCTTCAACTGTAGGGTTATGGTGGATTATACTACTACGAGCTTATGGAAAATGTTCTGGTGATCTCTCAGTCCAGGAAAGAATTGATGTGCAGACGGGCATTAAGATGATTTTAAAGCTTTGTCTAGCTGACGGCTTTGACATGTTCCCAACATTATTAGTAACAGATGGTTCATGCATGATAGATCGACGGATGGGGATTCATGGCCACCCTCTTGAAATTCAGGTTTGGCCTCTATTATTATAACATCTATTTTTCAAATATAAGATCTTATACCTTTATAAATTTAAAAAAAAATTATAAGACAGTTGTGAAATCAACAATGCTTTATGGATCTAAGTGCCGAACAATTAAGATAATATATACAAAAAGTTTGTGTTGTCGAAACGAGAATGCTGAGATGGATGTATCGAATTACTAGAAAAGATAGGAAAAAAAATATTTTTATTTGTGAACAATTACGTATCGTCTCGAATGAAGATAAGATGCAAGAAAATCTTTTAAGATGGTATGAGTGTGTTTAGGAGACATTCGGATGCGCTAGAAGAAGTAAAATTATTAATGTTAGTGGTATGAGTAAAGGTAGAGGAAGACCTAAATAGACCTTAATAGAAACTATATATAAATAAAGATATAAATACTCTTAACTTAACTAAATATATGGCTTTTTACATATCTCAATGGTGGCCAAAGATTCATGTAGCGAACCCCAAATAGTTGGGACTTACGACTTTGTTATTGTTGTTGTATACCTTTATGCATTTGCTTTTTCTTTTTCCCAAAATCTTTCAAGGGAGGAAATAAGGAACATGACGTTGTCAAGCCATTTATGTCAGAATCTTCTGGGAATATGCTTGGTAAAGGATATCCACATATAGTTCTCAATGTATTGAATGGATGACATATCAGCACCTTCCTAATGGGCTTTTTTACATTGTTCTTTAACTGCTGCAGTATATTTTATTTTAGTTCATGTATCAGGGATGTATTTAACTGAGGTTTGAATGTGCCAGGCACTGTTCTATTCAGCACTTTTAAGTGCTCGTGAGATGCTTGCACCAGAGGATGGATCAGCTGACCTTATTCGAGCATTGAATAACAGGCTAATAGCATTATCATTTCATACTCAGGAGTATTATTGGGTAGACAAGAGAAAACTTAATGAGATTTACCGATACAAACAAGAAGAGTATTCTTATGATGCTGTGAACAAGTTTAACATCTACCCTGATCAAATTTCTCCGTGGCTAGTGGAATGGATGCCTGATAAAGGAGGTTATTTCATTGGAAACTTGCAGCCTGCTCACATGGATTTCCGATTCTTTTCTCTGGGAAATCTGTGGTCTGTAGTAAGCAGTCTGGCAACAACACATCAATCACATGCCATTTTGGATCTTATTGAGGCTAAATGGTCTGATTTAGTGGCAGATATGCCATTTAAGATTTGTTATCCTGCTCTTGAGGGCCAGGAGTGGCGAATTATTACTGGAAGTGATCCCAAAAACACGTAAAGCCTTAAGATCCATTGTAGGTTCTCCCCATTCGAGTTTCCAGTTCCTTATGTTAATCTTTGATTCTACTTTTTTTCTGCAGGCCTTGGTCATACCACAATGGAGGTTCATGGCCAACATTGCTCTGGCAGGTAGGAAAGACACCTCTATCACATTTTCAGTTTCTTTTTTTTAATCTTCGGTGGTAACATTAGTTTGTTTGGGATTATTTTTGTTCTGGCTGCATTGATGTTCTTGGCATTAGCCTGAGATCTTGTACATATTTATGATATGCATATAAATAGCTGACTTTTGCTGAGTTTGAATATGAAAACCTATTGTAGTGACAACAATATAGCATCAAGAAGGCATCTTATGCATTATCAAGGTGGGTCCTCTAATAAACATCTTGCATCCATAGATTACTGACGGTCATTAAAGTAGCCAGATTGGTCTCCAGAGATATTTGGATAATGGATTTTATAGAAAGAGTAATTCTATATGCCGAACCTCGTAATGCCTATTCTCTCATTATTATGGCCTGATTTCCGCACAACTGCTTTCAGGCCCTCATGAATTTGGTATATTAAGAACCACATTCCACCTGTTTAGATTTCATAATGCTTGAACCCTGTTTTGTTGGTGGAAATAGAGTTGTTGCAACTTGAGAAGATCCTTAAGTTATATTTGTCTCTGATTCATTTGTTTCCGAGAGATGATCTTCACAGGAATAAGCTAAACTTTTCATTTTTTTTGGTGTGTTAGTGAATGTTAAAAACAATCTAGGGCTGACTTATCCTTCCTTGATTGTTGTAGCTTGCAGTTGCATGTATTAAGATGAACAGGCCAGAAATTGCTGCAAAAGCCATTGACGTTGCAGAGAGGCGCCTAGCAGCAGACAAGTGGCCTGAATATTACGATACCAAGCGAGCACGATTTATTGGGAAACAAGCTCATCTGTACCAAACTTGGTCGATTGCAGGTTTCCTGGTGGCAAAGCTGTTGATTGAAAAACCAGATGCTGCCAGAAACATTTGGAATGACGAGGATGCAGAGATTGTTAATGCCTTGAATATCATGGCTGATTCCAACCCACGAAGGAAACGAGGCAGGAAAGTCTTAAAGAAAACCTATATAGTTTGAGAAGATGCACAATTTATTTTAATCATGGAAGAAAGTTGGCTGAACTCATAGTTAGCAGCTTTGCTGCAGTAGCTTCATGTAGCATATTCAATGAAATAGGTAAGGCCCATCATTTGTGGCATACAGATAGATCTTATTATATTGTACCATATTAATCCCTTCATGTTAGCATTTATTTTCCCCATACTTGGGGCATGGTGGCATAGGTCGTTATGATGTATGAATTGTGATGATTATATAGAAGATTTATATCATACCATCAATCTTTTCATTTTTGCAATGATTACTAACATTTTTCTCTGAGGAAACAGCAAGCTGACTATTGGCACCTTGCATCTACATGAAGATTATTGGACCAAGCAAATGATCTGATTCTGATTAGAGATGGGAAGTTGCTCTTCAGTAACTTGGATGATTTGATTCATTTCTTAAACATAAAACTGCCTGTATGATTCTTTTAATATACTGTGTTGGTAACAACATTAAGGATTTATCTTCTGATGTTTTTCTGATGCGTGATTTTTGATGCTACTCAACAAGTTTTTATTTGATCTACGGACGCATCCTCGTCCGATTCAAAAGTTATAGTAATATTTATCTAGACTCGTCCTCTCATCTCTTTTTATTTTTTATAAGATTATTATATCCGATGTATTAGAGACGGAGGAGAAGATAAAAAGTTATAATATCTCATTGACTGATTCGCATGACTAAGGGGAGATGAGAGAAGATATAATCTTTTAATAATATCATGTATCATCGTATTATGTTTTTAGTTCTTATGATATTATATTTATTTATGGACTGAACGAAAGTATAGGGTTTAGGATAAATAATTATGAGTGTCATTCTCATCAATATCATCTCTTGAAGAATTCTATTATAATTGGACTTCCTTTTTCTTGATTGATAATCGTAATCAAAATCTAATCATATCTTTAATATATCTTACCTAATTAGACAAGATCACATAATGTAATATTTTTTCACCTAATCTATTAATTAATAAGATATAAAAAAATTTATAATTAAAATAAATAAAATAAAAGTTTATTTAAAAATAATTTTATTTAATTGGAATTTGAAACTTCAAAAAAAATATTTTACACATGCGCACGAATTTTATAAAATAGGTCAATAAGCCTAATAAATATAATACCACATTAAGTTTGACTATCAATGCAAGCCATAATAGTTATATGTCATCAATGTACTATAACATTATTAGCTATTCGTAATGTAGTCCAAAATAATTCATATAATTTGTTTTGTCAAGATAATCATGTTAGTACATTAAATTATAATATGTATATACATAAATATGAATAAGATAGTAGAAATAAGTAACTTTAATTACATAGTAAGAATGTCAATTATAATGTCTACTTAAATATGTATTATCATATCTTTTATTGATTGATTACAAACTCAATCATAATAATATGTTCTTTCAAACACTTAAAGTCGAATCGATCAACAATCAATATAATATAACTCAAGTTCTTAATTAATATTAATTATTTTTGGACTCTTTTTCTTTAATCATCAAATACTTTATATCATAATACATAGAGATACAACAGTACTTGTCATTCTTACAAAAGAAAACTACTATGATATGTTCCAAAGTATTTTTAGTGACTTAGCAATTGAGTCAGACCATGCCAAGTTCTGAGATAAAATTTTGTAGTCATAAAACTTAATTAGTGACCTCAAAACATATCACAAAATCAACTTATATTATTAATAATATAATAACATATTACTTTATTTTTTTTCTTAAAAATTATCGTTTCAACTGATATAGATATAAATTGTAAAATGAACTTCCTATTATCTAAACAATTTACAAAATCAACACCTAAAAATACTATTATTTCAAGCTAATCTAATTTTATATATGAGTATATAATCCTTCATCCCTTCTAGATATTTTACTTTTTTCTTTATAGTCTTTTAGTATTTTCATTTCTAGGAACTCTAACATCTATTTAGTATTTTAATTGTAAGACTAATAGACTTGAGCATATAATAGACTTCCAACCGTGCATAAAGAATATTATTTATCTAATTATTTCTAAATAATTTTTAAAATACTTATTTTGATTATTTTTTTATTTATGGTATTTATTGAATTTACTAAATCTTTTCAAAATTTGATCAATATATCCTTTCTAAGACAGTCTTAGTAATCCTTGAGACCTATTCCTAAATATCTTAATGCTAATGACATAAGATACATCATTCATATCAATCATCTTAAAATTCTCGATGAGAAATTTCTTAGTTTAGTATAATAAACCAAAATTACTACTAGCAAGTAAAATATTATCTAGATATAAAATTAATATAATAAATTTGCTCTTACTAATATTTAGATATGACTACTAATAAATAGTATTTTTCTTAAATATAAAGAAAGTAATAATATTAAGAAACTTTATATATCATTATCTAAAGACTTATTTAAAGTCATAAATGGATTTCCTAAATTTGCATATCAAATTTTGTATTTCTTTTATTTTTTTTTAGAATTGTTTAGATTGACCCGTATAAATCTAAACCCTCATTTAGAAAACTTATTTTTATATCCATATGATACAACTCAAAATTATAATGAGTCACTAATATCATATCGATTTTTAACGAGTTCATTTTAAAAATTAAAAAAATAAAAAATATCTCGTTATGATCGATGCATTCTTTATGAGTAAAACATTTGATTACAAATCTAGCTTTTTTAAACTTCGATCTTGTCATTTAAGTTATATTTATTTAATAGACTTTTTTTTTATAGTAATTGGACAAGTTCTTAAACATCATTTTATTCCATTAATTTTAACTCTTTTTTTATTATATCATACCACTCTTAAAAATCTTACTTTCTATAACTTATGAAAATAACGAGAAATCTAATTGATTCATATATCATAATCTGATTCTTATAAATATATAATATAATAATTATAGATATTATCAAAATTACCGATTGTAATTATTCTATAAATTCATCAACAATTGTTGGGAAACCGAAGAGAGCATCATATGTGTAACGTAAAATAAAAACAGAAACTAGTTTCTCAAAAATAAATTTATCAAATCGTCGTGTGAAGATCGGGAGCGAAAAACTCGAAAGTGATGAAAACCACATAACTACATAAAGTAGTTAAGACGTTCTCACATAAGGGAGATTGTATATCCTCTCATCTATATATCCCAATCGGTGGATGAAGGAGCTTTCGCAAACTTCTCTCTATCGGTGATCTACACTTCCTCGCACAACACGTTGTTTCCTCACATTCGTGCACCATCACACCATAGCAATCAAGGAGGGATTAATCCCTCTTGTTATCCTCTCACACCAAAGAGGGGGTAGTCGACTGGAGGAAGGGACAAGAAAGAGATGTAGGAGGTGGCAATAGTAAGAGTCTAGCCTATGATCCTTTAAACCTCAACTTCTATATATAGAGAGCCCTCTTGCTTACCTTAATGGATCTTACGTTAAAGGGTACCAAATCTTGATCTAATTATCCTAGTTTAATGGATATTGCATTCCCATCCAATAACTACTCTAATGCTTATTCGATCTCATCCAATGGATCTAATAAAATATGAGCTCATCAGATATCTCATATTTGATCCTCTATTCATCGCATTGTCCACCATATATGTGTAACCCTCTAGGCACAATACCGAGTTGGCCGTGAGTTGCACTTATAAGAACTTCTTCTAATTTAGTAAATTATTATCCTCATAATAATTCATTCAACTCATTGATTATGGACGTACTAAGCCACTACGTCATAGTCCCTAGCCAATATATAAGATCTAATCCATTAGACATATCTGCCCTCAATTACTATGTATCTATAGTTCCTTATCCATCTAATATCCCAGAGATCGTATGCCGGGCATGGCACTATCAGGCCTATACGAAATTCATTCGGGTCTCACTCTAATCGGATTCTTCTAGAGAACTCATTTTCTCTTAATTTGAATCTCACACTTATTGTATTCATCACGATTCGATTAACCCTGGATAGAGATTTGCTTGAGCGAGAGTACATGGGATATTTCTCTCATGATACCGAAAGTGGATGATCCTTTATTGATACACAATTACCATTGTAAGGTTGGCTACCACTCCCGATGATCGGTTATGCTAGATATGAAACTTTCAAACCAAGTCTAGTATCAAAGAGTATAGTACTCATATATGATATTCTATGTGTCTCAAGTCTAAGGACCAAATACACAATTGAGACTATAGAATTGCTGTATGACAATGAGGTATCATTAACTATCAAATATTTCATAAGCAGATCATTCATTGAACTCATTCTCCAATGAACACCTACACTATATCCCTGGTATCCCCACACAAGCAACTACGAGACTAGCTATCTCCATCATATGGACGGATATATAGCACACCAGTCTATCCGGCTATCTCGATGTTCCTCTCGAGCAACCTATGACAGGGAACATTTAGTGATCTGTGTTTATATATGAATTAGTCTTATTATCATGATATCATCATGATCCAATTCTAATTTTACAAATTCAAGGACATCACAATATATATTTATTACATAATATAAAGTGAGAAAATATCATAATAATAATAAATAAAAATATTGTGCCACGTGTCATCACTCACATGATTGGCTTATAGGACATCTGTAACCAACATCAATGATATCAATATTATATTAGAGTTTTCTAATATTATTTTATTGTTTGCTTTTATCAAATCATTAATGATCTAAGAAACAATAATCTCTCGAATATAAAATGATAAAATAATATCAACATATATTTTCTCAATATCAAAATTAAATTTTAAAATTTTTCACTCCCACTGATTCGTTATTTTTTTTAAGAATCCTATATCACTAGATTCAACTATCCTCATATTATGATTAGAATAATAAAATATATACCCTTTTAAATTTTTCTAAATAACCAATAAAATATCTATAATAGTCCCTGAACTCAATTTATTTTCATGTGATTTTAAGATAATTATCTCTATAGGACAATCCTAAATATATAAACATCTCAAGTTAGGTTTTCTATCAATTCATAACTAAAAAGAATTTATGTAATTGACTTACTAGAAATTCTATTCAAAATATACATAATTGTCCTTATAGCTTCTTCTCATAATAATACGATTTTACCTTTCAGCAATCTTGTTCTATTATGGTATAAAACATATTGAGTGTAAATATCTTACTTTTTTAGAAATCTAGCAAAAAGAACCAAAATTATGATCCGTTCATCATAACTACCATAAAATTTATCACTCTATTTAATAATTTCTATTTAATTATCTCTCTACTTCATTTATATATACTTAAAAGTGTCAATAGGTAATAGGTAATCTATAAAGATAATAAATTGTATCTCTACTAAAAAAAGAAATATAGAATGACATGTAGATGTAAGCAAATATAATATGGAGTTCTTAAAACTATATTTCATTCTAATATTTAATTACAATATCATTATGAACTTAAGATTTATATTAATTCTATATAAACTATCATATAAAATTTAAAAGTTAATTTTTATTGAGTTTATAACCACCGAAAGAAAAATAATATCTTGACAATTCTAGATAATGAACCTAAATTTTTAAAATTATAAAAATATAACATGCAACCTTAATATCCATAAGATGAATTGTCTCTAGCATAGAAGATAAGTACCTACTACTATCGTTTTCGTTGAACATGATTCATTATAATGATGAATATTTTATTTTTTTTTAGTATCTATGATAAATTGAATCTCTATTATTGGTAACAAATGTTAAATCGTCAAAATCAATCCACCAAGTATTACAAAAAAAGCTTTTGTAACGTTTGATTTGAACAATACCAAGGTCAGACTTATAACTTTTCCTTTCAAATCAAACCTTATATTTCTTCTTCACATGATTTTTTTTAACACAGAAGTAGTACCTTACTATAAAAAAAAAAATTATATAATTTTATATAGTATTTATAAACTTCAATGATTTACATTTGAACCTTCTTTTATTATTACTCCTTCCTACTCAAAATATTATAAATTTTTCTTACTTTAATCATATTTTTTTAAACACATATACTAGTCAATTTATTTAAATTTTATTTATCCTTAATTTTATTATAGTAATTTTTAAATGAGTCAAACTAGAAAAAAATAGAAATAAAAATAAATTATACAAGAAAAAACTTAGTTATATTCATGCTTAATGTTCGTGAGCTTACAACTTTATTAGCTAGGATATAATTCTAAATTCCTCAAATACTATCATATTGAATTTCAGTCAATTTTATTTTTAATATATCAACTAATGACTTGTTAATAAATTTAAATTAATTTTAAATATTTTAATATTTTAAATTATAATGAAGTTGAAATATTATTAATAATTATTATAAAACTGAGTTTTTATAATTTTTATCATTTATCTTAATTATTTGTATCATAGAACTTTTAGTAAAAAGAGTTTATGATCTTTTCAACTAATTTGATTAAGATACACATAGTGTAAATTATATATGTTCAAATCATTTATAATAATTTAATTTTAATAATATAGAGTTATTTATCAGAATATAATCAGGAAACGTGCTCTCTCATGCACCAAAAGAATCCCGAACTCGATTTTGCCACCCTTTTGTGTATCATACGCATTTGGAGCACCACAATTTTGGTAACGTGTCTGGAAGGTGAAGGACCTAAGAGTTTTGTCTCATCTTTGCTCAAAATCAGGATCTTGTCATCCCATACATTCACCGATCATCGATCATCGAGCTTAATGTTTCAAATGCTGCAACCATCATGCATGCATGGATTCTCACCTTTTATGACACGGGAAAGAGACAAGAAACTTCTTTGATTGATATATATATATATATATATATATATATATATATATATATATATATATATATATATATATATATATATATATATATATATATATAGTTATTTTTCAAAAGGTATCTTCTTTTTATCTTTTAAAATTATACCCGTAATTTAAATTATCTAAAATACCCCTAAAAAGTTTGCTTGTTAAATTATTTATTTATTTTTTAAAAATTTAATTATTGTATTTTTATTGACTCGTTTATCATATTTTATTTTATGTATTAAAAATATTATTAATATTATTTAAAAAAAATATTATTTATGTATTAGTTCAGTCTGTTTTCCTGTGTCACATCGGACTTGTGGATGGTCCCACGCGGACTGGTGGGGCCTCGCATTAGCGGATGATTGAGATTTTATATATAAGATTGAGGATATAATTGACCCCTGCCCGCCTAATCTAATTTCGATTTTAGAAACAAATCAACCTAAAATCGGAATTATTTTTAGATTCTTTATTTCATAAAATCATTTGACATTGCCATAATAATGTGTTCATATCGTTCATTATATTTGGAATTGAGACTCACTTCCATTAATAAGTCGTTGCCATATAAATTTAGCTTTGAAAGATCATTTTCTCCCCCACACTTGACTTAATTGCTTGCCACGAGATTAGCGGCGGGGAATCGATCAGGGCCGTCCAGCATCGGACGATTTGATGCCATTATCCGCGTCTCGCCAATGTCGAGACACCACCGCACTCGACCGAGTCCGCACAGGACGCGGAATGCCCGCTTCCCGTAGGCCCCACAGGTCCCATCATGGAGACCCACCATGAGGCCCAACTATCACCGACCGGCCCACGTAGCCGCGTCGTTCACAAAACCCCTCCCTTTTTGTCTTCTCTCTCACACTGTCCCTCGCCCTTCTACGAATTTTGTGGGGCGTCCTCTCGATTGCTACCCCCACTCTCGTAATTTCGCCGAGCACCTTCTTCGTCTGCTGCTCGCGGTCGCCATGCCGGACGACCTCGCCGATGACCTCGAGAGCATGAGCTTCGGCTCGTCGGACCGCTCCGGCTCCTCCGCCCTCTCCACCCTCTCCGGCTCCCTCTCCTCCTCCTCCTCCTTGTCCGGCACCATCCACAAGTCCCGCCCCACCGGCGACCCCGTCCTCGACGCGATCCGCCGGCTGAAGTCCTCGTCGGCGCCACCCGCCGGCGGGGGCGACCTCCTCTCGATGTCCGATCTGAGGTTCGTGCGGCGGCTGGGCAGCGGGGACATCGGGAGCGTGTACCTGGCGGAGCTCAAGTGCGCGGGGGCCGAGGGGCTGCTGCTCGCGGCCAAGGTGATGGACAAGAAGGAGCTCGAGGGTCGGAGCAAGGAAGGGCGGGCCCGGACGGAGCGGGAGATCCTGGAGTCCATCGACCACCCCTTCCTTCCCCGCCTCTACGCCTGCGCCGAGAACGACCGCTGGTCCTGCCTCCTCACCGAGTTCTGCCCCGGCGGCGACCTCCACGTCCTCCGCCAGCGCCAGCCCGGCAAGCGCTTCGACGACGCCGCCGTCCGGTATGCGTCCCATGCGCACATTAGCGGCACCCACCCACCTTCCTTTCCTTTTTTATTATTTTAATTTCAAATCCTAAATTTACGCAAGCAATATTGTTTTTATAATAGCTATAATCATTATTATTATCATTATCATTTTTAATTTCCTTTATCTACTTTCGTCTTTTTCTCATTCGAATTTATCTTGGGATTCGAGATTTAGCTTTAAAGAAAAGCAAGCTGTAGCCAGGGATTCGGGAAGTAACCTTCTTCGAGAGCGTCGATTGAGGAAGACGGTGAACCAATTGTTTCGATGAGAGGCAATTGGTACGTGGTTTCGGTTCTTCATTCCCGACCCGAAACAAGGGCACAACCCAGCTCATCTCCCCTCCCCCACCCCTCCTTGTCGCCGCTGTTCTTTCTCCTCCTTCCATGTCGTGCAGCCCATGGCGAGTTCTATCAATTACATCCGCCACCGGGACATGACCTGTGGGGGCATGGCCAGTGTGTCTGTCATCTACAGAGAACAGTGGGAATTAAGTCGTGCTTGTTGGGGGCTCGTTTTGGAGCCATGTGTTCGACATTAGCTGTCGGATGGGGACGGTGTCTGTGGCCCGTGTGACACCATCTGCTTCGAGATCTTAGCTTCCTACTCCTCCTGACGTGATTCCACCCATTTCTTTTGATACGTTCACACTTTATTACACGCTGTGTACTGTCTGTCTTAAACTATGGTGCAGAGTCTCCCGGATACTACGACGTCGGAGTGGGCTGAGCGACATGTGAAAGCTCTCGGACTCCAACAAGCACTTCACATGCTCGTCCTCACCGCTCTCCTCCCAAATGCCAGCCTTCATCTCGTCCTGTGGACTTGGCTGTAGGCGCACAGTCCCCACTGACCATGTTTGTTGGGCCATGGTTTTCATGTTAATGGGATCGCTTGCCCACGTCTACTATGAAGTAAGCCGAGTCGTGCAATGGAAACAGCTTCACGTGGAATCCCTCGTGAAGAAAGCAACAGGCTTTTTGTAGCTTGTTTGCGTCATTTATGCATGCATGCATGCGCAACCTGCATCTCAGTTTAGGTGACTCGATGCATGATTTGTGGTGGCTTTAGGATGTGTTGGATTGTGTTGAGTTGTGTCGTCTGCTTCTGCAGGTTCTACGCGTCGGAGGTGGTGGTGGCGTTGGAGTACGTCCACATGATGGGCATCGTGTACAGGGACCTGAAGCCCGAGAACGTCCTCGTGCGCGCCGACGGCCACATCATGCTCACCGACTTCGACCTCTCCCTCAAGTGCGACTCCGCCACTCCCACCGCAGCGCAGATCGTGTCCGACCAGAACCCGCTCCCCCTCCCGCCCCAGTCATCCGCCGCCGGCGCAGGCGGAGGCGAGTTCTCCGCCGCTTCCTGCATCCTCCCGAGCTGCATCGTGCCTGCGGTCTCCTGCTTCCACCAGCCCAGGCGCAAGCGCAAGAAGAAGCCCGGTCGCCGCGGACCGTGCCTCGAGTTCGTGGCCGAGCCGGTGGACCTCCGGTCCATGTCCTTCGTGGGGACGCACGAGTACCTCGCACCGGAAATCGTCTCCGGGGAGGGGCACGGCAGCGCGGTGGACTGGTGGACCCTCGGCGTCTTCGTCTTCGAGCTCCTCTACGGCGTGACGCCTTTCAAGGGCCCCGACAACGAGCTGACGCTGGCCAACATCGTGGCCCGGGCGCTCGAGTTCCCCAAGGAGCCGGCGGTGTCGGCGTCGGCGAGGGACCTCATCGTGGGGCTACTGGTGAAGGACCCGGAGCGGCGGCTCGGCTCCACGATGGGCGCGGCCTCGATCAAGCGCCACCCCTTCTTCAACGGCGTGAACTGGGCGCTGCTACGGTGCGCACAACCGCCGTACGTGCCGCCGCCGTTCAGCCTCGTGGGTCTCAGCCGGGACGCCTCGGACGACAGTTGTCCGGGCACGCCGGTGGAGTACTACTGAGATGAAACACCATCCTATAAAAGTTTTGGTCAACGCTAGCGGTAGGTCAGAAGCTTGGGGTGTTCACGTGGATGCGTGGCAGTCAAAGCGGTCAAAGGGCAAAGGAACCGGCCACCGACACGCGTCGGTGTTCCGGGTCGGGTTTCGACCAGTCGAGGGGTCTTTTTGCTGGGTGGTGGCCACCGACGTGCATTGTTTGGGCGGTAGGGAAGGGGGGAGGCCGGTTTTGTTGATCCACTCTTTAAGCTTTTAGATTATATATATAGATATATAAATATATAAATAAGAAATATAGATTAGTAGTTTCTCTCTCTCTCTCTCTCTCTGTGTTCCTAAACAATGCATGTCTCGTGACTCGGAGGTTGTAATAACATGTCACGTGGCGCTTCTCGACACTGCTAACTCGGAGGTTGTTAGAACTACGGAGTCAATCCTAATCCTTTTCCTAATTTGACATAAGGTTGGTTCCGTAAAATAATTGGTTCGGTAGGAATCCTAAGTGTGTCTCAAAAAGATTCCTCAAATACTTAGGCTAAGTAATAGAAAGATAAGTAGGATTTAGATAAAGTAACATTGCTTGAGGTTCTTTTTTTTGTATAGTTGGCTTTGATAACTGTTGGAAATAATTGAGAATAATTCATACGAATGATTGCGTAGAATTATTGAAGGTTACTCCATAAAGAGTTGATCAAACTATCAAACAAACATTATAATTAATATTATCATGTGCTATATCAAACAAGTGATGTGATTGAGTGATATAGGAGGAGGTTGACAGAGCTTTGGAGTTACAAAGAGTCAAGCAAGCTGATAATAATATTATGACATTCGAATATCCATATATCATATTTCCTTATCAAGTTCGTTTTTTCAAATGTTTCTCGATGCTAAAACCTTTAAGTGTTTTATATTAATACTTCGTGTCAATCACTATATTCTTCCTCTTGTCAATTCCCTCGATGCCTTTCATATGTCACTGCAACAAACACTTTTGAGGCAGTGAGACATCTTTTCAGTCACAATAAGCATTTATCATAATTAGTATAATGTACATGACTGGAGCATAATTATTATAAGATTTCTGTACATATCCAATCAAGTTCTCCAGTAAACACAAAAAGAGATTCCCCTTTTCAGCAAACTACAAATGAGGTTCACATCAGTATCAGCCATGAAAGCTCACCAACCGGAGAACTCTCCATCAGATCTCTCCGGGCTCGCGTCCTCCGAACCAGAAGAGTATTGGTGGAGGAGTAATAATTGTGTTGCTTTCGTGCCATGTTAATTTATAATAAATTATTAATATAATAATATGTATAATTTATAATTAAAATTTATTTTAGTCTTTCTGGTTTTGACCATTAATCTTTTAAGCTCTTATGATTTACTTATGTTTAAAATAATTCTTATATTTTAAAAAAATATAATATATAAACCTCTTCTATCAAATTTGAGTTAAAATATGTTAGAATCTGCTATTGTGATGCTGATCGATAATAATCTATTAATATAACGATATGTGTAATTTAATTTAATTTTTTTTAAACTAAGACATCTCATCAATGGCGGGAGGAGGCATAATCGTCGAAGCGACCACCAACAACAACACCAGGCCATTGCTACCTAGTAAGGTGTTGTACACATGCAGCCTCTCCCACGTTGACAACAAGTTTAGGAGCTTTCGGATGTCATTCGCTAACTCCAAGGCGCATGCCACAATGGCGCTGCCTGCCACCGTGAATGACACCCGCTCCGATCCCGACGAGTACCACAATACCTTGTAAGCTACCTCCCCCACGAATCACGATATCACGAAGACGAAGAGCAAACAAAAGGAGCGGTTGAGCTAGACCATGTAGCCCTCCCACACCCGCTCGTTCTCCTCGATCGGCTTTTCGAGGAAGAGAAAGCAGCAAAGGTCGTAGTAGCGAACGAAGGCGGAGAAGCAAAGATATGAGAGGTCAAAGGCGGAGGTGAGGGAGAGCTAGACTACCACATCGTAGACGTGGTAAGTGGGGGAGTAGGAGAGGACGAAGTGAAAGGCGATAGGGATGAAAACGTCCAAGAGGAGGAAGAGGGACTAGAAAACAATTGCATGCCTAACTTTAGACTAATCGACGCACATCCACCTGCTGTAGGACCAAAAGCTCCTAAGCACGTCGTTAGCGCGAGAAAGGCTACGTGTATACAATGCCTTATTAGGCAATAGCGACTCGATGCTATTGTTGCTGGTTGTTTCCACAACAATGCCTCCTCTCATCATCGATGAATGTCTCAATTTTATAAAAAAAAATTAAATTATACATATTATTATATTAATAATTTATTATGAGTCAACATATCACATAAATAGATTCTAATATTTGTTAACTCTGGCTTAACGGAAGAGACTTATATACTATGCTTTTAAAAACATAAAGATTATTTTAAATACGAGTAAACCATAAAGACTTAGAGAGTTCATAGCTAAAACCACAAGGGATAAAATAGATCTTAATCTAAATTATATGTATCATTATATTAATGATTTATTATGAGTCAACATATCACGTAAGCAAACTCTAATGTCTGTTAACTCAGACTTGACGGAAGGAGCTTATATTTTTAAAAATATAAAGATTATTTTATACATAAATAAACCATAAAAACTTAAAAAATCTATAACCAAAATTACAATGACTAAAATGAATCTTAACCCTACGTTTTTGTATAGGATCAAAATCTATATTTTTTATATGACGACATTGATAGTTTATCTATACGTTCTCTCGTTCACTATTTTTTTTTCTTTGTAATGCATCACCAGGATCCAAGAAACTTCATCATCTAGATATTTATTAGCTAAACAGAAATTAGCATATACAATTCATCGTATTGTACATGCGAGTTATTGCATGTATCATGAAGACACGGAATTAGATCGGCTCGCCTTTTTCTTAATCCAAAAAATAATTATTTTATGAATCTAATTATTGATCCCGAAATTTCTGTTATAAATTTGATAGCTACTATGGTGGCGAGCTTTATTTCTGGGGTCTGAGCGGCGTGCTGTCTCAGTGTGTCGATGGAGATGGAAGGATCGGCGTCCGACACGACCGCCCGCCGTGGGGCCTTCTGCGTCGATCTGCGTCGAACACGGTCGAACGGGTCCCACGTCATCAACGTCGGCGTGCTCGTCTCTTGCTGCTCCCCACAGTGGCCTTTTCTGCTCTCTCCTAATGGCCTCCTGCAATCATAATATTTCATCTCCTCGACGTGTGATCATTCCAAGAGCCAGATGCTGTGTTCCTCGTCGAGAAGAAAAGAACTCTCGTTTTGCACCGCCGTTAGGGAATTGGATTCCAGCGCATGTCACCTTATCAAAGGTTGATAGAGAGATATAAAATATAATATTTAAGGATAAATTATACATTTGAGTAGCTGATTTGATTAAATGCATGATTGAGAAAAATCTCTTATTCAAAACCCTGTATAAATATTCATCTTCTCAATGAATAAAATTAAGTCTCGTAGTATATTCATCAATTCAATATGACATCAGAGCTCTTTTACCTCGAGTAAGAATTCCTTATCTTCGTTGTCCGACACTGGTATGCCGATGACAGCATCTGCTGATCTACTACCACTTCCTCGACCCTCTCCGTGGTCGTCGCCATTCTGACCTTCCTCCCTCCTCTCGTGCCACGGTTATCCCCCGCCTACCTTGTTTTCGCTTTGCCATGCAATCTTCGTCGATCGTCAACCTTGTTGTCCAATGACAACAATCCCTCCTCTCCCACTACATGGAACCTCGCCGCCTGCTTCTTCAAGCGAGCTGAGCATTCGCCTCTTCTCTCACTGATCTGCTGACATTAGCAAAACCTTTTTTTTTTCTTCGCTGTCTAGCGACAACAATCTCTCATCTACCGATGATCGATCGACGACAGCAAGATTTCTCTGTCATTGCTAATTTCATCTCTACCCCGAGCGCTCTATTACCAAGCACTCATCTTTGCACCAAGCGCTCGTCTCACCCTTGGCATCCATCGTTGCTCCAGCCGAGGAGCCCACTGCTCCGGCCAAGGAGCACTCCCCCTTACACCTCACAGCAGCGAGTGCTCCCCCTTCCAACTCACCACAGGGCATGCTAGCCGCCATCCGCTCACGTGGGTTTCACTGCCCGGCTCCCATCGTTGCTCGCAGTCGCCCGCTAGCTTGCAGACAGCCGGAGGCTCGCTGAGCCCACCGCCTCCTCTCAACGGTTGTACAGCAGTAGGCCAAGCACTCCATCTCTTGCTCCTCCTCCGGTGGCATTCCCTACCCCTAGATCTCGTGGAGCTCTACCTCGCCTAACCTAGTTGCAGAGCGCACTCTGCCATCCAACATATTTTCTTCACTGAGCGCTGTCTGCCCCAAGAACTCTTTGCCAGCAAAGTTGTTCTTCCTCACCGATGAAGCTCTCTTTGTGCTACTCATTTGGGGGCCTACTCATTGGGCCGACCTATTACTGCTACTACTACCATCCTCTCATGCTCCAATCATGGGACGATCTCCGCCGAGTTCTCCAGCGCTCGATCATTAAGGCCGAGCAACCGTTGCCTCCTCTCATCCTTGGAGGTTTACAATATCGCCGATTGCGACGATCCTCCCGCTACTCGCAATGCTCTAGAAATCAAGCCGATGGACTTCAACCAAATCACAACATCTTATTGTCATCTTCCTCGGTACCAATCCAATCCAGTGTTCCACTTACGTATGAAACACATTGTCAATAACTTTCATTTTCGTCAGCAGATCTTGCATGAAAAATCATGATAGAAAGATATATAAAAATCTAATATTTAAAGATAAATCATAAATTTGAATAGATGATTTGATTTGAGTGCATGACAAAAAAAAATTATTCCTCAAAACCAATATAAATACTCATCTTCTTAACGAATAAAATTAAATCCATTTCGTAATATATTACTCGATTCAACATCCTTTTCAGAGAATTCTTGTGGATGCATAGTTTCCTTCAAACTGATGTCAAGGTCAACTACAGGGAGCTGATGACAAGATCACATGCATCAATGGGTGATGGCTCAGTCATCACAACAGAGGTTGACTGACAGCATCGATTAGCTTCTTATTAGATAGGAGGGCATTAGAATATATCCCAGCCTGCAAGTAGCTAAAAGTAGATTCCCCTGGAATGACGCCCAGCCCGTGGATAGATGGTAAGCTGATGTGATTATTATTATTATTATTATTATTATTATTATAGTGGCAAAACTCCTTGAATAAGCCTTGGATAGTAAGGTAGAGTTGAGATATTTGGGAATCTTGAGTACCTTATATCCGGAATGCAATTGGTGTAGTAGGACAAGCTTTGATGTCAAATCTCTGTAGAAATATAATTGAGGTTAGAGGAAGAAAAATATCATATTAGTGAAAGATAATAGGGAAAAAATAACTATCAGATAAGCATTAAAACAAATCAAACTAGTTTAGAAGATTCGAGAGAAAAGTAACTCAGAATAAGAAAGTGCTATCATTATTCATCCCTGCATGCTCATCATTGGTATAATTGCAGGGAACCTAATGACATCTACAACTGGACAATATATACACCCTGTGTTACTTCTCAATACCACATTTGGGGCAACACTCACTGCCTCAGACACAACAGAGCATAAACCAATGAGATTTAATACAATTTCTATGAAGTTGATCAATTTGCATAAAACGAAAAAATATAATCACCGAAAAGGTTTGAGATTGACAGTCTACTTTTCTGCGGGGCATAACACATTTTATAAAAAATAACCCTAAGTACATAATGAAAGTGGTGAAATAGGAAACTGTTCGTGTAAACAACTTTATGCAGTGGTCTCGGGGCCGACACGGCTTGTTTCGGATCCGAATGACGGGGATCTAGCTCAAGATCTCTCGGGGTTGCTGATGTGGGCGGCCGTGCGAATCTGATCACGTCGAGGCTCATTGGGACGTCCCGCGTGGAAGGGTCCCTCTCCTCGACGTTGATGGGGAAGTAGCTCCGTCTTCGTACCTGCACACAGGTCGGGTCGAAGCTCGACCCGACCCCTCCGACGATCCAGTTAGATGATGTGAAGAGGCATTTTTGTGTGTGTTCGGCCTCCCCCTCTCCTCTCAGGAGTGGGGTTTTTATAGGGTGACTTACTGTGTCTGATGTGCCTGTTTTGCAGGGAGCAGGATCGTACTCCCGACCACGTCTGACAGCGATGTTGGCGTGACATGAAAGATTGGGCCTGAGCAGGACGTTAATGCGCCTCGGCCGACGTTCTGGTCCGTTTGATCAGGTGCTGTCGGGTCGATTGAGGTGTGAGGCGTCATCTGGGACAACTGACGTCAACCCGAGTCTTATCGCCATTATTATCCTTATCATTTTCCCCCGGAAAGAAGCTACGCGTCGGTCGTTATAACGGGAGTCCGAAGCATGGCTTCAGCTTTCAGTATTCGTTCATGCCAGGCGGCCGCTGGTCCGAACAAGGTTACACAGATTGCAACACTCGGGATATGAACATAGTTATTATCGTGCACACAAAAACACCAGTAGCAACAACATCACGAAATAGAGAAAGGAACGGGCGAGCTGTAAAGCATGGAAAACCAACGAAGAAAAAGGCAGAGAGCAAGAAAAATTGAGATCAAAGAACTGGGAGAGTCATTACCTGGGAAGGCCGCGAGATCCGCCGCTGAGACGAGGAAATGGCGCCACTTGTAGGGTTGGTTTAGCAAGGGTGTGGGAGGAGGGGCTGGAGACGGGGTTTACATTGACCCGTGGAAAGCACCCCGCAGTCGCATGAGATGTCATCAGGACCGTCGGTTGCCTATCGGGAGGTTGATCTTGCGGTTGGCAAAGACTGATCCGGAGAACGGGTCCGGATTCGCCATTCCAACCCGCGTAGAATTGATCCGACTCGAGCTCGACAAGAGCGTCATTTGGATTTGAACGACATTGGAACCGTATTCCTAACCCGCGTAGAGTCTCAACTCGAGCTCAAGAATAGGATTACCTCAAGAAACAAATTCCAGTGCGAATGAGCCCTTCAAGTTACAAACGCAGGTCGTTCAATAAATAACTAGTTTAATCAAACTGTATAGAATCGAAGCCATCAAATAAGGAAAACTAACAAACACCAACACAAACTACACATTAGATAAAAGCAACTTCCTAAAATTGTCTTTAATCATCTAATCCCAGGGTTTAAGATGAGTCCATTGGAAAGGATAAATCACAATTTATCTGATGAGATACTATCTGATGGACAGAACCAGTATCAGGAATCAAGATCAGCAACATAATATACTTTCAGATCAAATGACATGAGATCCGACTTATTCATCAAATGCGTCCGACAAGATTTACAGATAGAGGCATCATGCTGCAGTAGTAACATTGGCGGCAGCATCAGGAGCAGATGGAGCATCTTCCTCGGTAGGAGCAGATGGAGCATCTTCCTTGGTAGGAGTAGCTGGAGCAGCTTCCTTGGCTTCAGGTTCAGCCTCCCAAAAGGAAGTCTTCTTGCCTGTTTTTGAAACAGTTTGAAAAACGTCTTCGGGTTTTACATTGCCTTTAACTGTCACTTTCTGCTCTTTCAGATCCACATCGAAGGACTCGACACCTGAAAATACAAACAAAAGATGCACACATCAAGCTGGTTAAAGTATTCTTTCTGGTTGCTCATATCAACCAGAAATATTTGTTGTATAGATATTTGTTGAAGAAAAATGAAGATCTTGCCAACAGGAAATTTAACGTTTGTGAACTATAATAATCTAAATCATGGCAGCACTAGTTGCCAGAAAACTTGTTATACGGTATTGAACATCATGCATTATAGTTTACCATAAATAAAAATCATGAGCACGAAGAGATTCAAAGATCAAGAAATAGCACCGGGATAAAAGGGAGCGAAAAAACATTAAGCAACCTTCCATTTTGGTGAGAACCCTCTTAACAGCTCCAACGCAACCTTGACATGACATACCAACCTTGAGGACAACAGTCTGAAAACAGAAAACCACAAGAATTTCTCAGTATTGGACATCACAGACCAAATTACAAGGATTAATCTGAATTAAAATAATAGCTCGCCAACATAGCATCATACATTCACAACAGTATTGTGCCTAAGAAATTGGGAGTCCAGATTTTATGGAAAAATATAATTCAAGTTCAAAGGAGAAAATGAATGAGTCAGAGACCAAACAGTATAGTAAAATAATATCAATGTGAGACCAAACAGTGGTAAAAAAATAGCAATGTGAATCAAAATGGTGTAGATAGAACGATTACTGACTCTAAATGGTGTAGTCAGTAATATCAATGTGAGACCCAAGTGTGTAGTATGAAATACCAATGTGAGACCAAATGGTATAGTAAGGAAATATCAATGTGAAACCAAACAGTGTAGTAAGACATACCAATGTGACAAACAGATATGCATGCTGTGCAATATTTGAACAGATAGTTGCAACCAAAATTTTCGTTTAAATGGCAATTTTTCTTATCACAACGGGGCAATATTCTTCAGCTTTTCAAGAACTACAAACAGGAGGATGGTACTGAAAAGCAAGTAAAAAGTGTGTAAAATGTTGCATAAAATTTTGTATTTGCCAAAATAATTTCCTAAGAAACGGGTTATCATGCCTAAAGTTAAAAACTGCACACAACAAATTTAAATTTTCAAAATTTTGGAGTTTCAGGTCTTGCGTTGACAAATATTTGTGAAATTAGAAATAGTCCAACATCTGGTACAGTGATACGCTACCAAACCTTAGATTGAAACTTCTAAACACAATTATCATAATCGAACTAGTGACTGACATGGCCAAGACTAGGGTCATTCGGTCACTATGCATTTGTATGGTCTAGACCGATGAGAAAAAAAAATCGGTTGGGTCTGCTGGTCCTATCCAGGTAAACTGCTAATATGATCCAACGACAAAACCAGACCAGTCGGGTTTCCATTTTTCATTTTGAGGTCAAATACGAAGGTCTCAACTCAGTTTTCCAAACTATTATTTTAAATGGTCCTCTTTGGAAGCAAAGGCCCAGCTGATTAAAAACTTAGGCCATGACGAATATGATATAGAGTGTTCACTAATATAGCTAATAGGACTCCTAAATTAATCAAGTAGCACCAAGTGCTTAATTGACTAGGAGTATTGTCCTAACATATAAGATTTGTAATACCTATAGCCAAGCACAAGTATAACCATTTGTTGTGTGTTTTCAGTATATGCATATGCTAAAGCATTTTTTACATTTAGCACCAGTTTCATCCTATGAGCTCTGAAATTTTATGAGGTAGTATATATTCCATGAATTATTCAACCCACAAAACTCTACCTAATCTTTGTTGCTACTCATCTTAATTTTAAAGCTAAGTGCAAAAAAGGAAAACTACACAGGTCCTTGAGATAACAAGCAACCCTAGTCTGAATAATCGATGAATGGTACACATGAATGACTAACAAATTTTACCTACCTTTCTATGGGAATCAATCATCACCCATCAAAGCCAACTTGTATTACTTCAGAAAACATATTAACAGCTATGGGGGAAATCTCAAGTAACGGGGAACATGTATCTAAATGTCTTCAAAATTTCCCTCGTATGCAAGTAGCGCAATGTCCCCACTTTCCGCACTTGATTCATGTTACATGTTAACCGAAGTCTCCTTCTTCGATCAAACACAGGAGTTCGTAGTACTGGTGATTAATTTTAATTTTGAAACCAAATATAATCTTCGTGTTTTTCTGACAGGGAATAGTAAGATGATTAGTCAAATCGGACGGATAATAATAGCAATAAGTTGATCTCTTGCAGCATCGAGGATTGCATAAGTTGGAAAAGGGGAAAACAATATAACCTAAAAGAATCGTGACGATCGACCTTATCATCTCACAAACTAACACTTTGAAGCATATGTTCTGGTTCGCAACAGATCGAACTCGGGGACAAGAATTACTACCCAGAACATAGGGAAGAAATTGAATCAACCGATTCAGAACCCAGAAAGGAAAGAAAGATCAAATACCATACCTCGGCCATGGACGCAGAGGACAAGTCAAGATTGCAGCGAGGCAAGTCTACAACTCTGGCCGGAGAAGACAGCAGCCCTTCCGAGTATATAGTGGAGAAGAAAAAGGGCGGTGAACGGGAAGGGCAATTTGGGCGAGTATGACAACGGAGTCGGTGGTAAAGCTGGCTGGGAATCTGGTAAATATCTATCGATGTCATGGCAATTCCGAAAGTAAACCAAAGGACCGTAGTACGCGGTTGTGTGTACCAACATTTTTTATGCGTGGCCCCCTTTTCCGACGTCTTTGCGAAGGAGCTTCAAGATTTGCGTACACGGTAGATGGACGGTGGATGGTGATCATGGTCGAGGGGACGGTCAAGATGAGAGAAGTGGGACGAGTTCATGGAGTACAGCGTTTGCTGTTGCTGCTATTGCAGTACAAAGTGGCCGATTGTTGTGGTACACCTATTTGGTGATGGTGCCAATTCCAACCACGAGATATTGGAATGACGAGAGACGGCCCACATCCAACCCATTATTGACCAAGCGTTAGGTTGATATCCACCTGATCCCACCATCTTAATCTAAAAATACTTCGCGCACTAATGTTGGGTTGCAAGGAATATTCTTATCCTATCTCATCCGACCGACCTCTCACAAATTGCTGGAAGAATAGTTGGGGATTAGTATCCATAACGCAAGCAGATCTAGGAATTTTGCACCATTTAGTAACACTGTGACTAAAGGATCTACCTCAAGCTTTGACCTAACTATTATTGATCGCCGAACAAGATTCTCCTTTTGGGGCGTCTCAAGTCATACGATACAGAACATCATTGAACAACTTTATGCATTAGGTTCCATCGAAGGTAATCATTTACTGGCAAACGAGTGATCTCCAAGTGATTTGAAGTAAATGCATATACAATTAGATAGTGCACTCGTAAAGTAGCAGGAAACAAAGATAATTTGACAATAATGCTAATTATAAAAGGCTTTATGTTATGAGTAAATTTGTTGATTTATGCAATTTCATTAATGCTTCCACCGTTGTTAGCTTATGCAATCTGATAATGATGCCAACTGTTAGCAATTATGGACAGAGTTGGAAAACATTTAAATATACATGGGAAAATTAAAAGGCTGTATACTACACGGCCAATCTCGGCAATATACAGGATGTTAATCCCAGGTTAAAAATCTTGCCAAGCCCATCCTCCAACGAGTTGATGAGAAAGCAATGACTCGGCAAAATTGTGTCAGGCTCTACTCCTGAATAAAAAAATGTCTTGAGTGTCAAACATAAATTGCCAAAGCCTTTGCTTCCCTTCAAAATTTAGAAGAATACCACTATTGAGATCAATGATGTAAGAACTCTATGATTTATTTAGGCAAAACAATAAAATATAATGTCAATATAATAATCAAACCTGGCTGAAAGGTAAATCAGCACCGATGATGAGGATGATCAAAGATCCAATAGCTGCTTCACTTTGTTCTCAATCGCTTCTTGATTGCCTTCAACTCATCAGCTTGCCCCTGCAAGTGATGGAAACTTATCTAGATAAAATGGAGCATAAAGCAGTTGAGTCATTTCAGTTCTAAAAAAGAACTCTCGGATGACAATACCTTGTGCAACGCATTTAAGCACCTAACTGATCTTTCTTGTATGACAAGCCAATCCATAGCCATCTCGTACTCAATTGTGTTAGGTTGAGAACAATGTGATGTTGACACGGCCCTTCTCTGAAACAAAAAGAGTGAAGTCAATTGAAGTTAATTTTTTAAGAGAAAAATAAATAAATCAAACTAGAAAGTGCAGTATAATTACCATCTCTCGCATTTGAAGCTTATTTTTATCAACTGACAAATGACCAAACATAGATGATTTAGGCACCTTCAACATTCCTTTGCTGCAGATAAGGGGACTACAAGAGACCAAAACGGTCAGCTCTGAGAACATAACCACATCAACATCCAAAGGAGATCAATTTATTTAAGATGCAAACCCAATATCAGATCACTTCAACATTCTTTAAAGCTACTATAATTTAAAATTTGATACTCAAAACTAAGGTAGGCAATACCGAATGATACCGCCCGGTACGAGCGGTACGTATCGGTCCGACGGCTTACCGGTACGCAAACCGCCCGCTACCGAGCAAAATAAAAATAATAATAAAATAAAATAATATATTTATATTTATATATAAATATTTTAGAAAAAGGCGACGTTCGACGACGTCACCGAGGCACCTATTTCAGATATTATATATATATATATATATATATATATATATATATATATATATATATATATATATATATATATATACCGAGCGATATATCGCTCGGTATACCGTTTCGTATCGAACCGAGCGAACGTCGAAACGTCGGTACGGTACAGTAGTCAAAAGTCAAACTTTTCTAAGCATTTTAGTATTTTACCTTCAACTTTCTATGGTTTTCTCTTTTTTTTTATCCCCACGTATTCCTATACCAAGTGGCACTCATAACAAAACATATACATCCAACGATTTCAATAGGCGCTCGGGCGAGGCGAGGCGAGGCCCGAGCGCCTCGCTTCAAAGATGCACCGCCTAAGCGCTCACCCGAGCCCAAGCGTCGGGCACTTCGGACGAGCACCCGGGTTAAACCAGGCGACCGAACCAATGTTTTACGTTTGGTTCGGTCTCCGGTGCTTCAATTGGTTCGATTGAACCAACTAAAGCACCGATATCAACCTCCCAACATCCCTCTCGTGACTTCCCCAACCCTAACCCTGCTTGTCGCTGCCACTACCACTGTCGCCGCTCGTCGCTGCCGATGCTGCTGCTCGCTGCTACCGCTGCCACTGACATTGCGCCCTGCTCTCGCTCCCGTTGCCGCTGCCACTATCGCCGCTCGCCTCTCCCACTCCCGCTGCTCACTGCTACCTCATCTCACATCGACTCGATAGTATATTGTTAACAGTATATTAACAGTATACTATTAACTGTATACTAGTAACAATATTTTTTTATTTATTAGATTAATAATATATTATTTTGATTTTAATACTGCTAATTTTTATTTATTTAAATTTATTATTATTGGTTTGAATTTCGAGGATATTTTTTGTTAATGTGATATTGTGATATTGTAAGTTTTTTAATTTAATATTATATTTTTATTTTAAATAATTATATTTATTAATTATATTATATTTTTTATATTTTAGTACCTCGCTTTGCTCGGGTGAGCGCTTGGAGCGTTTTTTGACCTTGGTGCCTAGCGCTTTTTAAATCACTGAATACATCCAATTCTAACTATTTCAAAATTAACAATTAATAAAAACCACAAGTGGATGACACCCAACATACAAAATGCAAGAAGACAACATATTCAGAAGACCAAGGGATTCTAGGAAGGCAAAATGTAAAACCCTTCAAAAGTCATAATATGCTAACCATTGTGGTTAAAGTACTTTTGCTTATGCAATCGAGTCAACCAACCATATCCAATCGAATATCAATAGGTTCAAACCCCCTTGTTTACTGGAAAATAAACTTACAACAATGAAGATGATAGATTGTCCCAAAAAAAATTTGCATTCCAAAATAATCACTTCAATATCCAGTCAATTCATACACAAGTAGATAATAGTAGTTGTATTCTCCTGTCTTAAATTATAGAAAAAAAATGAGTTTGTTAAGTCATTAGCAACTTTTATTTGAGAAATTATGTACAAAGGCTACCTCTCAAATCAGAGCATCACATATAAACATGTTGAAGGATGATTACGTCATGATAATTATCAATTATTTAAAAAACGTTAGGCATCAAGGTCCCAAAACACCCGAGGTAATAGGTGCTTGCCCGAGCGAAATGAGACGCTTTGAAATATTAAAATATAATATAATATATAATATAACATAATATAATAATTATTTAAATAAAATAAGATATTAAATCAAAAATACATTGTTAACAGTATATTACTTACTGTTAACAGTAGTTAAAGGGGAGAAAAAATGTTAACAGTAACAAAGGATTAGTTTAAGATTGTTGTGACAGCGCTACAAACAACAGTAGCGGTAGCAACAGAAGCTGCGGACAGTAGTAATGATAGCGGCGAAAGCTATGAATAGCAACAACAGCAACAACAGAAGCTGCGGACAACATCAACGAAAGCTACGGATAACAACAGCGGCAACGACGGAAGATCCAAAGGGGGTCTGTCGGTGGCAAAGGAACCTGCGGTCCACTCCCTTGACAGCGGAAGGAACTACACACGAAACGATAGCAGAAGGAAGCTACTAGGGCCATCGAACTCGTCCATTGACGATAGAAGAAGGCTCGGTCCACTATGTCTGCAGCAACGTTGACGACGGTGGCAAAAGCAGCGCTAGGCTTCCTCGAGGTCGCGTGGGCGTAAAAGGTGGCTTTTGAGGTAAGAAACTACGTTATTGAACCAAACCAGATTTAAAAGTCTGGTTCGATTCGCTTAATTAAAACGAGCACTTGCCCGAAGTGCCCAGCGCATGGGTTTGGGCGAGCACCCAAGCGCCGCCTCATTGAAGCACACCGCCTAATCCACACATGAGCTGCTCAGGCCTTGCCTCGCCCGAGCACCTATTTAAATCACTGATAATTACTTGCATTATTATATCAAGTTTCTTTTATCCCAAGATCCGCTAAATATAGAATATGAAGGCAAAATATTTTACTACATATATCCACTCCCTCAAGATACGCTATCGATAATTATTTGCAGTAAAATTGTCACAAGAGGGTTAGTCTTGGTTTGTCATCTAGGTCACCAAGATTTGAACTGCAAAGTTAGTATCTCTGTTTGCTAGGGTAAGGCTGCATGAATTGATTTTCCCTAGAGTTTGCATAGGTGGGATCCTTATGCTTCCCATCTTTAGTTAAATAACTACTCTAGATATAACTATTATTGTTTGGCATTCTTATAATTGCAACACATAGAAGAACATAAAGTAATTCAATGTATATAAGCTATTTTTTATCAAAGCCCCATCACCCTGACTAAGATACAGACTAAATAAGAATCTGAACTAGTGCAAAAAATTTGACATGAAGTAACAAGATTTTGAAGAAAAACACACATCAAGAACAAGTGTAATTAGTAGTTGAAATAAGGTAGGGTATCTTAGATATTAAAAAGTATGCAAGTAAATGCAGCAACAAAACTAACTGACAACATAAAACCATGCTTCCTGATCATCATAAATTAGAAAATGAAAAGTAATACCTTCCATTAGGTAGCTGAATGCACCCTTTATTAATCTTCGAAACTGCAGAGTCTGCTGCATCTCTTGTTTTAAATATAACATAAGCTTGACCTAGTATCAACAATCAGACATTGATAAGAAGCTTAGTGCTGTCTATAGGATATAAAAAGAGTTTCCTTTTCTTTTTCACAGGATCATATAATTTTGCACATCGAAGGATCACATACCATAATTGGGATTTTGAAACAAAGTTTGCTGTATAACCCTTGCGGTGCAACTTTGCTTCAATGTGTGGTAAATAATATCCTATACACAAAACAAAATAATAGTAAAATATGTAAGTACTATCAGCATCCACCTGATTCAACTGTCACCAAAACTCAAATATTAATGTACATGCGCATTGCACTGTGTACCAACATGATAAACAGTTCTATTGGAAGCGAACCCATCTGGTAACATTCAATGTATCAGATGATCTAGTTCAAAATTTGATAACCAAATGCAGTTTGAAATGCCTTCTAGTAGTCTTGTAGCTTAGTCATATTTGATGTCTAGACACCTTATAGAAAATTATAATAATTATCTGTAGACCAGTTAAACACCAATTTTTCACTTTTAACATAGAATCTTAGAATGCCACAATGGTCCACAGTACAAAGTAACGCATGCAAGTGACCATGCATGGAAGTGCTTCGACGGTTGTGATACCTCGAACAAGAGATTCTGGAAGTTAAACAAGGAAATTAAAAATTTTAATTGAACTGATCCTAATTAAGACAGTTAAAGACAGTCTGCTCCATCCAGCTTTTGAAGGCCACAGGCCCTCAAATGAAGCAAATAAAGGAAGTCCCAGTCTCTCCACCAGGCTATCAAAATTGAGAACCTCACCATCTGATTCCCTTCAGATGAAGGACAATATGAGTGACAATAGGTGAACTATATAGATTCTCTTTTTTCTAGGATTCAATGAAACTTTTTATGTCTTTCTCCTGGTGCATTCTGCCTGTGCTCTGCCCACTAAATGAAGTCTCACCAATGTTAATGGGCAGAAACCAAATTATACATAATCAGCTCTACCTACTCTAAACACATAATAATCCTTAACTTATAAATCAAAATTTTCTCTCCTACAATCCACAAAAAAATTTCATAGTAGAACATCAAGCTAGTATCTGTAACTCTTCAAGAATAAATTCGCCCTCACATATGAAGGCGCCTCCGTTTCCTGCATCAGCCTTTTACAACAAATACAAGCCATATATATGATACGTGTAAATTAGAATGTCACATTCACTATTTCCCAATTAGCATTTGCTTTATAGAGTGATAGCCCTTCACATCATTAGCAACTTAGTCATTAGTTGTATCTTTTGTTTAAGATCTTGACAATTTCTTCCACACATCCAATCAACTTTTTAAACTCAATCTTATGTTTCTTACAACATGTAGAAAGGCTTCAGCGATAATACGTTTGACGATAGCATACCAATTCCTCACAGATGTGGCTGCTTGCCTCAAAGTCTCAAATCAGCTCATGACATGGGACAGTATATTCCTGTAATTGATTTCAAAGCCCTAACTAAACTTTTACCTAATCCTGAGACTGTCCATACAACGATGGAAATGTTGTTAATGACTGCATTATCTTTTCTACACATTTTGACAAATGCAAATTGAAACTAATTCACGGAGGCCAATCCTATATCAAATTGGTTCACCATTGGAGCTATTGTGCATGTTGTTTTATGGAAGACCTGACGATGACAACTCAAATAGCAAAAAGGCAACTCGGCAAAATTTCATCACAAGATTAATGAAGACAAAGATAAACAAAGCATCACAAATACCTCTACTTCTGATGATGTAAACAATGGGTCCAAATTCTCAATAAAGACAAGAGTTCCTTGCTCATCAGCTTTTTTCATTCTTTCCTCCCAAGGCTGAAAGATTTTTAAATAAAAAACAATTAAGTTATTTAATAAACATAACAAAATGACAAGATGTAAAGTGTTATAGTATCTGTGCAAAGCACATGCAGGCATAGAACAAATAGTTTTGTCAAATTGAAACAGGTCAACTGCATCCCATCAGACTGGTATATAATAGTGTGGCGAGGCACCGTAACAGCCTTTTCTACATTATCCAATGCACGACATATAGCACAATCAGATGCATGAATCATATCACACAGTATTGTTATTCGATCATTTCAATTTTTTCTTGTTTAACATGTTTAAAATTGGGACAGTTTACATTGCATCTGAAATGTGCAACACACCACGAAGCATGCGCATTCCTTGAAGTAGAATCAAGTATCATAAAGAAAAGGTAAAGAAGAAGATTGATTCTAATTAGTAGAAAATGAGATTACCAATACAATTATTTTCATTTGTGGTACAAGCATGGATTGCAGTTTCATGCGGACTGATACGATGCATATGTATCAGTCCATGGGGATACCAATACACGAACTGACCAAAAGTACCAGTCCAGGGGTGAACCAGTACGTGGACCGCCTCATTTTGGATGGTCCAATACGACCAATAAAAAATTTATATTTCACAACCGCTCACATTCGTAAGCTCTTCCTCGTACATGCACCTGTGAGCCGCTGCAACGGCCCATTGCCCACCATCAATTTCGGGTCTGTTTCCTCCTCTTTCTCTTCCTATTCTTTCTTCCTCACCTTCCTTTTCCTCCACCACCTCCTCCTCTTCTTCCTTCCTCTTCCCCCTCTTCCTCAACTGCGACAGCACCTCCTCTTCCACTGCTGCAGCACCACCTCTTCTTCCTTTCTCTTCCTCCTCTTCTTCCTCCACTGCCTCCTCTTCTTCCTTCCTCCTTCCGCCTCTTCCTCCACTGTCACTTGTTCCTTCCTCTTCTTAGACTCTTCAATATATACCAATGTACTGGTACACACAGGTAATGGTACATACCAGTCCGGCCATGGACCGAGACACCTGGTTGGTACGAGATGACAAACCTTCGATAGAATTGCACTAATTATCTCCAAATATCTCAGTACTTTGAGAAAGTCACATATGGACATTGCATTGTGCACTATCGAAGTGAGATTGTGGGCAATGTTTCATGTGAATGAGGATTGAATTTAGACATCTAAATTATTTTAAAAAATGATCATAGTAGCATAGCACGGGTTATGTATAAGAACTGCCACTATATATGGACTTTAAATTAGTATACTCTCCTGAAAGTTCCACTTCTGATACCAAAACTATAATGCTTGATGCAGGAAGCATGTAAGTCATCTCAAATTAGAAGGCACAATATCACTGATATTTTGGAACCATATACACAATGAAAAAACAACGACCAAGGCAGTATGTATCACATTCAATGTACAAACAAAAAAAAAATGAATGAGTGGACAATCTCACTTCAAAATATAAAAATAAAAAACAAGAACAACTTATGAACTGGTCAAGTAAAAAGAGAGTGACAGTGGAAGCCAAAGGCTACTCACAAGTCCCTTGAACCATTTGCTTCTATCCTGAAAAAGATACAACAAGAAATAGTATCAGCAAAAAAATCTGAGACTATAATAAGAAATAATTATAATCAGCGTGACAATTTCTAATGCAATTAAATCAACTTCATAAAAATATAAATCTAAAAAACCCAAGTACCAGACTCCCATCCACAAAACAAAGATTGTTCAAAGCAAAGTTCAATATACAGAATCTAGTGATTGAGATTCCCACCAATGTGGATTCAAGGAGGGTCACTCTCATAGTTTTATTCTCCACGAGTAGAGACATTGTTTTCATGACTTGAATCTTGATCACCAAGTCACAAAGGAGCAACATTTCTGTTGTACCAAGGCACACCTTCAATTCAAAACAAAGTTATGAAAGCTTAATGCATATTGAGGTGCAAAGGCCTATTGGGCCTATGCACGAGGCAAACACACACCTTATTTATGTATTACACAACGCAATTTCTTGTGGATGGCCTATAAGTGTAATGTATATTTGAGGTGCAAAGGTCTATTGGGCCTAGGCATGAGGCAAGCACATGCCTTCTTTATGATTGACAAGACGGAATTTGTTGTGGATGGCCCAACATCATAGCCATGACACCAACCAAGAGAACAAAACCTCTAACATGGCACATCCGAGAACCAAGGAATCGATAATTGAAGATGAATGACCAAGTACTTGAACATACTTAGCCACCTAAGGACAATTATCATTTTCCGCAAGCACGTCTCTAATCATGCAAGGTCTTGATGCCACCCCCTCCAATCACAAAGGATAGCCTGAACCGTGTCGCAAGACATTAATTAGCTACCCTTTTGTTGGACACACCATATGCAGGAGGAGCTCTTTCTTATAAAGAAGGGAACATTCCATCTGTTTTAAGGTACATAAACTTCTCATTATCTCTTCGCTCCCATATATTTGCTATCCTTCCTTAGATCAAGTTGCATCAACTAAACATCCCTTCACTTCAACCAATGTGCTTTTACTATATGAATAATGTCTTCATTTCCTATTGATTAAAAGATCCAAAATATCTAAAATTTCTTTTGAAAGAAACTTGTTCACCCATCTTAATTACACTTTCAGTTCCTCTAAAATCAATTTTTTTATATTTAATGTTAATCCTACTTAATTGATAATCAACAATTTATAACATATCTCCGTCACTAATCACAAATAAACTCTCATCGACCAAAACCATATTAGCAAAGAACATAGACTATGGAAGCCTATCTTGTACATGATAAATGAGTAATCATCATAATCTTTTATAACATCAATATAATTACCGAATAGTCAATTTGATGGTTTCAAAAACCATTCGTACATGCCGGAACAAACTAGCTGTAAACAGTCTCAGGCCAAACCAACATGCAAACACACCTTAATCGTAAAGGACATATCACTTTACTACAATAGCCAACCAAGGTACCACCCGACTTTGGAGTAGTAAGTTAGTCGAAGCTGATAGTACACTTATTGCTCAATTCACAACCCATCCCACTTCTTTTCCGATAAAAGAACCCCCTTCTCTATCCTATTTCTACTCTCACAATGACCAACACTTCACTCTCTATCTCTCCATTAATTCACCCACTTGTTCGCCTTTAATCAAATCAAGCTTGGAGAGTTGAATCTTCGCTAGTTTCTTGTGTATTCAACCAAATTCCACTATAATATATTGAATGTATACTATAGTTTTTAATATTGACAAAAACAGCACCAAGACATGGCACATAGGAGCAAGCTCATTGCTCAGAGCCTTGGACTGCCATTATCATCAGCAACATCATGGAATCCATTGCAACTATCCAGAGTGAGGCAACTTAACAAGACACCACCAAGGCTAGCACCTCAATTGGGTTGTCGACCAACACAAGCGCTCAAGTATGATGGGCCTACTAGCCTTATGTGCTTGCGAACCCATTGGCCAGCATGCGCACCCTCAAAACTTTGATTTTTGCTTAAACATATTTCATTTGGTGTCCTTTATTTGTCAAAGGGTGCAGCTAATGATCTACTAGAAGAGGCTGAAGGAGCATAGGATTTGCTTTAAAGATCCAAATGTCTCTATTGCAGTATCATCATGTTTATAGTAAATTAAGAATAAATTATGGCTTATCTTAGTGGCAAATATTTTCCTATTTACGGATTTTATTCAGTTTCAAGTAGCTGACATAGTAGACCCTTCAAAAGAGGGACAAAACATGGACTAATCATTATTTGAATTTTTTGTTCTCCCTTTCATCTTCTCTTTCCGTTGTCCTCCTCTCTATCTTTAAAGTCATACTTATCATAAGCTAGTTTGTTTCTAATTTTTCTCTTTGTCCAAACCAATGATTTAAAAAGCACTAGGCGCCAAAAGACGTCAAGGACCCAAAATGCCTGAGGCGCTAGACGCTCGCCCAAACGAAGCAAGACGCTCTAAAATATTAAAATATATTTTAATATTTTAAAATATTCTCTACCGTTAACGGTAATAGAGAAGAGTAGAGTGTGAGAAGGAGATCGAGTTAAGAAGCCGAGTCACGGTGAGAACTGAGTCGCAGACAGGAAGCTATTGTCTGAGAGCAACGACAGCGAGCAGTAGCAAAGAGTAACAGCAACGACAGCGGGCAATAGCGAAGAATACCGACAACGACAACGGAGAGCAGCAACAATGGCAACGGCAACGGAGAGAGGCAGCGATAATGGAGAGAGGTAGCTATAGTGGTAGCGATAGTGAAGAGCAATGGCAGCGGCAACGAAGAGCGACAACAGTAGCGGTAGCAGAGAGAGGCAACGACAGCGGCAGTAGAGAGGCAACGAAATCGGGTGTAGGGTTAGGGGAAGTTGCAAGGAGTGGGAGGCTGATATACGTGTGTTAGTTGGTTCAATCGAACTAACTAATCGGGAGCTCGCTACCTCTCTTCACTGCCGCTGCTACGGTCGATCCCCTGGTTTATACTAGGCACTCGCTCGAAGCGCCTGGTGCGTGGGCTCAGGCGAGTGCTTAGGCGAGTGCCCGAGCGCCTTTTTAAATCATTGGTCTAAACTAGCTCCTATCGTATAATAAGTTGGAGGCTTCAACTTTGGACCATGTGAGAAAAGTATTGAAATGATCTAAAACCATTTATAACATTAACACTCGATGCTTGTGTCCTACCCTAAGCCGCAAGGCTCAAGCGCCTTTAATTCATCCTAGGCGAGAGATTTTGCACAAGTGTCACTTTGACATGCACCTAGGCGCATACATGGCATGTGCTTGAAACCACATCACCTCTGCCCTAGAGCTCGCACAACACCGCTATTAGCAACCCTAGTCATCTTGCAATTGTTATCCTTTGGTGATCAACAACACATGACAATGTTGACAACAATGGATAACCAAAACGATGATCAACAACCAACATGGCTATGCCTCCCCTCTCGCAATCGACAACATGCAACAGTACCTCCCTCCTTCCTTCGTAGGTACCTCTCACTCTCGTAGCTCTCTCCCTCAACCCTTCCTCGATCACTTTCTCTCAATTGGGTGATACAACCCTGCATTCGTCTACCTACTAGTCATGATAGTGCAATATCACCTTTCAATGATTTAAAAAGCGTTAGGCGCCAAGGTCCAAAAACGCCCGAGGCGCTAGGCGCTTGCTCGAGCGAAGCGAAACACTAAAATATAAAAATATATAACATAATTAATAAATAGAATTATTTAAATAAAAATATGATATTAAATTTAAAAATCCTTACAATATCACATTAACAAAAAAATCTCAAAATTCAAAACAATGACAATAATTTCAAATAAATAAAAATTAATAGTAGTAAAATCAAAATAATATATTATTAATCTAATAAATAAAAAATATATATTGTTACTAGTATACAATTAACAGTATACTGTTAACAATATACTATTGAGTCGATGTAAGAAGAGGTAGCAGCGAACAGCGGGAGCAGGAGAGGCGAGCGACGACAATGGCAGCGGTAGCAGCGGGAGCGACACGCAACGACAGTGGCAACGACAGCGGTAGCAACGAGCAACGAGAGCGACGAGCGGTGATAGTTGTAACGACAGCAATAGCGACGAGCAGCGACAACAACAACAGGAGCGAGAGCGACGAGCAGCGACAACAACAACAGGAGCGAGAGCGACGAGCGACGATAGTGACAACGATAGCAGCTGCAGCAGTAGTAGTAGCAACGAGCAGCGACAGCAGAAGCGGGAGCGACGACAGTGGCAGCAGCAGCGACGAGCAGGGTTAGGGTTGGGGAAGTCACGAGTGGGATGTTGGGAGGCTGATATCAGTGCTTTAGTTGGTTCAATCGAACCAACTGAAGCATCGAAGACCAAACCAAATGTAAAACACTGGTTCGGTCGCTTGGTTTAACCCGGGCGCTCGACCGAAGCGCCCGACGCCTGGGCTCGGGCGAGCACGTAGCGATGCATCTTTGAAGCGAGGCGCCTAGACATAAAGCGAGGCGCTCGGGCCTCGCCTCTCCCGAGCGCATATTGAAATCGCTGCCACTTCTCTTATCTCTTTTGATAGTAAGCCCCCTTCTCTTTTTCCTCCCCTCTTCTATGTTTCTTCTGATGGCACAACCCCTCCTACCGACGTCACCACGTACCTGTCTCAAACACCAACACCATACCCTCTAATTCATCTTCTAGGACCTCGTCTCTTAGGCCCTAGCCCAACACCCCCTAATCCCTCTTTTTTGCCTTAATCTTTCCATCGCACAACATGCAACAGTACCTCCATCCTTCCTCCGTAGGTACCTCTCACTCTCTTAGCTCTCTCTCCCTCAACCCTTCCTCGATCACTTTCTCTCAATTGGGTGATACAACCCCACATTTGTCTACCTACTAGTCATGATAGTGCAGTACCACCTCTTCTCTATCTCTTTTGATAGTAAGCCCCCTTCTCTTTCTTCCTCCTCCCCTCTTCTATGTTTCTTCTGATGGTACAACCCCTCCTACCGACGTCACCACGTACCTGTCTCAAACACCAACACCATACCCTCTAATTCGTCTTCTAGGACCTTGTCTCTTAGGCCCTAACCTAACACCCCCTAATCCCTCTTTTTTGTCACAACCTTTCCATCGCCACCCCCTCCCCCTTTTTCCTTCTTCCCCTCCCTCTCTTCATCTTTGGCACCTCCCTCTTCTACACCTCAAGGACCCCTTCTCTCTTTTCTCATGCAGCCCCCTACCCAACTGTTGTTGTTAGCAATCTATTTAGAGGCGAGAGGCACTAAGGGCACCAACGTGTCAAAACACCCGAGGCACTTGGAGCTCACCCAAGCAAAGTGAAGCACCCCCCGAATACTAAAATTAATATATATATAATGATTAATAAACATAATCACTTAAACAAAAAATGAAACAACAAATTGGATTTATTTAAAGTACCAAATTACATTATTTAATTATATATTAATAAAACAATTAACGTAGGAGGATGAAGAGGGTGTTATCGAGTCAATTAGGAGGGGAGTTAGGATGAAGAATCAAGGAGAGGGAGGAGGTATGGGAGAAAATTGCTATCAGTTGGGGTGGTTGTCTAATTATTGTCGATTGGGTCATTGTCAGTTGGATGACTATGGGTTGTTGTCAATTGCGAGGGGAAGAGGGAGGGAGGGGAGCTATCGAGGACGATGTCGAGGGTGTTAGGGGCGGCTACAACGAAGCGAAGGGGTAGAAGACACTAATCGTAGGATGAAAGGATGATAAAGAGGAAGCCATCAACGTAGGAAGGAGAAGGGAAGACGCCGGCACAGGGAGGAGGAGGTTGTCAACGCACAAAGGAAGGGGGAAGGCGGTTGCAATGAGGCAAAGAGGGGACATTGGCGGCGGAGAAAGAAAGAGACAGAGGAAGACACTAACCGAGGGGGAGAAGAGCGCTATGGTGAAGGGGGAAAGGGCAAGGAGAAGGCACTAGCGACGAGAGCAGACCGAGCAATAACAAAGGAAAGAGATACCGACAACAAGCCTACTGGAGGAAGACGTTGCTACATCCTCCATTCGCCAAACAAACAAAGAGACGAAGAGTCATTGTTCGCCAACTAGCTTTCCATGAGTGTCTCGTGGCGTGCATGTGTCGAGGCATGTGTGTGTGAAGATTCATTGATCTAGTTCGATCAAACCAAATCCAGTGAATTAGGTTGGTCCCAGATCCAATGATCTAGCTTGCTCTTGCCCAATTTGAATCAAGCGAGCCACTCAACGCTTGGGCCCAAGCACACACCTAGATTGCACCCAAGTGAAGGCACCAACCTAGCTCACTTATCGAGCGCTCAAGTCGCGCCTAGCCTAGCCTAGCCTAGGCGAGTGCCTGTTAACTTAACTTATTGTTAGCCCCTACCCCTTACTGTCATCAACTCTACAGCCTTCCCATCCTCTCAACCACCCACTTAGCCTCCTGTTCGTAGCCCTTCAGTTCTTAGCCATATGGTGAAGGTTGGTGGAAGAGGGATAGGATATGCCAACGATTGGGGAGGAGAAGAGCACTACGACGAAGGGGAAAGAGCGAGGGGAAGATGTTGGCAATTGTGATGAAGTGGGAGATGACAAAGTAAGAGAGAGATACCGACGATGAACCCACTAGAGGAAGACACTACTACAGCTACTAAACATCCATGCAGAGGAAGAGAGGAAGGGTCATTCGCCGATTAGGTTTCCACAAGTTGTCTCGACGCGAGCATGCATCAAGAGGGGTGCATGTGTGAAGCTTCGTTGAATTGGTTTGATCGAACCAGATTCAATGAATTGGGTTAGGTCGAAATTCAATGATATGGCTCACTCCTACTCGATTTGAATCAAGCGAGTCACCCAATGCCTGGGCCTAGGCGCACACTTGAACAGCTCCTAATTGAAGGCACCCACCTAGCCCACTTATCAAGCGCTCGAGTCACACCTCACCTCACCTGGGTGCCTAGTTGAGCGTCCAAGTGCCTATTAACTTCACTAGTTGTTAGCCCCTACCCTTATCTATTATCGGCCCGACTACCTACCCTCCCTCTCAACCGCCCACCCAACCTCATGTTCTGAGCCCTCCTCCCTTGTCTTCCCCTACACTTAGCTAGCCTCCAATTCTAAAACCCTTCATTTGCCTTCCCTTGCCTCATAAATTTAATAATTATGTCTAATTCTTGTTAATTAGAGCATCTAAACAACCTGTCAATGATTAGTACAAGTGTCATAGAATTGATATTGACGATCATCCAACAAAGGCTTCTATCCATTTGTTGCCTCTTGAAAAAACAATATGATAAATACCAATATATTCCTCTCAAACATATCATCTCATCTTCGTGATTGACTAGAGAAGTAGGGTTTGTTGTACCAACCCGCGCCGCTTGATATGGGTGGTACGTACTGATCCGACAAGGGACCAGTACGTGGACCGCCATTTACTGGATGGCACCATTACCTAACCACCGAATCGGGCGATACGGGGTCTGTACCATACGGTAATGATCGAAATCCAAAATCCGACTTGTACCAGTCAGTAATGGTTGGATTTCGACCGTTACTGATCAAGGACTGAGATCACCCTATTTTAAACACTCAAATTGACCGTTTAAACATAGGAAACGGTTTACCCTTTCTCCCCCCTCTTTCAACTCATATCACTCTCTCAATCTCTTCAACTCTCTCAAACTCATTCTCACTCTTATCTCTCTCATTTTCACATTTTCACTCTCCTAAACTCAACAAAGCTATGATTTATGGATTGGATCAAATTTCGAAAGGTTAAGAGGAAGATCCTCAAGGTCAAAACGTGGCAGCAGGAGCCAGATAACATCGAGTCGGACTGTTCGAGGAACTAGAGACACCCAACCATCACAATCGTCCGCCCAGTATGCAAAGGCAAAGGAAAAGGCAAAGGGGAAGGTAGTAGCATTAGTCGCACCAATGGAAAGACTCAAGTCGGGCAACGAAACACCTCAATCGCATTCATTAACCCACTCAATCTAGAGACATGGCAACAACGTGGACGACAATGCCTCAACCTGCCCAATCACTATTCTTTCTCAATTTAGATTATTTTTGCTAAAATTATACTAAATTTATATTTATTTCCAACTTAAAAACCCTAATCCAACTTTTAAGTATTCTTGGAGCTATTTAAGATGTTTTTTTGGGTATATCGTCAGTACACCTCGATACGTACCATATCGACCATTGGTCGATACACCGGTACTGACCGAAATTGTACATCTTGTTAAGAGAACTACAATCGACAAAAATCAAAATCCACCAAATCTTCATAATCTAGTAATAAAGCAATAGGAGATAGCAAAGGAGCATTCAAAAAAAGTTACATTTTTTTATTTTTTATACCATAGATGATGAAGTTAAACAATTGGCAAGGAACATAACAAAATAATAAAACACTATATTTAATGTAAAAAATGCCACTTAAAAGATACTACTAAAAGTTAAAGTTCTATTAATTTAAAAAGCTTCCTAATTACCAACATGAGATACAGACAAAAAGTAAATCTTACCGCGTCTGGTCTTTTAGTCACTTCCAGAACTCCATAATTAGTTTTTTCCCTATTTCCAATGGATATTGAAGATGTCTCTTGCGATGATTCATCCAAAGGTTTGGTTTTCTTCTCAATAAGACTCCTTTTCTCAGGAGCACTATTGGTCAAATGAATAGTCTCCCTAAAATAACTAGGTCCATTTGACTCAACGTTTTGCTTTCTTGAGCTAGCATCATTCAAGAATTCAGGAGCATCAGTAGGTTTCATGTTCTTGGAAAATCTTATACCATCCAAAGCATCATTCTTCTCAGAAGATTCTTTGCCCACATGAACAATCTCTTTCGAAGAATTAACCCTGTCGAGCTCAAATTTTCGCTTCACTGGACTAGAATCACTTAATGCTTCTATAAAAGCATTAGTAGATTTCTTTTGGGAACCACTATCATTAGATTCAAAGTTTTCTTTCCTTAAACTAGTACCATTTGGAGCTTCTATAGTGGTATCAATTAATCTCATCTTCTCGGAAGGTTTATTGTCATTTAGGCCCACATTAGATTTGCTTTTACCATAGTTAAGATTATCTTCAACATGATTTGCTGAAACTAGAACATCTTCCTTATCTTCACCTAAAGGACATTGTCCTTCTAAAAGTTCGCCTGCAATGACATCATCCCTTTTTGTTGAAGTTGCAGCGGACTCGATCTTGTCATCTAACCTGGACATGAGAGAGGAAATGGAAATATTTTCTGCTTTTCCACTGCCACCTTTTTCCTCAAACATGAAAACAGAACTTGGCTGAATATCTTTTCGATTTAAAAGATACTTTGCTGAAACACATTAAGCCATAAATCAGAAAAAAATAATGAAAAAGGAATAACTGGAAACTAACTATGAGAAAGCACACACCTTCAACACCAGCTATTTTATCATTAATCTTCTCAGATATTGTATAGGTTTGGACATCAAATGTGCGGTAGAAGATATAGTCAGCCATCTCCAATTCTCTGTTTGATGGTTGTCGATTTCTCTCATCTTTTGATGTGCAGATCACAGAACATTTGCCAGCTATAGCTTCCTGGTTTAATTGAAGTGTTAGTCCAAAAGATTTACTTAATGCTAGAGTGTTTTTCAGAAAAGGTATATTGGGCAATAAGAACTAAGTGCCCAAAGTACTGAAAGGAATATATCTACATTGTGGCACCAATAACAGCATGAGAAAATTATCTCATCCTTTGATGTGCAGATCACAGAACATTTGCCAGCTATAGCTTCCTGGTTTAATTTAAAGTGTTAGTCCAAAAAATTTACTTAATACTAGAGTGTTTTTCAAGAAAAGGTATAATGGGCAATAAGATCTAAGTGCCCAAAGTACTGGAAGGAATATATCTAAGTTGTGGCACCAATAACATCATGAGAAAATACAGCATCTAGACAACAAAAATTTACAAATCTAGATGCTAATCATGAAAAAACAAAAAAATAAGCATATTTCTTCTGCTGCTTGCCTACTTGCAGCTGCATTGTTTTTTGATGCTTCTTTGGTTGCAGCAGCAGTGTAAACTTGCTTTTCAGGTCACAGCTTATTGCTTCTGTGAAGAACTAATGTCACAGAGTTTCTTCTCAATTTATATTTGATTTTTTCATCTTACCCATGAGTTTACAGTTGTCATAGTAAATTTTTCCAACTAAACCATGCCTTCATTTAGGTATGTGACTTTTTCTTTTCTTGCAACTCAGGCAATCATGAGTTGATCAAGATTTGAGTCATGAAAACAACATTTCCAATTTTCAGGGTAAAGTGGCATACATCTGACTCTTTCCTTACCTAGCATTGGCGGAAGCCTCAGGAGCATTCATGTGACTTACGCATTGTCAACAATTTTTGCTTGTTGAAGTTGTTAACATTGAACTATTGATCCTCCATGGAAACATGTAGTCAAACTAGTGATTAAATTGGTTGACCATCATTCATTCAATGATCGATAAACATAGACCATTAATAATAGATGAATGACAATCAACCAATCATCAACTCGTTGAAATCCGCCGATTGACCAACCCTGCCACAGCGAGCATCAATTGATGTTCCTCAACCAATACACAACTATCAATCATCATCAATCAATCGATATGGATCATAGACCCTTAGCATTCAGCAGACCATTATCAACCCATTAGTATCCTCACAAGCAACTCGCCTTGACTCATCAAGTTTCGAGCGATATCAACTGAATAACAACCTACCATTAGTTGCCAACTATCATTGACTATTATTGAGAACTTCCATTAACTAACCAATAATCATTAGATAGCCAAACAATTAGAAAATATCTAGATGAGTAATTTGGGTCATGCAAAGCTAACATGATATAGGCCCACAATGACCCACTACTATAAGAAATATGTCATGATGTGCTTGGGAGGTCAAACAAGTCACATAGTTCAATCCTTATCCATTGGTATGTGAGCTTGTGCCATGTCAAATTGACCTATGTACCAACCCAAGTTTTTCATATCCATGATTAGTGAATATTTTGTGATGTTTTAAACATAAAAAATCCTTGTTAGCACTCTCCACAATCAACATAACTTACCAAAAAGGAAACTGTGTTCCTTTGCCACAAGGCTCACAATCCCTGTTCTCATTTGTGCAATCCCTTGAAGACGATTTCTGCTTCATTGCAACAACTCTACCTCTAGTGTGATTCCAATCATCTCAACCTCCCACACCACCAAATTTTGGAGTAGAGGACTAGATGGGACAAGACATCAATGAAGAGGTAGGAGAGGAGGCGGCAAGGGAGGTGAGATGCAGAGAGGGACAATCTAGGCTGAATGGGGAGGAAGATCAAGTAGAGCCAACCACGTGTTGGTGTTAGACAAACTCAATATAAGAGACATGCTAATTCAACTTATGGGCAATGAGGCCTAAGCCCAGGGACAAGTTAGGGCAGGTTATGAGATTGGGCACAACATAACACTTTGGGCGGCTTGATCTAGACATTAGCAAACTTGTAATCAACAAATTAACAATTCATTTATCCACCAATAACAGCCCATAAATCAAATAACTATTATAGAAAAAATAAACATGACATTAAAATATAAGCTCTTGTTGATCATTTTCATAGTAAACCAAACAACACATCTGGCAAATCCATTTTAAAAGCATCACTTCTATAAAGTTACCTATTGACTTCAACCACCTACAAGCAACCAAAAACCCCTTCATCATATGAAATTGACACTAAACAAATGACAAGCACATGAAGCTAAACTAGTTAAAAGAATAAAAAGATAGTGTTAAATAGAACTTACCAATGGATTGATGTTGAAAAGACCAACACCTTCTCCTGTAGCTAAAAAAATCTCCTTCTCCAACAGAGTATGATCTCCCAAATAGTTTTGGAGTTCATTTGGGCGAAAAAACCATAGAATTTTTAATTTCTTTTTGTGATCTGGTTGCTCCCATATCTTCACTATCTTTCCGATATAAGGCTCCAATGCATCCGTCTCATGGAGGTATACACAATCAAACAATGAGTAGTTGACATCGTCAATCATGAATGACTCATAGAATTGAATATTTCTTTTAGCACCACCAATTCCTCTTTTTTTGCCCCAACAAAATCTAATGGCATGGTTAGATGGGTCATCAGACTGAGCCATTGCTTGTTACGAGCCGAAGTTTCCTAGATCAAATTTGGTGTCCCTAGGTGCCCAAATAAATAATGAAATAAAATGTCAATTACTCAAATAAATTACAGAGTACAAAGAAAATTCTTATTTTGGAAGTTAGAATAATGCATAAAGACCAAAATGAAATCACAAGATTGATGTAAGTTTGAGATCGCGAGGATGTTATACAAATGACGCACAAATCAAAATCAAAAGGATCTTGATGAAAAACTAGAAGAAAATAAAATAACAACAAGGATATAATTTTTTTGAAAAAAAATGATATATTTTCTTCATACCCCTATTCGTTGAATTTATCAATAATGTACAAGATCTTGCAACATCCTATTAGGCATTAATATACTAATGTAAAAATGCGTACAAAGAAAAAGAAACCTATGCCTATTTAATTGCAACCAAGAACAAAAAAAAAATCATACTAACCAAACAATCAATTTAATGGCATAAATAGCTCGAAGTCAGCATGCAGTGGTAAACAGCAGAGGCGGGGCAATAGCAAGACCGATGTGAACTCAAATTGGGTCATTCATACAAAATAGCTTTCCAATTTATATTATACAAGAGAGTTAAGTTATTCACAAAGAGAAGATCCAAATGACAAATATCTAGTTATCTACAAAGTTAGCCACACATTTCAAGTATAAGGAAACCCAATATATATTATATATTAGTAATCAATTCCTTTCCATAAAGTAGGCATATCATTTGCCATTGTCCACTTGTATAAGCAGTGTTGTCAAAGGCACTAGGCTTCAAAAAGCGCCAAGGTTCCAAAATGCCTGAGGACCCTGGGTGCTCGCTCGGGGGAAACAAGAAGCTAGGGGGTCTGTGGGTCGACGGGAGGGGGACGATGGTGTCGGGGGAAGGAGGAGGAGCTGAGGCGAAGGGGAGAAGGAGGAGGAGGGAGGAGAAGGGAGGGGGAGGTTGGTGTCGGGGGAAGGGGGAAGGGGGGAAGAGGGAGGGATCGGGAAAAAAAGAGGGGGGTGGAGAAGAGGGAGGAGGAGGAGGAGAGAGAGAGAGAGAGAGAGAGAGAGAGAGAGAGAGAGAGAGAGAGAGAGAGAGATACCGAGGAAGTGCTATACGCCGTCGCCGCAGCGACAAGAAGCTCACCGGAGGAAGACAGCCGTCGTTCTCCGATGGAGAGGAAGACAGCCGCCGTTCGCCGAGGAAATTAGGGCACGGATGGCCCGGAGCGGAGAGAGAGAGAGAGAGAGAGAGAGAGGGAGACTGCTCACAACCGGTTCAATCGAACCAAAGATTCGAACTGCCTCGCCAGCCCGGCCCACTTATCGGGCGCTCGGGTCTCGCCTCATCCCGCAAGTCAGGACGAGACCACTATATTCTCGTTTCGAGGACCGGCCCGACTCGCCGATCCAACTAAAACGCAACTTTCGCATTGTCATGAACTCTCGGAACAGCCAACCTTTTGGTGGTCGATCACCGCCTTTCGAAGTGCTGCAATCTGCACTTGGGAATTTACTCTCTCTTCTACCATTAAATGGCCGAGAACTAAAAATAAACTCCAACTTTAATTAGAACAGGAAACAACCACCGCCATCCTCTTGTATGGGGAAACATCCAATCACTTCCTCACTGCCTCCTTACCCAATACAAATCAAAGAGACACTTGAAAGCCATCGACGATCAAAACCACTGGGTCGAGGATGGTCCCAAAACCCAGAATCGTCCGCCAACATCTTGACAGAATAGGAAGGAGACAGAGGAGGATAACAAAAAAGGAGACCGAGGGGAGAAAAGAAGTACAAAGGCGAAGCAATACCGGAGTGCGCCGCGCGGGCGATAGTTGGCTCTCTGGAATTCGCCGGTGGCAGCGAGGTCTTCTTCGCTAGGGTTCCCCCTTCGATCGGTAAAAACAATGGCTTCTTATCGCGGGCCTTAAAAACCAGCCTGCTTAAGCAGCCACCATGTGTTCGACTCGAGTCCACCCGAACCAAGCTTTAACCCGATTCATCTCCAAGCCGGCTCGCCAAGATTCATCCGGATCCTACGGTCCCTTCTGCATCGTTAATATTTGGGGATTAATATCATAATACCATTCAGGTATTTTAGGTAATTTTCTCAAAACTAAGATACGATTCCTAATTTCTGAATTGTTAATGCTGGAATCTACAAATATATTGTTACCATAATGTCAAATACACACACATATCACCTGCAGACATGGGTTAATGCAGATTCATTTATTTAACAGGGATTAGGTGAACAACGACGAGACAGAACTGCATGATGTGAGGTGCACAATGAAACACGTCCAGGGTATAGAATTATGAGATGTTATCCATTTAAATACCTTGTACAGAGTTTACGTGATTTTGCCAGCGAGAAGTGTTGGGATCGTGAGGAATCTAGATTTTTTTTTGTTAAAAATATATTTAATTGTTTATATGTCGTACACATCTATACATTTTGATTTGGAGAAGAATGTGAGGAGAGGTATTGAGTTATCGAGTTTCTTTGATTCATAAAGGGTGATTTTTTTCCTTTGAAGTATATAAGTTGAATTTTATACGAGACGATTATAATTTGATCAACTATGATAAAGAATTTAGTTCCATTGCATACAAGTTTAATGATAAGTTTGATCTTTTATAATGGACGATCGATTTGATAAAAATGAAATAGAAATAAAAAGATTATATTAACTGAAACAATACATAATATTTTTATATTTATACATATTTAAAAGGGAGAATTTTCAAGAGGATTTTTCTTAACAGCTTTATGATATTTTATCATGTAGTTGAAGAGATATTGGCTGTTATTGAGGTTGTTATCACGGGAGATCTTGATTGTTATCATGCCCCCGCAAGACGATATTATGTTAAAGACGTAATTGATATATGAGAACTTAGTTTTCACACAAAGTGAAAGTCGTTGGTGGCGATGTGTTTCATCCGAGAGTGAAATACACAGTATTCAGCTTCAATTGTAGGGGGGAGTGTTTACGAAAAAGAGGTCAATAGTCCCGTGAAGATATCATAATATTCGTTTGATTGTAGACCAATGCACAGTAGATGGTCAATGCATGAATTGAGATAATTTATTGACCGCAAATGATATATCTGGTATTGAGTTGGGTCTGTAGCAGAGCTTCCATCACACCATTAAACAAATGTGTTGTAACTACTTTTGTATCTTGTATGTTCGTTTTAGATAATAGATATTGAATATCATTTCGTTGTGATAGGAAGAGCCGGAAGATGTGTATGTTGCTTCCACTCCCAAAAAATAGCTCAAGGTTCCTAGATCTTTAAGGGAGAATCGATCTACTAAATGCTTGAGGAATGCCTTGATTTTCATAGGATTATTGCCTGTGACAATAATATCAGACTTAGAGTTGATGAAGCCAATTGATGCCAAAAACGAACCAATTTCGGTGACCAAGCTCTTGGAGCCTAACGAAATCCATAAATAGTTTTTTGTAGTTTATAAGCATGCTTTGGATATTGAGGGTGGATGAAGCCAGGAGGCTGTTGCATAAAGACATCGTCAGTTAAGGTCCCCTGTAGAAAGGTATTATTAACATCGAGTTGACAAATGTCAGCATTTTGAGATGGTCAAACTCAGAATAAGTCGGATTGTTGTGGGTTTAATAACAGGGTTGAATGTCTCTGTGAAGTCAACACCAAGTCGTTGATGAAACCCTTTGGCCACTAGACGCATTTTATATCTGGCTACGGATCTATCTAGGTTCCACTTAATTCGAAAGACCCACTTACACCCGATGATGTTTTGTGTGGGATGAGAGGGTACAAGGGTCCATGTAGAATTATGGAGGATTGCATCGTATTCTTCACACATGGCTTTATGCCAGTATGGAGAATAAGAGAGTGGATCATGAGGAGAAGAGACTCGGTTGACGGGATTGATGGTATACTCCAGTGATGTATATGTGATGGAGTAGGTCGCAAAGCAGGAGACTCAGAGTTATGAAACGAAAAGATAATCTCTATAAAAATAACATGACGAGACGTAAAGACTTTTTGAGATTGAGATTCATAGCATCGAAAAACATTATGGTCAAGGGAGTATCCAATGAAAACACAAGGTTTAGATTTTGATGTTAACTTATGTGAGGTATAGGGACGGAGTTATGGATAACATAAACATCAAAACAGTTTGAGTTTTTTAAGGTTTAGGGATTTATAAAATAATTTTTTAAATGGTGACTCAGCAACTTGAAATGCTGTAGTCCAAAAAGTTGGTGGCAAATGGTGACAAATGGGTTGTGGGTTGTTGATCAATATTGACAATGATCAATATTGTGTAAAGCTACAGATCTCTGTGCAGCAGTGCTGTATTCTCTGTGCAGCAGTGCTGCAGTCTCTGTACAGTAGTTCTATAGTAGTTGTAAGGCTGTGTCGGCTCTGCTTCTACAGGAAAAGACAGAGGATGGGCGGCAATAAAGAATCCCTTGTTCAACTTCGAAAGAGGGATAGAAATAAAATAGAAAGAAAAAAATTGTATTGATTAAAATAATACACAATACTTAATTGTATTGATTAAAATAATACACAATACTTCATATTTATACATGTTTAAAAGAGAGAATTTTCCTCAGAAGGATTTTCCTTAACAGCTTTATGATATCTTATCATGTAGTCGTAGAGATCTTGACTGCGAAGTTAGGGAGATCAATTTTCGAGTTACGAAGATAGAAATTATTGAACCATTAAATCATATATTATTTTTTTAATTTATATTTAATCATTGATCCTTATATTTTTGTTTTCCCTTCTTACCCCGATAAATTGATATTATGGTTAAAAACACATAAAGGTGATCAAATATTTAATAAAAATATTGATGATTATTTTTTCATGTTTTACAATAGATAAGTTTGAAAAAAATAATTTCGCCGAATGACAAAATAAATTTAATCATAATAAGATGAATAATAAGGATAAAAATAGTTAAGGAATGCGCAAATAGACATAAGATGATGAATAATTAGGATTGGAAAGACCTGGATGTAAAGTGTACTTTCAATGCACAAGTGAAGAAAATACTAACAAAAGTAAGATTATTGGGATTGATTTTTTTTTTAATTCTTATGGACAAAAAATTTAAAGAGGGTGGAAAAAAAAAGGAGGAATTGTTCAAAGTTAATGTAAAAAAAGTATATGAAGGAGAGAAAAAGATAATGTTAAATTAATTTAGATTTTATATTAGAAAGTGTATGAGATTTATGTTTAAGTTAGGTTAACTCAATCGAATATTGGAAAGATCTTTATTGGATTCGAATATTTTTTTCGGTTCGAATAATCATGATCGACGTTAACATCACATGAGAGAAAAGATAAAATGAAAATTTTAAGATTTATATAAAAATATATTTTACATAGTTCTTTTTTAACTTTATTTTAAATTATTAATCCCTGAGTTTCTATTTTGATAATAAGGTATTCTTCCCCGAACAACAAAAAGTACTCCTGTGTTGTCGACTCGAGAATCCCGTGGTCGTTTGGTACGGGAGCAGAAGTCTCATGGGCGGCGCGTGGGGCCCGCTATTTGGCGCTACCGAGAGCAGGCCAAGCCAAACAAACATCGGACATACGGCGACTGTATATAAATATTGCAAAAGTTGGTGCGCAAAGTGGGTATCGAATGCAGAGTTCACTTAGGAAATGAAATATTGTATTAACCCTTCCCGACTCATACCCACGCCGTAACATCGGATGCTGCTCGGGGCCGGACAGCGGACACGCTCGTGAAAATCCCCATTGGAAGTTGCGGCGGGGCCCACTGTTGGTCTTCCCATCGTGGGACCCACCAGATAACTCCAGCACCTGAAATGATACCCACTGCGCCATAAATACGTGTATATATTCTCTCTCTCCGGTATCTCTCCAACACACTCTTTCCCTATATAACCAGTCCAGCCTGGAGAACCTCCTCTTTCCATTCCATTCCATTCCAAACCCCATAGCCACACACCTCCCACCCTCCCTCTCTCTCTTATAAACCTCATCAAAATTGGGGTTTTTTGGTCTCCTTGTCTTGCAGTTCTAACCAGCGATTCAATTGCGGTATTGTCCTCCTCCTAAAGATGTCACTTTTATGGTTATGGAAATTGTTGAGACGATTAAAGATGATGTTCGTTGATGGGATCTGATCTCGGTTTTTTGTGGGTTTGGTTTCTTGAACGGGAAGCAATGGATTTTATGGATTCGTGACGCTAAAGATTTGCTTTTTTGTTATCATTATTGTTAATGCACATCTTTTAATTGCGCAGTTTGTGAGATCGATCGGGGAGGGAAGAGGAGGAGGGAGGAGAATGGCGGAAGAGCAGCGATGCCAAGAGGGGCACCGCCCGTGCGCGAACAACTGCGGTTTCTTCGGGAGCCCCGCGACGCTCAACCTCTGCTCCAAATGCTACCGCGACCACCGCCTCAAGGAGGAGGAAAAGCAGCAGCCGCAGCAAGCGGCGTCGTCGTCGTCGTCGTCCGCGACCGCAGCCGAGGTGGTCGTCGAGGAATCCCTCTGCGCCTCCTCCTCCTCCTCGCCGGCCTCCTTTGTGGGTGCTGAGGCGGGGGAACCTTCGGTCCTGGTCGCCTCGGCGACGGCCGCCGCGGCGACGGAGACGGAGAAAAAGGGGCCGAACCGGTGCGCGAAGTGCCGGAAGAGGGTGGGGCTGACGGCGGGGTTCCGGTGCCGGTGCGGCGCCACCTACTGCGGGACCCACCGGCACGCGGAGCAGCACGGCTGCACCTTCGACTTCAAGGCGGCCGGCCGCGCTGCCATCGCCCGCGCCAACCCCGTCGTCAGGGCCGTCAAGCTCCACAAGATCTGAAGGATCTCCGCCCTCCGCTTCCGATCTCGTCTCCGGAGGGCGCGCCCCCGCTCCATTCGCTTTGCTTTCTCCATCATCATTATTATCTTTTTCTTTTAACTGCCGGTGGTAAAAAAATTAAGTGTGGAAAATATAAATAAATGATTATTAATTATTAGATCTGTATTTATTCAATTATCCTATTATTACATTTAGCATAAATATGATTTTAATGGAAACTCGACACACACGCTTTATCACCTTTCATCAAGTCAATGCCATTTGACCTAAAAGCTTTGCATACATCATGGATGATCCATTCAAGACTAAAAGGTCATCGAAAAGGAAGTGATACTACTAATTTGATTTCTTTTGAATTTTTCACCCTATCTTTTTTTTTTTTTTTTTTGTCCATCATCGTGTAGAACAGAACAAAAATAATGCATGCATTTGATATGATGATGTCATGACCCGGGCTTAATGGGCTAATTAGTCTATCAACTTTGTTCGGTCTAAATCACTGACCAAAATATTTAAGCTAAAATTAATAGTAGTACATTATCCTTATAAGTCAATTTTAATCTTGTTCATTTTCAATGTGGGACCAATGATGTCTTCTGTAATCTAATTCATCACCATTAAATTCATGCCATCGTAAGATCACATTTAATGACTTGTGTTGCCTAAAATGGAAGAAACTTAGAGCTTCAAAACTGAATTTTCTATTGCAAGAAGCAATTAATCTTAGGGTCTGATTAGGGTGGCCAAAATGGAAGCAAATAAGAAAAAGGTAGATTATTGTAGGAAATAATGTTCTGTCTCTTGTTTTGAGTGTTAGGGTCATTTCTTGAATGTGCAAAAAAAGAAATATATTGATAAGAAAAGATAATTGATAATGAAAAAATAAATGAATTTAGTTATTATTCAATTAATATGATGATATGATCCAATAATTAAGGGAGGAAAGAGGACGAGAGGACTACAATATAAGAGAAACATTGTTTTTTTATTTTCCTAAATTACTTTTTTTTTATTTTATTTAATGGATCAGTTGTTTCTTTTAGTAATAATATTACAAACTAAAACCCTAATGCAATGATAAAAGCAAATTATATTAAAAAAAATCAAAGAGTACAAATACAATTAAGTCAAAATAAAACATATTTTTAGAATTTGATCATATTTTTCTCTCCAAAAGATTAGGGTAATATCTAAATATAATATTACTTTACTCATCCTCGTAATATTCGAAAATAAAACGAATATAAATGCCTTTCTATGAATTATTATTTCTTAGTATAAGTATTGTCTTCATAATAGCTAAGTACACAGTAGATTCACTATATGAACAATAAATATGGCATTTATTTATTACTTAAGAATAACAGCCCATCAATGAAAAATGCATAGAATAATAAAAAAAATATGTTACCATCTTCCTTCATACCGAACGACATACTGTGGAGAAGATAAAATTCTTTATTTTATTTTTTTAGAATTCTTGCATATGCTATTTTTAAAATAATAATTATAATTATAATTATAATTTTTTCGTCAAACTAATTTTTTTTAGTGAACCCGTTAAAGTTGGTGATAATTTTTTTCCAAAAATAGAGATTTATTACTTCAATATTTTGGAACAATCAATCCCATGTTTATAACTATTTTTATCCTTCTTGAGTAGAAGTACCATATATATATTATTATTATCCACTAAAATTTAGATAAAACTATTTTTATATGCTTTAATTGATCTAATTATCTTTGAGAGGGTTTTATATATATATATAGAACTCAATAATATATTGTCTCAAGATAAATAAAAAAAAAGATTTTCTCACCAAATAAAGTCTACCCATTCGTAAATTAACAGCCTTCAGTTGGTCTAACCAATCTTATTTTTGGTGTTAAATAGACTCCTAAATATTTCATGGGTTGGTTACTCCCCTTCATTCATCTCCAACAATGGAGTTAATGGTAGGATTATAATTATAGTTGATGAGATTCCAAAAAACGCTTAAGCCCTAACCACATTTCTACAATATTTCTCACTTCTCCTAATAAAAATCCGTGCATCGACGATCAATAGACGCTTTGATCCTTTGAATCTTAAGGGGATGTTTCCTTATATTCCTCAAGATCTTAAAGGAGACAAGATAAAAGAGGGAACTAATCTATGGTGAGGGGAATGCACACAACATATAATCCAACTAATGTCTCGAGGAGGAAAATATATTCTAAAAAGAGAGTTCGTTCGTTTCCACGACAATCTATCATATGGTAAGAAGAGGTTCAGCCCTTCTATTTGGAAGGGAAATGAACTATTTCACCGGCATGCATGAATGCATTCCTATGGTTTTAATGGCCGGCAAGAGAGTTGCTTAGTTCTCCATCCTTCCTATAAATCGTTCGCCCACCCCCACCCACCCGAAAAGGCCTCCGCGACAGCGCCATGTCGGCACCTCATCTTGCTTCCGCTGCCTTCTTTGCCATGGCGTGCTTCCTCGCCTGCGCCGCCGCCTACCAGCGCCCCCCGCCCAGGGAGACGCTCTCTGTCCCCCTCGCCGACGACGCCGACGGCCTCACCCCCCAACAGGTACTGCCTCCTGTTCTCCTTCAACTGCTTCTCTCTTCCATGATTGTCGTCCTGCTTCATCGCCATCCTCCTTAGCTGCGGCTTTGGCCTCGCATGGAGAGAAGTTCCCGTCCTCCGCCGCCTCGTAATTGCTGTATCTGTCACCTCATCGTTGTACGCATGTGGGCGTAGATCCCAAGGAGGCGATACCTCTGCTCTCTCACCAATCCCCACCTGCCCTGTGCTTGAACAGTCCACGGATTCGTAGCACCGTAGTCGATAGACTCAACTCGATCGTTTCTGGTTTCCTTGCCTCGCCGAGCGATATATGCTTGTGATTCGGGATTCCTCGTGTTCAGGTACATATATCCCTCGTGGGATCCGACGGGATGAGGATTACTTGGATCACCGACGACGACAGTCCTTCCACCGTGGAGTACAGCACCTCCTCTACTTTTCCGCAACGTGGATCCAAGTTGGCCACCGGCTCCTCCTCCTCCTACTCTTACATCCTCTATCGCTCCGGCCAAATCCATGACGTCGTCATCGGCCCTCTCAGTCCCAGCACGGTCTACTATTATCGCTGCGGCTCGAACCCAACGCGCAAGTTCTCGTTCAAGACGCCACCGTCCTCCTTGCCCTTCAGGTTCGCAGTCGCCGGTACGTTCATCCGACTAGCAATCTTCTTCTCGTTCGCACGAGAACAAGGATCGATGGTGATCGTGCATGTGATGCAGGGGATTTGGGGCAGACTGGGTGGACCAACTCGACGCTCCAGCACGTGGCCGCGCAGGACTACGACGTGCTGCTGCTCCCCGGCGACCTCTCGTACGCGGACTGCCGGCAATCGCTGTGGGACTCCTTCGGCCGGCTGGTGGAGCCGCTAGCGAGCTCCCGGCCGTGGATGGTGACGCAGGGCAACCACGAGATCGAGAAGATCCCCGTCATCCACCCTCAACTGTTCGTCGCGTACAACTCCCGGTGGCGAATGCCCTACGACGCCGACCCCGCCGCCCCCTCCGCCTCCAACCTCTACTACTCCTTCGACGTCGCCGGCGGCGCCGTCCACGTGATTATGCTCGGATCCTACGCCGACTTCGGCCCCGGCTCCTCCCAGCACACGTGGCTGTCGTTCGACCTCGCGCGTCTGGACCGGAATAGGACGCCGTGGGTGGTGGCGCTGATCCACGCGCCGTGGTACAACTCGAACGCCGCGCACCAGGGGGAGGGGGAGGAGATGCGGCAGGCCATGGAGGCGCAGCTGTACGGCGCCCGCGTCGACGTGGTCTTCGCCGGACACGTGCACGCGTACGAGCGGTTCACGCGCGTGTACGACAACCGGTCCGACCCGTGCGGGCCGGTGCACATCATCATAGGAGACGGCGGCAACAGGGAAGGGCTGGCGTCGGAGTACCTGGACAAGCCGAAGATCTCGGTGTTCAGGGAGGCAAGCTTCGGGCACGGTCGGCTGGAGGTGGCCAACGCGACTCACGCTCTCTGGACTTGGAACCGGAACGACGATGACGAGGCAGTGGTAGCGGACCAAGTCTGGCTCACCAGCCTCGCCTCCAACCCGGCTTGTCACTAACCAAAGTCAACCTAATATGCCTTCTCTTTCGAAGCTCATGTTGTATGTTTGTCTTGTATGTGTGTCTTTCACGGAATCGCACTCGTCATGGTCCTCCTTCGGTACCTTCTGAAGCGTTTACTGCTTCAAACTTCACTGTGATACAGTGCTTACTTAGGTTAAATGTCATTAAGATCAAATCTGTCGTCTTCCTTTTGAATTCTGCTACCTTAATGTATAGATCTCTCAAGCTACTGCCAACATTAATTGGTTCTACAGGCACACTACGCGTCCAGCCGAGTAAAATCTGGATCCAGGGCAATTAAAGCTTAGCATTTATAAGACCTGGGATTCTAATTGCTCCAAGATGCACCAGTAAAGTTCTGACTCCAATAGACCAACCAGTCGATGAAGCAGTTCTAGCAGCTGCGTTGCTCATGATGAGCGGCGGTCACGGCCATGCAATCCAACCTTCCCTCCTCTCTCCAAAGCCTCCTCAATTGGGGATGCAGGTGAATGGCAGGCAGATAGAGTTCCAAGATGTCCTGGCAAATCTACATACAGAAAGCTCTGCTTCCTTCATCCTCATTAAGATCTTTGGGTCTACCATGATGGTGTAAGGTACCACAATGCTCCTCCTGGAGGCTGCCATGGAACGATGAGTTTGACTGGCTATCGAGTGCTCATCATTTGTTCCTGGAGCCATGCAGAAACCTGTAGGAGGAATCAAGAAAGCCACAAATGACAGATACCCCTAACAGCACCCCCCGCTCCAAGTAGTATAGTAATGGTTCTCGAACACAGCCATCCACCATTGTGGGGAAGAGGAGCCGCAGATTGTTTCCACTGTAACCTAAAGACACATCTTTCACCATAGAACATGCAGTTTCAAAGTCCCCAAGGTGTGTGCTCGTTGAACTGGATCTGTAATTGCAGGTGCTCATCACGAAGCTCAAAAGTATTCGAGCGAAATCCTTTGCACCAAATCTGAGGTTGAGGACACAGCGCAATGATTCCTATCCTAAATAAGCTAACCTGGGCAGAACTACTTATAAATACGATTAACATTTCAGCATGGAAAGAAAACACTATAGTGTAGAAAACATTGAACGACAGGAAACAACAATGGCTTTTTGCACCCTTGTAAGTAGCTTCTTGGCCAATGGAATCATCGGCTACTTTTTCTTCGTCCTAAGTCTGAAGAACACAGTCTAATGCTGTGAGAATCTTCGTGAAATGACCATATTGACCTTCCTCCCGACCTAAAGGTATGTCCGTTAAAAGTAGGAAACTAAGAACTAATAATAGGAGACTTGCTTGTGCAACAGATAGGGAGAAAGTTGTCATTTTATCGCAAGAAAAGAGCATCGACGGGTGGCTCCTATCCCGGAGGCGGCCATCATTGCGGATCTTTGGGCCGACCACCTCCAACAACATCATGATGCGGTGGCCACCCCATGCGATTTCCCCGTAATGCCCCCTTCGGCGAGCCACCCTCTCACTCTCTCCTCCCTCCTCGTTCGCTCGAATCCCCAAATGCATGATTCCTTTGCCGGCCACCATATGTTGAGTGTTTGTCTCTCTCTCTCTCTCTCTCTCTCTCTCCTGGTGGAGACAGAGATGGCCATCTTGTATCCTATAAATGAGCCCATACCGCACCCCCCGACATCTCACTATCCCACCCAAATCCCTCTCATTCGATTCACTTCTTCGTAAAGGCCTGTGATCCGAAAGGTGAGCACATTGGAAGGGCAAACTCATGCAGTCTTCGTCTTGTTAGCTTTCTCCTTCGTTGGGATACGATCTCTCCTCAAGGAGTTGGCGTCCGATGATACTTGTTTCCTTGTTGTTACTTTGAGTAGTACGTTAGCCTTTGCCTTTGCATCCTCCTGTTTCTCTCTGCCTGCTTATTTTCCTGGTCTCTCTCTCTCTCTCTCTCTCTCTCTGTCTCTCTATAGAAGATTCAGCTATGCATGTTTTGATTTGTTGGTTCCGAAGGTTTCTAATATAGCTTTTCATTCCCTGTAGCATCTCCTGGACTCACTACCACACCCAGTCTGACGTGATCTACTCTGCTGCTGCTTGCACTTTCCCCTTAGATACACTTTGCCTGTTGTTTCAGGCAAAGACATGGAAAGGGTCAACACCAAGCTGTACTTGCGGAACTACTACATTCTGAAGGAGAACGAGAGGCTGAGAAAGAAAGCACAGCTTCTCAACCAGGAAAACCAGGCTCTCTTGTCTGAGCTGAAACAGAAGCAGAAGCTGGCCAAGTCCAGTGCCACCTCCAACCCCATTCCCAGCATCCCTGACCTCAACACTACTCCCCCAACACCCACCATGGGCCCCAGTGGAAGCCAGCATCCCTGATGATAGGAAGACACGTCTCTTCCTCGGAACTTTTTATTTTGGGTTTGATGGATTGTGGATCCTATACATGCAGCTGGATCAGTTTGCCCAACAAGCTGCAGTAGGGCAGTTTTATGCATTATTTCCTCTAAAGATCTGAAGTTCCCAAAACAAACGTTCCATTTGATGCACTCATACCAAGGCTCCCGCCTCGATTCCTGCGCCTTATACAATGCAGTACAAGATAAGTTAAGATACCAAGTCGTCTCTTTGTTCATTTATGCTCTTAGAACTGAACCCGGTCTAACCGAATCGAAAAATCAATGGACAATATGGCTCAAATCGAAACCAGTTTACATCTAATCGAATAGGTTCAAGATTAATTAATTTGATTAATTAATTTCTAATATATATATATATATATATATATATATATATATATATATATATATATATATATATATATATATATATATTCAAATGAATGGATTTGAATTTTGATTTTAGGATAGCAATTTTGATTCAGTTCAATTGAATGAATCCAATCAATGAATCAAAATTTTAATTCAATTGATGGACATTCTAAAAAAGTTTCCACATAATTGCTATCCTAAACATGCTAAGAAAGCTCATCTATACAACTCAATCAAATGCATAATCTTCATATCATATTAACCGATTAGGAGCTAAGATAATAAACTTGATCGAACTAATTATTTTTCAAATTAAAATTGATTCATTTTTTTTAATTCGAACGTATGCCTTCATGTATGTGTGTATGCATAATAAGATCTAAAAAAAAACAAAGAAAAACTCTAGGCTGCCGCACTGTCACGACCTTAGCTGGAATTGCCTAAGGCGTGCGGCACCCTTGCGGCCAAAGACGCGAACTTAGCTTGCGTTGCCTAAGTCGCGAGTCACTCTTGCGGCAAAGACGTGAACTTAGCTTGCGTTGCCTAAGTCGCGCTTCGCCCTTGCGATCTTACTCCGCAAGGATCAGCCCACTTTGTAACCTCTCGCAGGTCCCGAAGGACCTGTAAAAGAGAAAGAGAGTTAGATCGAAAGAACGAGCAACGGACAAGTCCCGAAATCTCGCGAAAAAGAAAGCTTTACAAGCAATTCGTCGAACACCTTGTGTGCACAAGAGAAAAGAGGGAGAGGGAGAAAAACAAGGCTTTCAAGGATGAACGAACAGCTGCAAGCCCACAAACAGCCGCTCACCTGGTCCCGGACGCAACACCAAGTTCCCGTAAAGGTCACGTGCGAACTTGCGAAAGAGTGTTCAACGCCCGGTATATAACCGAAGCCCCATCCAGCCATGTGCCACCCGGGGGGTTCCTGGGGTCTGAGCTGGCTGACATTTTGGTGAGCGGAGGCAACACTCCGCTCACCTCCCGCGGCACGCGAAAACGAAACCGTTTTGGGCTGTTTTGAGGTTGTTTTGCTCGGTTCGGTGAACGGTCGCTTTGCAACGCTGCAGCTTGTTCGAACTTACATATTTACAAGCAAAATGACCCAAAACCATAAGAAAACATGCTGTCAAACAGCTGTACATGCGGGTGTGAGCGACGAACGGTTCGTTGAACGAAATTGTTGCGGGTGCGCGACGACCGTTCGTGACAGCATGGCATACCAAGGTGCAAGTGGCACAAAGAGTTTCTTCAGACCCTGGTCATCAGATAACATCAATGAGCTACACCTTTGTGAATGGACGAAAGGTGCAGCATGTGATTAGTAACGAGCAAGGATGTATAAACCAACAAGTCTGAATCCTACATGTGCAATCACAGGAAACTATGCAAACCCAGAAGAACAAGTGACAACCCAGTTAGGTTGGTGGTAGCTCAGAACACTAGCGAAGAACTTCTTGATATCCGTGTGCTATTATTATCAATGGCTTTTATGATTGGATCGCAGGAGGGGGTAAGTCTTTTCTCTGAAATAATGTCTTTAATTTAAGATGATGTGAGGCTTGGATGATTGGTCGAGGATGGATACATGTCACTCGGATTTGGAGAACAAAAAGACTAAAGAGTAAGCGAAGAAGGCGGCGCACCAGCGCAAGATTGCATCCAATGGGAGTCTATGACATTTGGTTTCTCCGGATGAGGTTGACCATCGCCCGCAACACGTCATATGATCTCGAGTTCACAGTCCCATCAGGATGTCCTACTTGGGCCCACATGAAAGCAATCATCATGTCAAAACAAACAAGAAAGGAAGAGTCGTGAGGCTCCATGAACACTACCTGTACATGAGCATGAGCCAAACCTGCTGGATGCACGATTTATGTGAATCTTAGATCAATCAACCTTATCTTGGGATTGGATAAATGGCTCGCTAATGAAGTTGAAATATGCTAAAAAAAACTGTCTACTCCTGACAATAATATGTCACGAAGAGAAGAGCAACACTTGTGATATCTTTTTAAAGGGCATCTGTTGTTTACCATGAATATCCCTTCTCCAATATGCATATAATAAGCATGGAGTTTTCAACAAATATCTAGAAAAAGAGAAAAAAGAATTACCTGCTGCTAGAAGCCAACCTCTGGTTATGAGCCAAGGAATCAAATAGTGTTTTGACCTGGAAAATGGTTGATGCACCTGCTTAGTACATTGAATTTGATTCCACATGACAATTAATATAAGAAATAATAAAACTGAAAATTGCGCAGAATAGTAAATGACATCTCTGTTTCAACAATAGAAATGATAGCTGATGAATGATACCAACTTTGGCACACATGATCACGCCAATATCATAAATTTGATCTTGACAAATGGGCGAAATGGAAACCATTCTTGCAATAATGTATAAATAAGCACGTCATGCCAACCATAGGAGGCCAATTCCCTAGAAGTTGAGCATGTTTAGTACCATTTGGATCTTCCACTTGAAATTTTCTGCAGCCTCTGCATCCTATAGTACCATTGCAAGTTATATTTGGGACAGAAAATTTAAGAGCATAGTCCTATCTACTACCATCTATTTGATGTCCATTCCTGGGTGTTTTTCTCAGCTTGGTAGCAATTCCTAGGGATTATTTGTATACCTTAACCATGAACAAAAGGAGGTACCTTTCCATCCAACTGGGTAAAGTACATTTTGTTCTTTTCCTTGTCTATTATGGCAAATGTCAGGTTGTCTATGGCTTTGGATAGTAGTTACCATGTAAACTTACCATGACAATAACAGTAAGCAGTAGTAATGATAATAACATAGACCTGACAGCAGCAGGAGGATAGCTGTTCTGATTTACACATTTAATCATTTTCATTTAACACTTTATTTTTGCTATACACTTTATCCCAATAATTATCAGCAACATATTGCTCAAACAAGTGATTTGAAGGAAGTACTTTGAAAAAATGGGATTTAATCAAAGGTACTTTGATGAAGGACAATAACACTATTGACTCAGCCATAATATATAGCATCATGAAATCCAACGAGAATTGGACACTGAATTCAGGAAAAGAAAGATTTAGGATCAAAATAAAACAAACAAGGATAACATTATAAAATTTGCGGTAACACAGTGTAAAGTATTATCACAGAGATCAAAATGTGACGATGTAAACTGTTTTAAGAGTCATAAAGGACACACCGTTCTTGTTGTCTGATCAGATGTCGCAGGGGCTCTTAAATTCTATTAGATGACTTGTAAAGGCCCCATCATTCCTACAAACCAACTTCGATATCAACTCCAACCACAATAACGGTGCCAACAGCGGCAGCCATCTCTCAGTTGATTGTACATATCTGGATTTGTGGCTGGAAACAAAAGATACAAGAAACCAACCAGACCAGCTGCAGCAGCTATAGTTGCAGTCCCTGTAAGTAAATGTATGGGTTATTTATCTTATCATTAAAAAAATACAAAAAATCTCAATTTAATGAACAAACAAAGAAATCTGGATGAATTAACACTGAAAACATGAGAAGTAACAGGTAATACTCACAATTTTAATGGATAAAGATGAGAACCATCACATGTTCACAATGATTGCTAAAATTAAAATAGATGCGCACATGCAAAAGATTCTGATACACGAGGAGTATCATTGTATTTTGCCAAATGGTATAGAAGACAGTATTTTAAGGTAAATTTTTAAAGTGATTAATTTCTTGTAAGTAATCAATGAAGCAATTTGTTTATTCTAAAAGAAAATTGAAAAACAAATCATAGAGTTTATATGACATGTTCACCTACTGATAAAGCACTCTCCACCAGCATCTGAAATAATAAAATTTGATACACCTAAGTGTACAAAACCAGAACACAATTGATTTAATGGTACTCGTTCTCTAAAGTGCATTTTTGGGCTAAGGCAACAAATAGTGGCAACAAGAACATAAGCCTCAAGACAGAAAGTTTGAGAAATCCATGATGCTACAGTTGGGTAATGGAATATCTCTCAAGTTTACGACTAAAGATATCGAAGAAAAAATTTAAGATGCTTCATTTCTCATAAACAAGTACAGTGGCTTTGTTTTCTAGAGAATACAAAAGGCCAACAAATGACACTATAAAATGAAAAAAAAAAGTTTAAGAAAATCTGTTTCTTGTTTGTTCAGGAGAATAAAAAAGCCAACACATAACATTTGAATTATAGGATACACTAACTATCAAGCAATTTGACTCTTCACCAATCCTTAAGTCAAGAACTTGATATGACAAAATGTATGATATCTATGTATAAATTTGGCTAGTTGAGTACTGGACAGATTGTCTTAGTTGCATACAATCCAGATAACACAGTCATAATAGGAGCAGAAGACTTAGGTCAATGGAGTTCAAGAATCATGGAACACTAGGATATTTGATGAACAAAGAATATAAAGAAACAAAAAAGATCTTCCTAGTTCATCCTTCTCCAAACTGTTCTTTGGAAAGTAACAAATTTTCTGGATTGGACACAGTCTAGATAACACAGTCATAGTAGGAGCAAATGCCTCAGATTCCTAGATCAAGTTCATCCTTCACAGCACTGTTCCTTGGAAGGGAGTTATTTAACTTATCAGGAACTATCAAGTAAAAAGGATACACCACTGCAATAGCAAAATCGAATTGCATCAAGGATACTTAGAATCTTAGATACACAAAAAATTTTGGTCAATTCATTCATGCAACATGATACAAGAACCAAAGTATTAAATCTTGGTCTGAGACCAGTACTAGTCCTGGCCCATATCAATCGGCATGGGTATGGTCAGTCCAATTCGACCGAAAAAAAGAAACTGGTTTAGGATTTCTTAATAAATTTGACCTAATAAAAGTAAACAATCAGTAAATATATATAAGTTTTGACTATAATGAGTACTTAATGAATTGAGATATGTTATAGATATGAATTACAACTATATATAAAGAAAACATGGGATTTGATATTGACTTCTAAAATTAGTTAATGACCTAATAATGAATTACAAGAAGCTCTAAAAGGGCCTCAAAAAACTCTTAATGGATCTATTATAGGATTAGGTGGCCAGGGGTGATGTTACCATGATACAGGGTGGTACATCCAGTAATGGACCAATAGTTCACTTAATTTCAAATTGGACTGACCAAAATTGCCTAGTCCATGTTCCAGTGCCTCATCAGCCCTGTAACAATCAAACATACCAGGAGGTATGAGTGGTTTTTAGAACTTTGATAAGAGGCTACTCTAGTATAGAGGAGACTTAAAATAAATATAAATAAGATGAATAGGCACGAATCAGATGCAAACATAAGCTTATTGAAGCAGAAGTTTAGGTAATATGTAGTATGAAGCACCATAATACATAGTGCAGAAATAAAATTATGTTCAACCAGACAATAAATCCCACATCTAAATCATTTTTATCATACAAGTAGACAAACCTTTCGTCCTTGGAGATGACAACACGGGCAGACCCATCACATTACAGAATATATGCGCTACAATGGGAGATATTAGGCTCCCTGTATATGGCACAAATAGATTAATTCATGTCAGCATATGTATTTACATCTGCAAAATACAAAAAAAGTGTATGCCATCCCTAGACTCATACTACTAAGCAATAAATAACTAAAGAAAATATATACTGTAAGGTCATGATTAATTATTTTAATTAAAACAAAATTAATATTCAATAACATCAAATAAGGCCACAGCCCATGTGATGACACTTCAGAGACCCAGAACAGGTGTTTGTTTGCGCCATTGTTATTGGAGTACATAAAAATTCTTTTTTATAATAGCTACCACCAGCCAAGCATGGTCTTTCATTGACCACATAGCAACCACTATGTCACCAGAACCCTAAAGTTACTGTGACCATTATTTTCAAAGGTTAAACAGAAACTGTTGAAACAGAAGGCCATGTAAAAGAAGCTTCTAGTCAACTCATGCCCATTAAAACTACAGTAAAAAAAAGAAGTGGCATCATATCTTACACAGGAGCATATTCAAAATGCACAAACCTGTTCGAATGAAGAGAAAAGATGTGTACCATCCAAATATCACGGTATAACCAAGCTGGAGTCCTAACAACAATGATGTAGCAATTAAAAATTATAATAACAAAAGACGTCAGATAAAGCCTTAAAGTAGAACCATGTCAAACAGTACTTTTAAATTTTAACCATGACTTAGAAGAACTAGTGGAAGATAAATCAACACCAGGAATAAAAGAAGTACCTACAATCAGGAAAGCCTTCATAAAGCTATATTTTTGCTGGTAGTATAGCTCCAAAAAATGATTTAAATGAGCTGAAACAGAAAGGAGAAAAGAGGCAAAATGAGATTTCAAGATCATTGAAAGAAGAAATGCTTTTATTACATGGAAGTTGGAATGGACAATCATAGAAATACCATGTCTAGAACTTTTAAGAGTTCGTTTATCCTAAGAATCATGCACAAAATAAAACAGTACATAAATTTAGAGCTGCATGCATAACAAAATTTCCTGAATGACCACTTGCTATTATCATATTCAACACAAAAGAAAGGACAGAAACATGGAAAGTAGCAACACTAAAGAGATTAGCATCTACCTAAACTAAAGAAAATTGGACTGAGAAATACAATACTATAAGTTCCAAATCCTCCACAAAGAAGCAATGGTATCATACAGGCCCTGAAAACAAGCTCTTCAGTGATTGGTGCCTGCCCATAGAAGTTAATTATCAGTTTATCCCAAGTGAAAAAATAATACCACACTTTTAAACAAAGGCAAAGGAAGAAATAAAATGTATGCATGTGACTAGTAAACTATAAAACAGAAATTTCAAAACAAATTTGATGTTTATGCATATGTCCAGATCATTGATCGATTGATCCTTGCAGATTTTATATGTCTTTAATTCTTCAAGTTCATATTTGCGTAGAGGTCCTCTTCCCTTGTTGACCTTCATACTTCAAATAAGTTGCCCTGGCTCTTAAGATAATCAAGCTTTTCATTTATGCTTTTCCTTATTTTAACGTATCATTTGTACTTATATTATCTAATTGTTTGTCAAACATTCCTTTGCACTTTGTTATTTTAGGCTACCCTATACCTCGTCCCAGGCACTTCTGATCTTCTCGATGGCACTTTTGAGTTCAGAAGTATTTTTTTAGTTTTAACTGCATTGAGTTTCAAGATCTACTTTGCACGACTCAAAGGACAATGACGATTGTTTGATAGATCTACTTTTGACATCATATGATGTAGAATAATTTAACATGGTATGGAAAATAGGAGAGATACGTAGGATAAATGACGGGAAGCTGCCTTTTATCCTCCAGTAAACAAAACTAGATAAGGCCTGCTACAATCAAGCAATTAATTCCTCACTGAACGAAGTTGGCATATAATGGGTTTATGTATACACATTGAAAGTCAAACGCTATTTCTACTTGTTCTCCTTTTGAATAAATTTTAGTCATGTTGGAACTCCTTTCCTTGATAATCAAGGGCTCCAAGAAGAGAAAAGTACAAAATAGGACACTATCCACTGACTTTTTTTAACCCCTAAATCAATTCTGAGTTGCCTCTAAAACTAAATATATCAATACAACAAAACTTAATAAAAAAAACAAAGAACCATTCTAACTTAACTAGACTCAAATCTCAAACTATACCGAACATGACCCGGCTTGCATCACAAGAATATACGTTCATTTACTTTATATATACATATATACACACACATAAGTAAAAGCCAGAACACATATTTTCTATTTTAGACCGAGAGAAAGGTGGAGACAGTCAACTAAAACCCTGGTGCAACAATGGATACATGCTAGGAAGCATTAAAATCCAGAAGTAAAGCCCTTACCACCACATAGTTACGCCAAGCCATAACATTCCGCGCGTATGCACAGACCCAATCTTTACATCTACGCCCATAAATTCCAACACTGCAGAAAGAATTTTCTCTACCTTCATCTTTCCATCTACTGACAAGCTTCCATGACTTTGAAACGAATGACCCGGCATATATCAAGGATGTCAGTAGGATAGGAAAGACCGCAGCTTGCCACTGCACAATCCGCTCCCATCATTAGGAAATTTCATCCGCATAGAAACCCTACAAGCGCCGCAGCTCGATAACTTACCAAGTGGTCGCGCCTGATCCCAAGAACACCCAGAATAGTTGGAAAATCGTCGAGTCTCCCAAGCTACTAAAAGAATTGGAGTCAGATTCGCGTTTATTGAAACGAGGTTGGAGGAGGAGATGGAAAGATAGGCGGCTTACTCCGAGGAGGAAGAGGCAGGAGATTACAGAGACTGCAGAGGAGACGACAGCGCAGGCGAACCGCCGGATCATGAAGCTTTCGAGCGAGGCCGGTGGAGGAAGGCGAAGGATTAGGGCAGGAGAGTAGAGTATCGCGACGTAGAAGAATGCCATGGCCGCACACGCGGTCACCGCCACCCTCCCCGAGATCGGAGCCGTCGCCAGCGCTAAATGATCGGAGATCCGGGGATTTTCCGATGTGGAGGAGGAGGAGGAAGCCATGGCCGTGGATGGGAATGAGGACGGCATCGGTAGCTTCCCACACGGAGGCGGAAAAGCAGCCTCCGCTTTTGTATGTTTTCTTTCTTTATTTGTATTCCCTTTAAATGATTTCAATCTTTTAATATATAGCATAAAAAAATAAAAATAATAGAATATTTATATTAACAACGTTTTTTTTGCACTATTTAAAGCCTTATTTAAACAACTTATAATATTTCAAAAATATACTTTTAGAGATATACGTAATTTGCATTAATATTGTATAAATAATTATTTGTTTAATTATTATGATAAGGTCTTAATACAAAGATAAGTGACGGAGCCCAAAACAGAGGCACTTCTTTTGGACCTCGCTCGCTGCTTCGTCCTCGTCTGGTCCGAAGTTATCCACACATGGCAGTGGCAGTTGCAGTTGCTCAACGGAACCTCGCTCGCTGGCCTCCGGCGGTCGCATCGACCGCCGCTCCTCGTCCTCGGACCTCCCCGTTTTCTGCTAATACCATCAGATTCTCCGCCAGTTTTATCGTTCCGATCGTTTATCCGCCGCTTTTCGCCGAGCCCCGCCCTGTTCTCCGGCTTGCGAGGGCCGTCGGAGGATTCGATCAGGTTTACTACTCTCCTATTGATGATTCTAAGTGCGGTAGTCCACTTACATTTAATTTCGGATGAAAACCCATCGATCCGTAGTCTTAAAATTTCTTGTTTCTCTGTGATCCGGTGGAGATATGTGTGTTCTTTTTAGGGCTTAGGTCTTATCTTATGTGCATATGAATGCGCTTGAATAATGGAATAGAAGTCTGAAATGTGCATATCTTGCGCTATCTTAGTAAACAAGGAATAGTCACGTTTCAGGTAGGCGGTAGTGGAAACCAAAGCTCCGAGGATTCAGTTTCTCAGAAGGCATCTACCTGGGCTGAGTCGTTGTTGGACTTTGTGGCAACCAATTTCCTTCCTCTAGGTAGATCCTTTTACCAGCTATGCTTGGTTGTTGATATACTGCTCCTCGATCGCTACAGTTGGACTTCCTTTCTTTATCTTTGAAATATAAAGGTCCTGATTTATTTTCTGTAGAATTAGTTTGTCCACTTGTTTATTACTTCAAAGCATTGTAAATTAAGACAGCGGTTCAACAAATGGGAGCATTCAAATGAAAATCAGGATAATTCTCATTTTGAAATAGTAGTGTTTTTTTTCTGCTTTGAACTAATCTACATAAAGTACGGACAGAAAATTTGACTCATATTGCACTTATTCAAAGGATCAAAGAATTATTGGACTGTCCGAGATAAGTATCATTCTACTTTTGGTCTTTGTATCATTTTTTATGTGTCTTGTGTTGATTTGGCTTTTTAAGTTGGTATTAGGTGTCGTTTTGAATTGTCTCTGCTATCTTTATCAAAAGTGATCATTCTAATTTCTTTCTTCTTTTTTCCTTTCTGTCAGCTCTTCTTTCTGGGATAGCTCTAGGACTTGTAAATCCAACTCCTGGTTGTCTCGCCCACAAACTCTCTTTGTCAAGATTTAGTACCTGTGGGATATTCTTTATCTCAGGTGAGTTTAATGACCACCCTTGTTCTTTTCTTTTTAAACTCTATAGGCACCGTGCTTCTTGATTGTCTTGTTCTAATATAGGGATCATGTTGCACAGTAGAGAGCTTGGTGCAGCTGTAGAAGCTTGGCCTGCAGGTCTTTTTGGGCTTGTATGATCTCAATTTTCTTTTACATCTTGCCAAGGATTAAACTTCTTGATTTTAGTTTGACTTTTGATTTTCAACTACTAGCAAAATCTGCACCTTATGATCTCAGTGGAACAGATGATACTTATGTTTAATATGTGAATGAGAAATGTGACAAGACAATAGTCATTAAAAAATATGAAAAATGCCCCTTTCTATAATCATGATCATCATCATCATCATATCATTGGATATTTAAACCCTGCACTCACCTGGTCTGCATCTAGCTTGATACCCTTCATTAGACAGCATAGTTTCTTAGGGAGCAGGATTTTGAACCACTATCCAATTATTGAGGTTTTGTTATGCTTATGGTGCTACAGAATTAATCAACCACCATTACTAACTAACTAACTATATATATACATATATATATATATATATATATATATATATATATATATATATATATATATAGGCAAAGTTTGTGTCTCTGGTTTGGAGCAACTTTTAAAGATAGAAATATCTGAAATAAGATGAGTTGAATCTCAAGGGTACTTCAGTAATTTTTTGGATCTCTGCCATCTTTCAAGACAAATTAGAATAACATATTGTGTTGTCATTTAGTTTGTCTTGTCTTTGTATGACCCATATGTCTTGCTCGATAGACCTAACCTATAATGTTGTGACTTAGGCAGCAGGGTTTTGAACCAATATCCAATTATCAAGGTTTGTGCTGACAGTGCTACCAGAATAAATTAACATTACCTTTCCACATGAAAGAGTAGAGGTGATCGGTTTTTAGAGTCCCAAATCAAGGCACAGTTAAATATGTGAAAACTTATAAGTTTGTCCTTTTAGTTAATTATCACCAACATACAAAGATAGGAATATCTAAAATAAGATGAGTTTCATCCCAGGAATTTCTTCATAAACTCTAGGAGCTATGATCTCTTTTTTCTGAGTATGCTACAATGAAGCTCCATAATGTTCGTACCTATTGTGTCTGCACTGATATACTCTTTATGTTTGTCCTCAGCTAAGGTCTTTCTTTTAAACCGGGTCTTATTATCAGCTATTGATCATTTGGCATTGGCACAAATATTGTATGTTGGTTATTGCCTATGGACATATGGTTAGTAATATTTGCCTTGTTAAGCAAATTTATTGTTTATGTTGTATAGATAGGTAACAAACTTCTCAAACAAGAGATATATATTACTAATTTCTACAGTGGGAGAAACATACACATATAAAATGACAGATTACTTGCCCAGAGTGACCAATCTTTGCTCTACGAATATGCTATTGTTTATTGATTCTGGCTCAAAGGGTCATCTTTGATTTGTTACTCCTTTTTCTGATTGATATTCTTGTCTAGTGGACTTTTTTTTTTGTCATTTTACCTCCTGTAAGTTCTTTTTTATTGGCTTGCATGTAAAATGAACACAGTAGTAGCACAGAAGTTCCGGGGTTAATTATTCAATTGATGAATTGATTCTTGCTTCCAATTTAAGACAAAAAAGGAACCATCACAACTCTGTAGTCATGCCTATATAGTCTTTATTTTCTTTTCTCCATAATTCTGATAAACTGTTTCTTGCATCCAATTTAAGACGAAAAAGGAACCATCACAACTCTGTAGTCATGACTATATAGTCTTTATTTTCTTTTCTCCATAATTCAAATAAACTAAAATTGTGAATAATTACTTTAGGATTCTGATGGGAAACTTTTATCTTTGGAATGATTTGTCACTTACTTTTTGCTTCTAGTTGTTAGTCTGCAGCTATTAACTGGCAACTTTTGTTCCATTTCTGGTTTGTTGTTGTAGGGTTCAATTTTGCTGATAACTCCTTTTTTCTCAAGGCTTGTTCTACAAATTCAGGTCACACCTCATGAACTAATCACTGGTATGTGAGTTTACTACTATAGTTTTTGTTAACCTTATATCGGTTGTCAGATTCTCTTCCTGGTCATTGACTTTTTACAAGTTCTTGTATTGGTTTCTTTAGTTAATATGTTATGTTACAGGATTGGCTGCCTTTTGCTGCATGCCAACAACCTTGTCAAGTGGAGTTGCATTAACACAAGTCAGTTCCCCTAATTTAACTCTGCAGTAATTTTGTTCAACCATTATCACAAAGGTCTTGATATGGCATCACAATATGGTACCTAATGCAGCTTGTTGGTGGTAATTCTGCTCTTGCTCTTGCAATGACAGTGCTCTCTAACTTGCTAGGCATTCTTATTGTGAGTAATGCTCCTCTTTTTTACATATCATGATATAGTTTGGGGCCATGCTAATTTATACTCATGCCTAGGATAGCCTTTTACATGAAAGCAGGCACTTCATTCATTATCTTCTTACCATACATAACTGAGTTGAACTTCTGAGGTATTCAGGTTACAGAACACTAACTTCTAACTGCTGGTTTTGGTTGATCATTCCTCAAAAACATAACTGGGTATCTACGTCAATGAATAAGGAGAAGCATAATTGTTTTTGACTTTTTAGACATAGAGACAACAGAGTGGGTTAAATCGACATACTTAATGTTTTTATGTCAAGATATGCAAGGGGTTAACCCTGTTGTAAAACAAATAAAATGAAAGGGAGGTAGTAAGTTCACTTTCCAATAACCTGGAAATGGTTTGATTGCATGTACATTATTTGCCTCTATAAAGACCTCATGATGCAAATTAGAACAATGAACATATTCAATATATGACAAGAAAATACATTTTGCACAAAGATTACACAAACTTAAGACAGATAACATACACACACAAACATATATTTTATGCATTGTAATATATCCTTTTTTTTACTGATTATTGATGGGAGAAGAAAGTTCATGAACTTTTACTTCATCCATGCAGACGGAGAAATGGGACCTTTAGAGTGCATTATGCATCTTTTACTAGTCAATATGAGATAAACCTTAGATGGAACTTAGTTTACTATTGTTGTTTTAGCATCTTCTTTGAGTTATATGCTCATAAACTGCTTCCTTGAAGCTAAATATTCATGGACTGACTTTCAACTTATTAACATCCTAGGTTCCATTTTCACTTTCAAAATTGATAGGAGCAGGAGCTGGGATATCTGTGCCTACTGCACAATTATTTAAAAGCCTTATTATGATGCTCTTGGTTCCTCTTGTTATAGGGAAGGTATGTAAAATGATATATCATGAATGGAAAATAGTGATTAGATTTAATTCATATTGATATTTATTGTGAAAGTGTCTTGAAGGAAAAATTGCTTTTTTTCCTTTGTATTACTCTTGTAAATTACAACTTGTGGTCTAAACTTAGACCAAGTAAAACTTACTTTCGTACTCAAAAGACTTTCTGCAAGAGGCATCTATATACAAGTTGCTTGACATCATGGAACTGAAATGAATTATTTGGGGTTCAGCAACTTATTTCCTTTTAAAAAATAACATCTTTTTGGTAAAATGTCATGGGTAATAATTATCAGTTCTTCATGGACTGGTGTTCACAGTCTGATTTAAAAAGCTCACTGTCCAATTTATTGAAATCTGTCTGCGAATGTATCTTGAGCCTGCTACTCTGCTAAAATAAAATTGCTTCGGAGTGATCTCTGCACCAGCATCTGCAGATGTATATCCAATCCTATTACACCGGAGAGCAATCTGCATTACAGCAGCATGTAACACATTTTATTTTGAAGTAGCCATTTTAACTAAGAAGCCCTCGATTATATAGTGAAACCTCATCAAAGATCGATGATCATAAATGATCAAGACAGCCAATTTATAATATTTGGACAAAGGCTTGTTGTTATTGACTTATTATTGTTGTTATTGGTGCTGTACCATTAGAAATGCCACATATGTCTATCATATATCATGTGAAGATAACTAGCTATTGCCCCATTCACATCATATCACCAAATGGCATAATCACCTTATACAGCTTCTGTCTTTTGTGAATTTGATCTTCTGGACTTTTTTACTTGATCAGTTGCTTGTTAATTTTAGATGCTTGATTACTTATAATGTTGAGGATAAGAAAAAAAAGAAACTTATATACTCCAATATTTGCAGGTCATTCGTGATTCATCAAAAAGTGAGTACAACATTTATGGCTGTATTCCTTGCACCAGTTTTGATTTGTTGTTTAAAGTTCCCCTCTTAAAAACTTTTCAATATCTTATCTTTCTCGAATTAATTGAAATATATAGAAAATATCAACTTTGTAGAACCATTTGGCAAACTTGACTAGTCAAAGGGACTCATGGAAATCCACTTGAGTTGGTTTTCCTTTAAATCATATACCATTTCAAACTTGACTAAGTTAAAGAATTTTTTTCTTTAACTGAGTTAATATAATATTAAATCAACTTGACTGATCCTTAATGACTCTGTTTGAGTGTGCTTTATGTTGACAATATTTTTTATTTAATATAATATGCAGAAACACTAATTTATTAATGTACATAAGAATAAACAAAAGAATCAGCCCAACTCAGAAGATTAAATGTAGAAACATATAGTAACTTTGGAAGGGGAAACCAAAAATTAACAAAGAACCCCACTAACTCAGAATCACGTTCAACATTTAGTCATTTTAAGTTAGACCAAGAACTACAGAGAAAATATGAAAAACAAAGATCTGGAACAATTGTCCTTCCACAGCAATATTCTCTTTTCACAGGTTTGGCATTATCAAGATCTTCATCTTCTCAGCAAATCAGATATCCCTTTTTGAATGATCACATTTTGCCCATAGTAAAGAAAAAAACCAACAATGCTAAGTTCATTATTTCTAATAACAGCAATATGACTCTGATCGCATCCATTTGTCATGTGAGCCCACCTGGAAGGTGTTTTGCTTAAATCTATGCTTCATAAGATTTTGCTTAAGTAAATATTTGAAAAGGATTGTTGAACATTAAGGTAGATAAACATTAGCTAGTAGTTAATCATTTAAGCTTCGTGGAAGCTATTTGCTTCTATGTTCTGCACCTAAGATGGGTGACTAGAATGTTTATCAAAACTTAAAAATGTCATGGTATTTTGTTTTTCAGGTGTGGCAGAATATGTTGATCGAAATCGGCGGTCTTTCTCAATGATTAGCGCAATACTTCTTGGTCTAGTAAGTCTTTATAATTTGTAAATTCTTGTAGTTTTATATTTGTATCTCCTAGAATGCATCCAGTAGAGTGTAAAACTGTTGACTGTAACTTATATTGGTTTATTTAAAAATTAAAGTGGTATTCTCATGAGAGCTCCAAGGACTGTAAGTCACCTTGGAAGTCTCTTTTACCAATCAGAAGTATGAGAAGAAAGTTCAGAAGAACTAGTGAACCTATGCAATGAATAGCTTACAGCGCTGCTATTTCTTCATATATAAAGAGTAGGTTCTATAGTAGTATTCTCTCTCAAACAAGGATTCAGGAGATGAAAATAACAAAAAAAGACAGCTATTGTTGTCAAGTTAAAAAGAAAAGGATCTGAACCCAGTTTCGAACTTGATTGGGTGAAATTGCCTAGTTCAAGTGCCAATTCCCAGTCAGACTGATAGATTCCCGATAGTACGAACTGAACTGATTGGTCTTTAAAACTGTGCTATCAATATTGGGCCTTTTAAGTAGTCTGGAGGAGTTGATGGAAATACTGATGCAAAATCTTAAGTATTCCAACTAGACTTATATGTTGAATCTAGTGATAGAAGCTTTCTTAAGGCAGGTGATTCATTTACTTGCTAGATATGTGAAAGATGGGTAAATTAATTTGTATGTAACATGAGAAAGATATGGGGTAACTACAGATTGCCCTCTATAGTTAGCTATCTTTAGCGTCCTGGTTCCTATACTTTAAAAAGTTACATTGGCATCCGTGTAGTTATGAAAGTGAAACGATTATGTCCATTTACCTTAACGACGTCAGTTTTTATCGACGAAAACATGAAAATAAATGATAAAAAAGTAATTTTAAGTTCAGTGGTGGACGATGTCAATGGCGGATGGCAGCGTCATTGGCGTCGGTGGTGGCAGACCCCACCCCCTATCCCCTTGTCCCTAGCGTTGAGTGATTGCCGCCCTTCGCCTCCTCGACCACTTCCTCGTCGCTACCCCCTTTGCCTCCCCCTCGTCCTCCCCTTCTCCTTCTCCACCCTCACCCTTGGCATCGATCACGTTCGCCACCTTTCTTGCTCCCATCCTGTGCATAGCTTCGGCTCGAGAAGATGAAGAAGGTGTCATCTCTCTCGGAGCCCAGCTTCGTTGATGACATACATAGGACCCTATTCCGCCCCATCCAGCAGGTGGCATTGTCGTCTCCGACTCAGCGTCATAACGAGATATCCGTGATCGGTGCCGGGAATATGGGCATGGCCATCTCCCAGACGATCTTGATGGACGAGCTGGCGCTAGTGGACGCCAAACCCGGCAAGCTGCAGGGGGAGATGTTGGACCTGTAGCACGCCGTGGCCTTTCTCCCATTCACCTGGATACACGGTGACGATGAACTCGGACATTTGCATCATCACGGCTGGTGCTCGGCAGATCTCGAGAGAGATACGACTGAACCTGCTGCAACACAATCTAGCGTTGCTCAAGGAGATCGTGCCGCTGCTGGCGAGGTACTTGCCGAGGATGTTGTTGTTGTTGAGGGAACGAGGCCAGGAGACGACGACGGGGCGGAGGGAGGAATGGCCGTGGATGATGGCGACAACAAAGTTGTCGTGGGAAAGGTGGCGGACGTGCTCGACGGTGGGGGTGAGGGTGGAGAACGAGAAGGGGAGGACGAGGGGGGAGACAGCTGCTCAACGCCGAGGACAAGGGGGAAGGGGTCCGCTGCCACTGATGCCAGTGGTGTCACCATCTGCCATTGATGTCGTCCACCACCGAACTTAAAATTACTATTTTACCCTTTATTTTCATGTTTCTGTTGATGTCGTTAGGGTAAATAAGCCTAATCATTTCACTTTTGTAACTATAGAGATGTCAATGTAGCTTTTTAAAGTATAGGGACCGAAACGCTAAAGGTAACTAATTACAGGAGACAATCTGTAGTTAGCCCGAAAGATACATTGTATATTTGATGGTGTAGCCTTTAAAAGACAAAAAAAGTGAGAAATGATTATTAAAGCAACAGAGAAAAGATGAGATAACCTTATTGCTTATGTTTCTGCTTTCACTTATGCATTTGTAGAAATTTGCATTTAGGTGATTAGTTACAAAAGGCTAAAGTGTCCATATAACAGTATGGTCATGCTTTCTGTTATTCTTTCCTAATTTTTTTTTCTCCTCAGGTGCCATGGATGCAAGTGAGCAGATCAAGATCTTTGCTCTTAACAGTTAAGCCAGCAATTTTTGCTATTGCAGTTGGCATGGGAATGTATGTTCTTCACTGACTTATGTTTCACAAATAGTGTGGTGTTTTGTGGCTTTAGATGAATATTTGGTACAATATCCTTGCCATCGCGATAAGGTTACTTGGTCATTGATGTCAAGGGCTTGCTTTATGGAAACGGCCTCTGAAATTGGCAAGGGCAATACTGTGTACACTGACCTTTCCGAAACCTTGTATTAGAAGCATCAAGCACACACTGGGCCAACCCTTACAATAGCCTGTTACATATGATCTGATTCTGTCAATAGGAGAAACATCTTTACACTGGTTATGGTTAGGAGATCCATCCTTTAAAATTTCATTAAGTCATCTTTTTCTTTTATATGTCTAAGACCCTTGTACAACAGTAAGATTGCTCCTTTGCAATCTGGGAGACTAGGGTTTGAGTCGCGAAACAATCTGTTTAAATATTTAAAGGTACTATGTAGTATATACACATACTCTTCCTGGGCCCCATATTGGCCGAAGCCTCATGCACTAAGTACGTCCTTTTTATGTCTAAGACCTTTGTATGTGAAACCAGAAATGGCTTTAAATCCTTTATCTTTTATATGCAATAATTGCAACTTTTTTGCAATGATTCTATGCATATGGCTGACCTATTTGAAAGGGGCATCTCAATTGTTTCATGGAATTTGGAACTTCACATGAACTCAGTCTCATAGAGGAGTCCATGTGAAGTGGTAGATTGACAGTGGAAGTATGCCTCTTTAGTCCGTAGTCTGTCAATCTAATTTGAGGGTTAGGTGAGTGTATTTAATTTCCTTCACTTAGATTGATACTGCAGGTGATGAAAAAGCCTCTCCTAGACTAGTCAGAGCACTTGATAGCCATTATGAACAGTTTTATGATTATATATGAGTTAATTTTAGTTTAAGACATCTGGTTAACATATGAAAATGAAAGGTGATGGGTTGATGAAATTTGCCTATTTCTCATAAATTCAGTGCTCTTGTGCAGTTTCCTACATTTCATTCTGTTGGCATTCAACACCATTGCAGTGCGAAGCCTCTCAGTAGTCTCTGGCGGTGACCAATCGGTTTTCTCAAAGAAAGAAAATTTACGAGCTGTCATAATTGTTGCTAGTCAGGTCAGTTATGTTACTTTTTATGATAACCATTATCTAGCTGCTGTATCATGTGTATTATCTACATATATCTCTTTTAGATTATGTTTGCTAGTACGACAGGGATATGAAATATATTAGCATAAACATATGAACACGTAAACACAATAACAAGCCTTTTTTTCTCTTTCTGTTATAGCAGGTATCAATGACCATAAATATAGAAAGACAAAAAGTGGAAATGCTTCCAATTTCACTAGCCAAAATGTGATTGTTATTACATTCCATAACTATACTGTCAGTTGGCTTATTGTTGGTCTAAATAATGGTGCTGGAACTATGAAATACGTCTGTCATACAGCAAGGAGCTAACAATGGAGCTTCTACTTTAAGCGAACATCAAGTTATCCTGACCTTTTCACCTGCACCTGTGTCTAGACAAATGCTTCTGTTTGTATTTTAAATCTCATGTCAAAACACTAAGCTTTCTTCTTATCAATTTGCAATCAAGACTGATGGTGTTACTTGTATTGGTTCTTAGTGTAAACCCGAATAATTGCTGTCACAGATTAGAGGACAGACACTAACGAAAAGCAAAATGAGAAGGATATTCAGTTTGACCATACCGCTTTAGTGTTCTTTTACATTCACCTAATTCACACATTTGTGTCATCTCGCAGAAAACACTGCCTGTTTTGGTAGCTGTTGTTGAGCAGCTTCAGGGAGCACTTGGTGAGGCTGGATTGTTGGTCCTTCCCTGTGTTGCCTTACACATTAACCAGGTGAGAACTTTAATGGTTCATATTGTCCTTAAGTTCTGCATATGTTCTGCTGTTGCACGTTTGACGTGACCATCCTACTGCAGATCATCATTGATTCTTTTCTAGTGAATTGGTGGCTAAGGAGGGACCAAATATCTGCAAAATCTAAAGAAGTTTAGAGCCTTCACAACCTCCCTCTCCACAAATTGAACCAAATTGCGAACCTTCTTTGGATCTTCTAAATTTGTTAGCTCATACTTAACCTGAGATCAAAGAACTATGATTGTACCACGATACTGCTGCAGACTGTCTCATGATCTCTAAGAATAATCAATTTTGGAGACAGGACTAGATATAACAACTGTGACATTTGTTTGCTACGGAGTGAAGTTTGAAGAGAAACTGTTCAGCAACTACATTCGAAGCTGTCGTGTTAAATACAGCGATCGCTTATCTTCACCAGTAGTCATTGCAGGAACACGTCCCATTCTTAAAGTGATGAAACCGGTTCCTATCCCTGACTATAATCACCCTATCAAACAACTTAGGTATCAGCTTGGCTGCTTCATGGCAGTCACTGCATATTCTGAGGTTCTTCACCACTCGAATCGGCTCCTTCTCCCTCGTGCTCATAATCCCAAAAGCAATTGCAATCTTCTCGCTATGATACATCACTGCACTCTCCTTCTCCTCGTCCTCTATGTCATGGTGCACACAATCTGTACTCGGTCGATACCCGAGCTTCCTCAGTTCCTTCTCAATTCCAACCATAAAAGCATAGATCTCCTCGTACTGCGGGTGCGACTCATCACCAACCAAGAACTCATGAATCATGTTGTTCACCTCGATCGAACTACAGCCGGGCACTTTACGCACCCCGCTTCTCAACATCATACTCCTGCATCTCTCCACATCATCCCAACGATTCGAAGACGCGTATATGTTCGACAGAAAGACATAGTTAGCCCCATCATTTGGATCCAACTCCATCAGGCGTTGGGTTACCTTCTCGCTTACCTCACTGTCCTTGTGAATATGACATGCACGAAGCAGACTTCCCCAGACTATGGCATTAGGTCGAACAGGCATCGTCTCCAAAAGATGTAATACCTCTTCGAGAAAGCCAGCCCGGCCGAGAAGGTCTACCATGCAGCCATAATGTTCGATCTTGGGCTCTACTCCATATAGATCAAGCATCTGAGAGAAATATTTCTTCCCTTGGGTCACTAACCCTGAATGACTGCACGCTGACAAGAGCCCAACAAATGTGACTCCATCCGGTTTAATCCTCTCCATCTTTTCCATCTCATGAAACACTGCGACAGCTCGGTCACCATAACCATTCATCCCCAGTCCTGCAATGACGGAATTCCAGCAGAAGATGTTCCTGGTAGGCATCCCACGGAAGGCTTCGAGAGCAGTTTCCACGGATCCACACTTGAAGTACATATCTATGAGTGCGTTGCCCAAGACAACGTCCATCTTCAATTGGTGATTCCGGATGTATGCGTGAATCCATCTGCCCATGTTGAGAGCACCCAAGTGTGCGCAGGCCGAGAGCAGGCTGGCCATAGTTACCTCGGTAGGCCTCACATTCTCCATCTGCATCGACCGGAACATGGAAACCGCAGTGCCGAACTCCCTGCGATGCAAATACCCGGAGATCATAGTGTTCCATGACACCGAGTTCTTCGCCAACCCCAACCGGTCGAACAGTTCGCGAGCCCTCGCCAGTTGCCCCATCTTGCAGTACCCATCGATCATCGCATTCCACGAGACGACGTCCTTGATCGGATTCCGATCGAATATCTCGCGCGCGGAGTCGAGGTCGTTCAGCTTGCAGTAGCAAGTGATCATGGAGTTCCAGGACGCCGAGCTCCGGGTTGGCATCTGCTCGAAGAGTCTCCGCGCGTCCTCCACGCGCCCGTGGCAGCTCAGCGCCGCGATCATCGCATTGCAGGCGATCACGTCTCGCTCGGGAATTCCGGCGAACACCTGCTCTGCAGCGCGCAAGCAGCCGCACTTGGAGTACAAGATGAGCAATCCGGTCATCAGAATCCGGTCAGACGCGAGACCCAGGATAAGACTTTGGCAGTGGACTGCGCGGGCGACATCGAAAGCCTCGGGGATGGCAGCGCAGAAGCGAAGCAACAGCACGAAGGTGGCCCTGTCGGGGAGGACGCCTTCCCGGGCCATGGCGCGGTAAAGGAGGAGGACGGAACGGGCGTCGGGGTCGGAGTGGGCGGAGGAGCGGACGAGGTGGCTCCATAGGGACGAGGGGTCGCAGCCGGGGAAATGGCGGAGGAGGAGCGAGGTGCGGGAGAGGGCGTGAGAGGGGGCGAAGCGGGAGAGGAACGCGGGGAGCAGGCGATGGTGGGATCGGAGAGTGGGGTTGGCGAAGAGCTGGGCTTGGATTTGGAGGAAATGTTTTGGCGATAGAGATGGAGAGCTTCGGAGGCGGTGGAGGAGGTGGTCGAGCGAGACCGCGGGCCGCAGGTGTCCTACAGAAGCATTAGTGATCATCGAGGTGACTTCAGCTTCGGTGGCAGCGTTGTGAATAGTTAGCCACGAAATAATTATAACTATGATTTTAAATTTATATAAAATAAATAATTATTTTTTAAAATATATAAAATAAATCTAATGGGTTAAAAGAGTTATATCCCCTTTTCTCCTTACATCAAATGATATCGGATGGACGTAAATAATTATTATCGGATGAGCTTCTCAAACCATTTCACATACGCTTAAACTTAATTTCATCCAAAATTATCAACTAATAGAAGAAAAAACAAGGCTACGTCGACAAAACCTATCAACTAACACCACTAAACGCCAAGATAGCATATGGTAGGGTTGACAGTGGTGTCATACTATTATCTGACTCAGATACTGTCATGGGAGAATCTTAAGCTAATCATAACTATAAGCTCAGAATTGCAAGTGTCGTAGGGAAGAGTAGTTTGCCATGGCGAGAGAGGAAGCAGCCAGAGTCATTGAAGCAGGGGAGGGCTCTTCTTGGCCAAGTGGTGCTTGTTGTTGTGCATCCACACCTTGAGGACTCTCCTTCTGACTCCAATCTCCTGGCAGAGTTGCTGCACCGCACTCTCCTCCTGCTTCTGAAGCCTCCAGCCGACCTTCTCAGCGAAGCACAGCATCTTCTCCTTCTGCTCCGGTGTGAACTTGGTCCTCAGCCTCTTCTTCACCAGAATCGGCCTTGCCATCTCGTCCCCCACCCCCTCCATCTCGTCGGACTCGGATGTCTGCATGGCCCCCGGGGGCATGATCATGTGAGGCAGCGGGCGTGGAACGAGGCCGAACGCGTCTGCCCCGGATAACAGGAGGCCTCTCTGGTTCATGGCGTTCCTCGCCGTGAGGGGGTGGTAGCAGCCCCACGAGGACTCGCCTTCTGTTTCTTTCCTGTGGAAGTTTCTGTGACACCCGCAGGCTGAGCACTTCAAGGCCTCCAGAGTCCCCTCCTCGCCGCCGGGCATGAACTCACCACAGCCATCGGTGGCGTTGCCGCCAATGGAGGCCGCGTGGTTCTTGAGGCACTCCCTGTACTTCACCCCCAACCTTTTCTTGGTGCTGTACGGATAGGGGTTGTGATGGTGGTGGTAGTCTACTATGGTGGCCGTGGCGAGGGGAGGAGGAGGTCCACTGGAAGAGATGTCATGGGTGTTCTTTATTGGGATTGGGATCTCTCCTTCATGACCTGAAAGATCCATTGTCTCTCAATCTTTCAGCTTTCTCTTCCCCTTCTTTTAACTCTTCTTTCTTCGGCCTGAACACCAAAGCAAAAGATCAAGAACAAGGACAAGAAGAAGTTTGGATCAAACCACCTTAAAAGACTAAAGCATCAGAGAAACTTCTCCACCACACTCCTAAGTTTCCAATTCCAATTTCTGTCACAGAGTACAACACAAGAATTAAACAAAACATAGATACAGAACAGTGCAAAAGACTACATAAACCCACCACCCTTCCCTCCTGTAAACTGACGAGATATGAACAGGCCAATTGGAACTCCCTGTTGGTATTGTTCATGAGAAGCTTCACAAGAAGAGCTTGGAAGCTGTGGCTGTGTGAGGCTAAGCAAGTGGTTTATAGCAGTAGTGAGGGAGCAGAAAGGCTGGCAAAAGATAAAGAGGGAGGAGAAATCTTACAGTACAAAGTGGAACACAAGAAGAATTTTAGAAGGTTATGACCCAACAAAAGTAAAGCATGGGATGTTTGCTTCGCTTGCAGTACCAGGAATCAAGCTTATGCTACAGAAGACAGATGGAGAGAGAGAGAGTGAGAGAGAGAGAGAGAGAGTGTGAGAGAGAGAGAGAGAGGGAAGGAGAACCAAAACACCCCCATGACAAATTAAAATGACAAGACCTTGGTCACATTCAAGTCCTGCATTCAAAAAGTACAGGAAAAAGACAGACCCTTGTCTCAAATTCAGTGGACCAGAATGCTCAGAATAGGTCATCATTCAATATCTCATAGGTCCTATTCCATTTAATTTGAAGTCCTTGCCTTGAGTGAGTTGCTTGCATGCTTGCCATCAAAATAGATGACTCTGTTTCACTTAATCTTTGAAAGTTGGTCTCAGGTACCTTTGAACATACTGCAAAAGAGTTGTCAACCTCACCCTGATTCCATGTGAGAATGCAGGAAGAGACTTGCAGCAATGGACATTGGTGGAGAACAGTAGCTGAATTCTACGATGACTCTTAAGACACATCATTTTATCTCCTGGAACTGAAGGAATGTTCTCAGTCATATGATCTGTGTAAGATTAGATTTCTTATCCCACAATGCCTTTATGTTGCTGTACACATAGTCCCTTAAGAACCAGAGTGGCATTACATTCGATAGAACGTCTCTTTACCATTTGGGTAAAGGATTTGTGAGCTTACATGTATGAGAAAGACCAAAGTTGAACTTGGTTTTAGTCACCACAAGTATCATTTCAAATGTATTGTTCTATCCCTCCACCAGCCACAAAAAAATTGTGAATCCCTGACATGAATAGCAGAAGCTTGCAATTATTTTCATCAAGAAAGCTATGTGTTCTCTCCCCAAGCATGAAGTTCTCTGCCACAAGCCATGATTTCAGCTCAAACCTACCTCAAGCACTCTCCCATTTCCTCCTTTTTCACCCTCTGCAATGAGTCAAGTAGTGTACTGGGTTTCCTTGGATTGTAATCTTCCCACCACCAACTGGTTCACTACCTCACCTTGATGGATTGACAGACAAAACTATTCCTCCATTCCTACTCATTGTTCTTATTGGCTATATGAGCTGCTATGAAATCATTCAAACCCAACTTTATGCTGTGCAAACAACATAAAAATGGAGTTCCAGTGTCCTTTGAAGGCTTCCAGGAATGGCAATGCAATGACTGCAATCATAAATCACTTTCTTAAAATAAATTCTTCATGCAAGCTTAACTAAAACTATAAGTTTAGTTCTAAGGGTGATAATGTTACAGTTTTTATTTTGTATTTTTCTTATTTATTTGTTTATTATATTATATTATTTAATTATGTCTGTGTTTTTTTCCTTGGACCAATTTTGATATTTTCTTGTTACCATTATATCATATCCATTTAATTTGTTATTAATCCAAACTATTATGGGTTACTTTTTTTGAATGCAATCAACACATGTCTTATTTTCTCTAGTAAATGTCTTATTTACTTCATTTTTTTTGAGTTATTAGACATTCATGTATAGGGTTCGAATGAAGATCAAAGAAAATTGCATTTTAAATCGACACCATCTAAACCAAAACTGTCGTTTGGATGAGTAAGAAAAAATATAAATGTAGAGAAGAAATAAATGTTACAGAAAACAGTAAAATTTGGGTCAGCCAAACACATCTTTGGTCATATGAAATGGACTATCTTTCCGATCAATACATTGTTTACAGGGAAAAAGAATAAGAAGAACAAAACCTCGCAGAAAGGAAGTAAAAGCTGAAGGGAATGTCTGCAACTTTTGCAGCAGATCGCTGTTGGCAACATCTCGAGTTGCTTCCGTTCCATCCATCGGAATGCCGAAACACTTCGACAGCGCCACGTCTCATCCAAAGTACAAAAGGCTTCGAAGCGTGTACAGTGTGAGGAAGGCTAAGAGATAGCGATCATTGCAGTTGGCTGCAACAGCAACAAAATTAACATACGGGTACAGATGATTACACACCTCTCTCTCTCTCTCTCTCTCTCTCTCTAGAAGAAGAAGAAGAAGAAGTTTGCCACTTTAGGAGACCAAAGGATGAGAGAGGATGGATATTGCTTCAGCTACAGGTCCGCCTCAAAGTAAATGACCATGAGGTTTTCATGACAAGTACATAAATCACAATAAAAATCACTCATTGTATGAGGAGCAGGTTGTGATCTACTATATATTTAGATTAATCTCCAGTCTATATCTATACAAGGATAGTATTTTTCCTTTATTCTTGATTATATTTAATTTTTCTTCTCTTTTTGGATCACATGAATAATAGAAAAAAATGACTTCATGTCTTATTAGTACAATATTTCATCTAAATTCTCATATGATCATCGATATGACACCTGACATCAATTATAACATCAATCGACTCCTCATGATCGACTAATAATCGATAAGCTTATGAAATTATTTTTACTTAATCTCGATGGTTATTAATATCTTTTTATAAAAAAGATTCTAAATAGGATAGACCCTCAAAATCTTATATATTTTTTCTTAATTTTAATTTAAACATCATAAAAAAAATATATTTGATGGACTATAATAATAATAAAGGTTAATTTCGAACCATGACACCTTAAATAAACATATCGGATCGATAAACACAAATAATTTAAGATACATCTAAAGGATAAAATTGCAATCTAGATTGGTCAATCATCAATGCATGGACCACTGCCTGTCTGTCATGCTCCAAAACAAAGAAGAATTGTCCTCATGTGAAGATAAGTCGATCATTAATTGACGGGCCACCAATCAAAATCGTCCATCCCCGAGCGTCAATGGATTATGATTCACGTATCCGTCAGATTGTTTGAAGCCACAAACCATCCGTCATATATCAATTGACAGATTCGCAAATCCGACCCGGTCGGGTCGGGTTTAGCCAGTGCATAACGGGTTTCGGGTTTAAATCCGACCCGGTCGGGTCGGGTTTAGCCGGTGCATAACGGGTTTCGTGTTTAAATCCGACCACCACCGCGCGCTCTCCCAATCACACCCCGCGTCGTCCGCTTCTCGCGCCTCGCTCGTCCTCGTCCCTATGGAACCGCCTGGTTCGCTCCTCTCCCTCTACCGCGCGATGGCCAGCGAAGGCGTCCTTCCCGACACGGCCACTTTCGCGCTTCTGCTCCGCTGCTCTCTCCCGACGCTTCCAGTGTCGCCCGTGCCATCCATTGCCAAATCTTTACATTGAGTCTCGCTTCCGACCGGATTGCTCAGGTACTAGTCCAAGTGCGGCCGCTTGCTCCACGCGGAACAGGTGTTCGGCGGAATGCCTGAGGGAGATGTGATAGCCTACGGTTGGATGCCTCGAGACTCGTCGAGCAAGAAAAGAGGATGGATGTTAAATGGATCTGATAACCGAAACCCACATCCGAATCCTTCTCGAGATTCGGGTACTCAGATATGAACCGATCCTTCGACCCAATATATACAAACCCGAATACCAAATCTTGCGTTTCTTTAGCGGAGTCGGGGATGGATCGTGGATCCAATAAGGCGAACAGGCTCCGGTGCAATGTGTCTTCTAGAAAATTTTTGACTCCATTGGTTCGGCTGCGATTAAGAAGATGCGGACGGTCCATATTGATTTGTTTGGTCCGATCATAAACGTACACGTCAAGAAAACCATTGTTTATGGAGAACCACCAGTCCTCTCCGTGTCTCTCTCTCGGACACGTCAAGAAAACCATTGTTTATCGAGAACCACCAAGCCTCTTCGTCTCTCTCTCTCTCTCTCTCTCTCTGGAGTTGACTTTGGTGCTGCATCCACCATCTCAGTTCTCAGCAATTGCTCTCTCTCGGACACGTCAAGAAAACCATTGTTTATCGAGAACCACCAGTCGTCTTCGTCTCTCTCTCTCTCTCTCTGGAGTTGACTTTGGTGCTGCATCCACCATCTCAGTTCTCAGCAGTTGCAGAAATGGCCGCTGCCACTGATCCTCTTCTGACTCCTCACAAGATGGGAAAGTTCCATTTATCTCACAGGTAATTTAGGGACGTAGGCATGACTTCTTCTATCTGTAAACTCTGTTGATCTCGTGTTTGGATTTGCTGGTTGATTTTGGTTTATGTGTTGTGTTCTCTTTAATTTGTTTCAAATTCGTCAGTCAATATTGTTCATAGAAATACCAAGAACTTTTGGAACTAGTTGATGAATCCAAGTATCAATTTTTTTATTTTTTATTCTCATAGTTTTGAGACTTATTGATGGAACTTTTGCTATTATTGCGGCTGCGACAACGACGGCTGTAATAGAGAAGAAAGCTGTAGCAATAGAAAAAGCTATAGCAATGCTATCACAGAGGAATAAGCTATAGCAGAGGAATAAGCTGCAGTAGAGGAGGATGTTGCAACATAGGAGAAAGTTGAGGAGAGGTGGCAGATGAGAATGTTAGTTTGGCAAGTCTCATAGTCCCACATCGGGAAAATTAGGCTTGTTATCTCCTATTGGAACTATAAATAAGGGTCTGGGCTTTGAAGTCAGATACACCACAAGAGGCACCATAAAAAAAACCTAAGTGTTTGCTTTGGGTTTAAGTCCTCACTCAATTAAATAGTTTGAGCTTATACTTTGGGTTTTTTCTTGTTTAGTATTTTCGGGCTTTGGGTTTTTTCTTTCTTTTATAGTAGTGATTTGCTCATCTTTCGTCCGTGGATGTAGGTCAAGGTTAATTGACCAAACCACGTAAATATGGTGTTCTTATCGCTTTTATCTTTTCGCTTTATTATCTTTGTTGGGTTGCCAAAATTACCCTTTGGTAAATTTCCTGGGGCTAGCTCTAACAAACTGGTATCAGAGCCTGGTTTCGGGATCTTTTGGCAACGATGACAATAATAAAGATTGTTGTCGAGAAATTCGATAAAAATGTCAACTTCGGCATGTGGCAACTCAAGATTGAAGTCATTCTGATTCAAAACGGAGTTGATTTGGCACTATAGGGAGTTGAGAACATTCCAGATGGTACGTCAAAGGAAGATCTTGCGGGTATAGATAAAAAGGCCCGATACAATATTATTCTAAATCTCTCTGACGAGGCTTTACGGGAGGTAGCTACGGAGACTACGGCTAAGAGCATGTGGGACAAGATTAAAGCCTTGTATATGAAGAGGATAGTGAAGAATCGTCTCTACTTGAAGCAGAGTTTGCATATGCTTCGGATGACTGAAGGTACATCTATACTTTCACATCTTAATAAATTTGATTCCTTGGTTATAGATTTGGAAAATATAGATGCAAAAATTGATGATGGGGATAAAGCCCTATTACTTTTGTGTTCTCTTCCCCAATCTTTTAAGCATTTCCGTGATACTATGATTTATGAAAAGTAACAATTTCATATCAGGAAATTAAATCTGTACTAAAATCTAAAGAGCAGATAGACAGGGATATCACTAGGGAAAGTAGAGAGAATCAGGCTGAATGTTTGATTGTTAGGGGGAGAACAGATAAAAGTGAATTTGATAGTAGTAAATCTAAATCTAGATATAAATCCAGATATAGAAATTTTGAGTGCAGATATTATCATAAAATGGGACACATTAAGGCTGATTATTTTAAATTAAAAAATAAATTAAAGTAAAAGGAAAAAATTGTTGAGAAAACTATTGAATCCGCTTAAGCTAGTGTATTAGCTGATGAGAATGATGAAAATATTTTCTTTGCTACTGATGACAGGACGAGGTCTAAAAATGAATATATTTTAAATTCAGATTGTTCTTATCACATATGTCCTAATAGAGATTTGTTTTCCATATATGAATCTTGTAATGGTGGAATTGTTTTGATGGGCAATAATACAACATGTGATGTTGTTGGTAGAGGAATAATTCGAATTAAAATGCATGATGGTATTGTGAGGACGCTCACTAATGTTAGACATGTTCTTGATTTAAAAAAGAATCTCATCTCTTTAGGTACCCTAGGGGCCCTTGGGTATAAATACACAACTGAAGGTGGAGTTATAAAAGTTTCTAGAAGTGCTCTTGTTGTTATGAAAGCTTGTAGGTCTGGTAGCTTATATATTTTGCAGGGAACTACTGTCACAGGCTCAGTTGTAGTCTCGTCATCATCATTGTCTGATTTTGACATCACCAAATTATGACATATGCGTTTGAGTCATATGAGCGAAAAATGTTTGAGCATATTGAGCAAAAGAGGTCTACTTTGTGGATAGAGTACTAGGCCACTGGATTTTTGTGAACACTACATTTTTGGAAAGCAGAAAAGAGTCAGCTTCAATTCTTCGGCAGTTCACAAAACGAAAGGTACTCTTGACTATATTCATTCAGACCTTTGAGGTCCAGCTCATGTTCAGTCTAAGGGTGGTGCCAGGTATATGTTGACTTTCATTGACGATTATTCCAGGAAAGTTTGGGTTTATTTTCTGAAGCATAAAAATGATATTTTTCTAACCTTTAAACAATGGAAGGCATTGATTGAGAAGCAAATAGGTAAACAAATTAAGCGACTTCGAACAGATAATGACATGGAATTTTGTGAACATGACTTTAATGAATTCTGCAAAAATAAAGGAATCGTTCAGCATCGCACTGTTAGGATGACGCCTCAACAAAATGGTGTGGCCGAACGTATGAACAGAACACTTTTGGAGAGAGCAAGGTGTATGATCTCAAATGCAAGGTTGACAAAGGACTTTTGGGCAGAGGCGATTAATATGGCCTGTTACGTTGTCAACCGTGCTCCTTCTGCAACACTTAACTTTAAAACTCCGGAGGAAATTTGGTCAGGTACTCCTGCTGATTACTCTGATTTAAAAATTTTTGGGTGTCTAGCATACATGCATGTAAATGAAAGAAAATTAGAGCCTCGAGCTAAAAAATGCATTTTCCTTGGGTATGCTTCTGGGATGAAAGGATACAGATTATGGTGTTCTGATCCCAAATCCTCAAAATTTGTAATCAGTAGATATGTTACTTTTTATGAATTGTCTATGTTATCTTTAAAAGAAGATTCTACTAGTAGTACAAATGACAGTGCGCAGAAGTAGGTGGAGCTTGAGATTGGTAGTTCAGATTCTTTTAAGTCGAACTCTTCTACTCAAAGAATGCCAATAGGTGGTCCCGAGTCTACTAACGCAGATAATCCAAAGGAAGAGCAATATTCCATAGCCAAGGATAGACCACGGAGAGATATTCGACCACCACAAAGATATGCAAATTTTGTTGCATATGCTTTGTATGTTGCAGAAGAAACAAGTGAAGTTGGTGAGCCTACTACCTACTCAGATACAGTTTCTTATGATAATTTCGCTAAGTGGTTGATTGCGAAGAATGAAGAAATAGAATCTCTCCATCAGAATATAATTTGGGATCTTGTGAAGCCGCCTTCGGGTAAGAAAATTGTTGGATGCAAATGTGATACTATTGATGAGGGAAAAATCCTTGTTCAGAAAATTCATACGAAGGACAATCCAGCTGATATGCTTACGAAGCCTCTTCCGGTTTACAAGTTCAAGCAGTGCTTGGACTTGGTTGGTGTTCATTGTTGGTGATTGCCCGTTGGGGCTTTTATGAAGAAGGTGGAGCAAGTTTTGTTGAGACATGTCAAGGTGGAGATTTGTTAGTTTGGCAAGTCCCATAGTCCCACATCAGGAAAACCAGACTTGTTATCTCCTATTGGAACTATAAATAAGGGCTTGGGCTTTGAAGTCAGATACACCATAAGATGCACCACAAGAAAAACCTAAGTGTTTGCTTTGGGCTTAGGTCCACACTCAGTTAAATAGTTTGGGCTTATACTTTGGGTTTTTTCTTGTTTAGTATTTTTGGGTGTTTTATGGCTTAGGAACATCTTCTTAAGGCATTTGTAATAGTCTCTTTTATAGTAGTGATTTGCTCCTCTTTCGTCCGTGGATGTAGGTCAAGGTTAATTGACCGAACCATGTAAATATGGTGTTCTTGTCGCTTTTATCTTTTCGCTTTATTGTCTTTATTGGGTTGCCAAAATTACCCTTTGGTAATTTTTCTAGGGCTAGCTCTAACAAATTGGTATCAGAGCCTGGTTTCTGGATCTTTTGGAAACGATGACAATAACAAAGATTGTTGTCGAGAAATTCGATAGAAATGTCAACTTCGGCTCTCTCTGACGAGGTTTTATGGGAGGTAGCTACGGAGACTACGGCTAAGAGTATGTTGGACAAGCTTAAAGCCTTGTATATGAAGAGGACAGTGGAGAATCGTCTCTACTTGAAGCAGAGTTTGCATATGCTTCAGATGACTAAAGGTATATCTATACTCTCACATCTTGATAAATTTGATTCCTTGGTTATGGATTTGGAGAATATAGATGCAAAAATTGATGATGAGGATAAAGCCCTATTACTTTTGTGTTCTCTTCCCCAATCTTCTAAGCATTTCCGTGATACTATGATTTATGGAAAAGAAATAATTTCGTATCAGGAAATTAAATCTGCACTAAAATCTAAGGAGCAGATAGACAGGGATATCACTGGCGAAAGTAAAGAGAATCAGGCTGAAGGTCTGATTGTTGGGAGGAGAACAGATAAAAGGGAATTTGACAGTAGTAGATCTAAATCTAGATATAAATCCAGACATAGAAATTTGGAGTGTAGATATTGTCAAAAAATGGGGCACATTAAGGCTGATTGTTTTAAATTGAAAAATAAATTAAAGCAAAAGGAAAAATTTGTTGAGAAAACTACTTAATCCGCTGAAGCTAGTGTAGCAACTGATGAGAATGATGGAAATAT